>NC_060149.1:255373348-255705015 GCF_021461385.2 Schistocerca piceifrons
TACAACAAAAAATATACGTAATGTGACAGATTCATTTACTCCTGTGCTGTAAAAGCTAGTCCTATTGGGGAAAGTGTGAGTACGCTAATCCAAGTTTTATGTCAGATTTGCAAACTGCTCGATTTCTCCAGCGACAGCATGTTTATAACATATGAAGACATACAGATCGAAAAGGTTGACAGTGTTACATTTCTGGGACTACAACTCGATAATAAATTCAGTTGGGAAGGGCATACCACATTTTTTCATTCTATTATTTCATAAGGGAACATATTCTGTGGTAACTCATCAAACGTAGCAAAAGTTTTTCGCATGTAAAAGCGTGTAATAAAAATCGTTTGTGGTATCAATTCAAGAACATCATGTAGGAACCTGTTCAAGGAACTTTGTATTCTAACCACTGCTTCCTAGTATATTTATTCCTTAATGAAATTTGTTACAAGTATTTCCAACCAATAGCTTAATACATAATATCAGTACTAGAAATGGGAACAGCAATCTACATGAAGACCTAAAATTACTTACCTTGGTCCAAAAGGGGTCCAATATTCAGGAACATGCATTTTCAATAAGCTGCCAGCAAGTCAGCAACCATTAAAAACTTAGTTTCAGATAAGGCACGGTTTACAGTGTGTTTGAATGACTATTTGATACATAAGTGTCTGATTCCACCCATCATCAATATGCCGGAAATGTCTATTTTAAGTGTGTCTATGACGTCACTACATACACATGGCAACAAACATGAAGATACATATAAATAATACAATAACATTTCCCACCAAAAATACAATCAAACCAATGGGACAACTGCGGGAAGTTGGGGGTTTTAAGGTGAGGACAAGCTAGTAAAAAAAACACACCATGATCCCAAAACACAAAATGAAGAACAAAAAGAAAAAAAATACAGCATTTTGCTACACCAACAAAAATCTGCAGGAATCGGACACTTCCCTTGAACAATATAGGTCAACTGTAGGTGACCATACCAAAACACCAATACCCACAACTAAAAGTACGAAAATTGGAATCAAACATTTCCCTTGACCTACATAGGTCAACCTCAGATGACGATACTAAAACATCAACACACACAATTATGAAAATGGGAATCGGTCATTATCCGGTGACCTATATAGGTCCACCACAGCTACTGATGCCAAAAAACCAACACCTACAACTGCGAAAAATAAAACCACAATCCCAAAAGTCCACAAATCAATCATCCCTACATAAATTAAATCACATTCAATACTTCATAAATACACAAAACATCACAGCTAGAAAAAAAAAATTAATTACCACCAGCAAATTCCGGCACTGCAACCTAGATCGACAGCCCCCCCCCCCCCCACACACACAAACAAAAACAAAAACTAACTCATAAACACCGTGCCGTAATGACATTCACACACCACAACACCTTTACGTCGAAGCAGGCGGGTGGAATCAGACGCTTCCAGTGACCCCTCCTTCTACTCTGTAGATGAATATCGTAACAGAGACTCATAGACCAGCTTAGGTAAAAATTCTGCTATATTTCAGTTTTGACAGCACTTGGTTGCAACAGTCAAGATCGGGTATTCTGTGTACGATAAATTTATTAAAAGTACGGAACTGTGTTTTATTCTGTCAGTGTACCAATTCTGTAAATATTAGCAGTTACTGTGATATATTCACGTATTTTGACAATCTCCTGACAAATGATGAGGATAATAATTATTATATTCCACTGTATTATGTTATACTTTCTGACATGTTATTTGTCATTCGCGATGGGCAGCGGCTATTTCCGTAGCAGTACGAAAATATTTGTTCGCTCCAGTTACTATCCTTTCTGGAAATATCACCTGGAACTACGACCTTTAACTGGAGTCACCGTGTCAGGAACGTCTAGACACACAGTTATTCCGTTACCAGCTTCCAGGTTATCTGTGGTGGTAGCCCGATAACTACCAGAGAACTAGAACTACGAGCCAATAACGATAACCGCCAGAGGAGAATACCGGCTCTGACAGTTATTTCCATAGTCGCTCGAATTCCTTAGTAACTTTCCTTGTACTACCCGTCCAAGCTAAATTAACACGTAAGGCGCACATCACATCTGCGCAGACAGATCGTTGCGTGTGGACAGAAGATTTGCACCAACCTGAGGTGTGTGCAAACCTGGAAGTTGGGGTTGGAGGTTTGAGCGAAACCTCTCAAATCTGTGGGTTCAAACCACATCTGCGCAGACAGGTTGGAGCGTGTGGACAGGAGATCGCCGCAAATCTGGCGCGAAAAGCTGTTTGCTCAGTCTAGTGTTTGTATTTGTGCGCACAGGGCATTAAAATGACTGATACTCGTCAGTGTTCTCGAGAGTTTGTAAGTGAATTCATTGAAATATATAGAAACCACCCATGTTTGTGGAAGATTAAAAGTAAATAATATAGTGACCCGAGACAAAAAGACAGCAGCATACAATGCTCTAATTGAAAAATTGCTGGCAGTTGACGCCTCGGCAAACAGAGAAACGGTAATAAAATAAATAAATTCGTTGCGAACTGGCGAAATTATTTGCAGATGGATGTCGGAACTTATAATTATCTCTTAAAGCTTGTAACCCCTCATATTATGAGAAAAAAATACTTGTATAAAGAAGGGCAATTTCTCCTCATAAACGGCTGGCTAACATTAAGATTCCTAGCAACATGAAGGAGCTACAAGGATTTGGAATTTTTAACTGCAATATCGAAACAAGCGTTGAGTAAAATAATACCCAACACATGTGAAGCTATTTACGCTGTCCTGAAGGATGAGTTCAGGAAGGCAAGTAAATTAAGTCTGTCAGCGAAATGTTTACCGAAAAGAGTTATCAAAAGTTCAGAAATCTAGAAGATCTGGTGTAATAGATCAAGTATACCAGCGAACGTTATGGTATTTTGATCTGCTTGGCTTTCTTAGTGATCAGGAAACGCCAAGACCAAGCAGGAGTACAGTTGAAGATGAAATTGGAGTGTCAATGTGCCAGGAAATGGAACACGAGGTAATGTAAAACAAAAAAGGTTCACCCTGCAACTGTCGCAGTAAATGTACGTGAGAAAACTGCTTTCGCTTTAGCAGCCACTGTCTACACCATTTTGACCGCCTTCTCTGCTTCCTGCGGTTGGTCAGAATGTTTTTTGCAACAGAAGTTGCGAACACAGACCACAACAGAACTTCCTCCATTTCTATATTTCAAAATAACTGAATTAAGTTTTTGACGTTTACGGGGAGCGTAGTCGCTTGCCACTGATGACGGGCGAGTAGTAGATTGGGGTTTGTGTCGTGTGAACACACCACATTTGCAGCGATCATTTGCATGTACAGACATCTGCGCCAATGTCTGCGCAGACAGATCGTTGCATGTGGACCGGGCTTTAGGACAAGCACAGTCTAACATGGACAAGGAGGTATTTGATTCGTTCCGCGCGAAATTCAAAACTGTACGTTAATTACTGACGTTTTTAATCTCATGTACATTGTTACAGGCATCACATCACAATGTTTCGAAGTGCCTAAGCCGCTCATGCGGTTTTTAGGACCTATAGTTTACGGTAATGAAGCACTTTACAAAAAATTCCTCGAATATATATCCCACAACTAAAAACATAGCTAACTTGTCCGTAAACTACGAGTAATTTTTCACAAGAAAAATATTCCAGTTCTTGTTATCTTAACTGACTAATACTACACGTTTCTGACTGCAGTGGTCTACACGGATAGGTTGATCTGCATCCCGTGTTTATCGCCAAAGGTTGCACAATCGCCTGACATTGGTTCCCTTCATTAACCAAAAGCTTAATTTGATCCTGAGGATGTTGTTTAGTTATCTCGAAAAGTTTGGATCAAACTACAACAGTTTACGAGCAGCTATGTATTTTTATGTAGCATTCCTTTCAGCGAATTGAATTTGCCAGTAACACAAACACTAGTAAATATGTTGCACACTCCTGGAGGTGCAGGAGTAGTTATTAATGTATTGCACAGGCGTAGAGAATCAGAAAAAGTTGACAGATTTTGTAATGTCAGCTAGTTAGCGTAATGATCCTATTATTAGAGCACGATCTAAACTGTATGTATTTTCTGTCAGTGTATTAAATACCGTATTTTAAAAATTCGGCGAACTGTTTTCAAACGCATACTGATATAGGAATTTTTCTTGCTAAAGATCTTTCAGATGAAGAAGTTTGCCAGTAAGATGCAAAATGTGTTGCAGTAATTCAAGATTATTGATTGTTAAACTTACTTTAGTATCGTACAACAGTGTGAATTGAAAATAAAAGCTGCTTGTGTGCTTTTCATTAGTGTTTTTGCTGATAAATAAAAAGCAAATGAAAATTGTCACTGTTAATGAAAATGAGAAAAGTAAAGCAAAATGCCAAAGCACGTTTTTAATGGTCAGAACCATGACAAAGTAGGTGATAGTTTGTTTTTTTGATGCGAGATGTAAACTTACAAACGCGTCAGAAATGAGGTATTTAAATTGCAAATACAGAAAATGAGACATTCTACACTGAAGTGCCAAAGAAACTGGTCCATCTTCTAATATCATGTAGGGCCCCCTCGAGCAAGCAGAAGTGGTGCAACATGACGTTCCATGAACTTGATTAATGTCTGAAAGCGTGGTGGAGGGAATTGAGACCATGAATTTTGCGTGGCTGTCCATAAATCCGTGAGAGTACGAGGGAGTGGAGATCTCTTCTGAACAGCACGTTCCAAGGCATCCCAGATATGCTCAATAATGTTTATGTCTGGGGAGTCTGGCAGTCAGTAGACGTGTTTGAACTCAGAATAGTGTCCCTGGACCCACTCTGTAGCAATTCTGGACGTGTGGGGTATCGCATTGTCCTGCTAGAATTGTCCAAGTTCGTCGGAATGAACAACGGACATGAACGGAAATGATCAGACGGGATGCTTACGTACGCGTCACCTGTCAGACTCGTATGTAGACGTATCAGGTATCCCATGTCATTCCAACTGCACACCATCACAGAGCCTCCACCACCTTGAACATTCCCCTGCTGACATGCAGGGTCCATGGATTCATGAGGTTGTCTCCATACCTGTACACGTCCATCCACTCCATGCAATTTGAAACAAGACTTGGCCAACCAGGCAACATGTTTCTAGTCATCATCAGTCCAGTGTCAGTGTTGACAGGCCAAGGTGAGGTGTAAATCTTTGTGTTGTGCAGTCATCAAGGGTACACGAGTGGGCCTTAGGCTCATATTGATGATGTTTCGCATACTGACACTTGTTGATGGCCCAGCATGGAAATCTGCAGCAACTTGCAGAAGGGTTGCACTTCTGTCACGTTGAACGATTCTTTTCAGTCGTCGTTGGTCCCATTCTTGCAGGATATTTTTCCGGTCACAGCAATGTCGGAGATTTGATGTTTCACCAGATTTCTGTCCGCCCCGGTAGCTGAGTGGTCAGCGTGACAGACTGTCAATCCTAAGGGCACGGGTTCGATTCCCGGCTGGGTCAGAGATTTTCTCCGCTCAGGGACTGGGTGTTGTGTTGTCCCAATCATCATCATTTCATCCCCAGCGACGCGCAGGTCGCCGAAGTGGCGTCAAATTGAGAGACCTGCACAAGGCGAACGGTCTACCCGACGGGAGGCCCTAGCCACACGACGTTTCCATTTTACCAGATTTCTGATTGTCACGATAAACTCATGGGAAATCCCCATTTAATTGCTACCTCGGAATTGTTGTATCCCATCGCTCATGCGCCGACTATAACATCAAGTTCAGACTCTCCTAAATCTTGATAACCTGCCATTGTAGCTGCAGTAACCAATATTACAACTGCGGCGGACAATTGTTGTCTTATGTAGGCGTTGCCGACCGCAGCGTCGTATTCTGGCTGTTTACATATCTCTGTATTGTATACCAATTTCTTTGGCGTCTCAGTGTATATCAGATTGTTGAAATAAACTAATTTTTTATGTCGTTAGTTTCGATTTTGATGAAATTTGGTATAAATTACACATATGAGAAGTCCAATATTTAGTATGAGGTTAGAAGAACATCGTGGCAACAGCGTTCTTTCCCTAATGTTCTGGTATAGCAAGGTTTATGGCATTCAAGATTAAAAATTAAGGCGAATGATCTAGAAATGTAATCTGTTGTAAGAATTTGCAGGTTAAACGGAAACCTCTATACCTTAGTTTCTCTGCTAATTTTTACTCTCCTAAATCTTCATCATTAATTTTTACGAAAATTTTGGCTATCATTCCTCGATCTTCGACAATCTGGCGATGTAAGCCTTTAATACTGCCATATCTTGCAGTGCACAAATTACAACTATATGTTTTCCTGCTCTGAGCTGCTGACCCAAGGCTAGCCGAGCACACCCGATCGGTGCCAAGATTTTCTGTCCCTAGACACGATTATACGATTATATTTTTCAGGTTTGAAACTACTATGTATGTCCTATGGATATAGGCTGCTTCAAATATTGAAGATCTCTCGAAAACGCGTCGCTGTTGATAAGATTTGTAATAAAACGGTTCGAATGGCTCTAAGCACTATGCGACTCAACTTCTGAGGTCATCAGTCGCCTAGAACTTAGAACTAATTAAACCTAACTAACCTAAGGACATCACACACATCCATGCCTGAAGCAGGATTTGAACCTGCGACCTTAGCGGTCACTCGGCTCCAGACTGTAGCGCATAGAACCACACGGCCACTCTGGCCGGCTAAGATTTGTTATAATTAAATATAAGGTAATAACATAACGACAGATGAAGTCTTCACGGTGTTTAAATTTAAAGCCGAGTTGGATGTTGTAAGGCTCTATAGTGGCGTAGTGATTCAAGTGCGTGGTAATATAAAAGAAGTCTAGCTAATACGTCGGTTCGCATTGTGCTACATCTAAAAGTGATTTTTTTTTGTCTTTTCTAAAAAAAAAAATTCAGGGACCTTATTAACTGAAGAAAGTGTGTTCTGTAATGTTTGATATTATGTACAGAAAAGAGCGCTCTCTCCCAGGAGTTAATTGTATTTCTCAATAATTCTCAAATTAAGCATGGAACACGCAAATGCCAGTAAATGTTCGAAATACGTTGATGATCTAGTAAAACAAAGTAATTACCACTCAAAGTAAAAAGCATAGAAAAGACATATATTTGAAAAAGCATTAAAACGTAACTTTTCCCAGCCTCCTAAAAATAAAAATTCAATCGCTAGTTACTTAAGGAAACGTTTTCCAAACAAGAACATCCTAATACTATACAGATGTAATTTATTCTGATATTAGAGCAGGAATGTAATTGCAACTCATTTTTTCTTGTTATTTCTGTTACTTTCAAAAGTGTAAAGGTAGGTAAGTTTTCTCGCAGTGAATTGTAATTTTTCGCATATATTACAAAATATTTAACACAGCCATCACTCTTTTATCATTGGGAAAACTTAACCTCAAGTATTTATCATAATACATAATTATGGTTTAGAAATAGCCAGTACGAAGTTGGCAGGTTCACACTTTCAAAGAAAAGGCAAGAATAGTTTTCAAAATTAAAATGAATGTACCAATTGAAGATATGAATTGCTGCTTTAGTTCGTGAGCAAGAATGGCTACCACAGTCACAGTACTCCATACATACAATACTTTTACGATTTCGGAAGAGTGTTACAGTAATACTACATTTATTAGCCTGGTGTTCAAAGCATGCATGATTTTGTATGTATAACTAGATAAAATTACATTATGTATGTGGTCCTCAAATGAACGAACAATTCAACTAAAACAAACTCGATAAACAAATCACCGATACACAGCCAGTAAATCCGTTTCAATTTTTTAATACTAATGGGGCACACACAACGATTGGCTATTTGCTGACCATTCCTGAGAATAACATAACTTTGTTATCCACACATTACTTTCAAGCTTGTAAATAATTAGATATTGACAACAGCAACCAGTCACATTACTTCAGATAGGTAAACTACTAAAAAAAATGTTCCCTAGCTGGTGGCATGCATCAACATGACGATGGGTGCAAGTCCCACTCCCAACCGAAATCATGATGAAACTTCCTGGCAGATTAAAAGTGTGTGCCAGACAGAGACTCGAACTCAGGTCCCGAAGTCGAGTCTAGGTCCGGCACACAGTTTCAGTCTGCCACGAAGTTTTATATCAGTGCACACTCAGCTGCAGAGTGGAAATTTCATTCCAAAATCATGATACCTATTCGTCCAGGGGCCACACATTGGGGCCAACGTTGGTGCTAATAGTGTTCGTCCAGTGCGTGGATCAATGAAACAGCATTGGAACCAACGTTGGCTCCAATGTTGGTACGACTCCATTGCTTGTCGGTATTTCAATGGAACATCAAAGAACATTTGACTAATACCGCTACGCGGACCACACATTGGCACTTTCATTGAGTTCTATGTCTTTGTCATTTCGAAACCGTTGGTTTGTTATTTCGTCGTCATCTTTGTAATCATTTCTAAGTTGAGTTTTTCGAAAATCTCAGGAACAGTAGAGCTATATTGTTTACACTCTAAATCACAAAAGCACCACCCGCTACCTGCAACTCAGACAAATTTATCTTGGTTTTATACGAATTCAACTGAATGTTGGCTCAAATGTTTGGGCGCTGTCCCACAAATATTTGCCAACGTTGGCACTAATGTGTGGAAGTAGATTAAGAACAAATTGGATGACAGTTTCACGAGAAACTCGCAGCGCCCAGACACAATAGGATCGGGAAAGTCGATAAACGTTCCCGATGGTCGGAACTTGGCAAGTACACGTGATAGTGACGTCACGGAGAAGTTTGCCGTGGTGAATCTAGCGGCTACCAAAATTTGACTTTTTTCGATAACGACCAAGTTTTCGACCTCACCGCAATGTCGTACTATCGATGTATGAAATCGAACTATTTCTGTCATAGGATCGATACGTACGCAAAGTTCATAGACTTTCAAGACAACGCTGTTTTGTATGTGATGTGTTGATGTAGCCGAATAAGAGAGGAAGTTATAAATGTTGCGCGTGTTGACGAAGCTGGAGGGAAAAGCTCCAGGTTATTCCCATTGTGCTACACTTGTAGTGTATTTGACATGTTGGTTCAGAAGCAGTATAGTTTCACGAAATAAGGCATTGTTTGACAGCAAACGATGCAGTCGCGTACTCAGGTCTGATTATTGGGACGTGCGATTAGCGTATATGGGATCACTGAGTCTTATACGGTGTATTGAAGTTGGTGCTAAAATAAAACTACTATGAGTGCATACAGGTCAGAACAGACGTGATGAACAATTTACTGCTTTCCGGAGCTGTTTAATTTCTTTAATGTAGCTAGTAATGGAGACGGAGTCTGTGAAGTCGGCTGTGAGCGAACAGAGTACCAGATCCAGGAGATCGCGAAGTCATACTCACAGGAACAACCACAGACTACATAATAATCATAGCTTAAGGTAAGAGGAAGTGTAAATCCTATTAAGTTTTATGTTGGCAATTTATTTCGTTTTTGTTCACTTAGAGACATTTTGCTAGGAGCAGCCGAAGTAACAGGAAAGCAGAGGATTCTATGGCACCCTTCCAGACGTCTGTCACTCTTAGAGATGAAAATCGGGGTGGTCAGGAGGTGATTGAAGTCCAGATTCTTCCGCAGGTAGGACTGCAAATAGAGTTTTACAACTTGGACCATAAGTGCGCTATTTGGCACCCTTGTCCAATTCGTTCTTGGTGCATTATAACATGCATGAGGCTTGTTTGCAGAAAATCAATAACAAAAGTTACTTTTTGATAATACTTAGTTGAGTCACATGTTAGAGCTTGCTACAGCCGTACATAGTATGTTTCTGCCAAAGTGGATTATTATCTGAGTGAATAACCTGATGCTGGGGGTGTCTAGGAGGATGAGAGCAACAACTTAATAATAATATGCTGATGGTCCAGAGCATTGTGTGATTACAATGTGAAATGCAGAATTTTTGTGCTGGTGTACCACTTTAAGTTGTCACACATATCATCATCTTATTTCTATTGAAACTAACTCTGTATTTGCAAGTCATTAGAGAAATCAATGTGGTGCTTTCCAAGAATTAGTTGAGTCATATCACTGCGGCAACAAAACCGAAAATGAAGTTTGCTGTCCCAGTTATTGAACCATGGTGTTTGTTTTGTTTGCAAAACATTTATTGGCCTGATAGCTAGATTCTTCTGAACTCAAGTTCAGAGTTGTGGCCTCTTGTGCCCTGTCTTATATATGAACGTACAGTCTTGATTCGCATTCAAGAGGAATAATTTTCAGATCCTCATTTAGGCCTACTATGGATTTTCTATGTTGCTTGAGGAGGGCAGCATTCTCAGCTGTTTCCTACTGTATTTTTGTACAACTGAGAATATTCTTCCTATCTTATGATGTCAGTTAGATTATTAACTACAATCTTCCTTCCTTCTCTTTTTGTATTTCAGAGCAGTGAGGTTCAAATTCCAGTTTAGGTTGTCTGTCGGTGCCCATAAGCTCATAAAGTGACTGCTGGTATGGTACCATATACGGGACTAGTGTAGCAGGGGATACAACCCGTCGGCTTTGGACAATGACGTCACAAGTGGCCAATCGAGAAGCGATTCTTCTTAGTGTTGTAGCTCCCTTCAGTGGCTGATAAGTGTTTTTTGGCTTTTTAAAAAAAAAATCTCACGAGATAGAATAAACAGATCCACTTTATTAAGCAATCAGTAAAAAAACGAAACTGAAACATAACAGCAAAAGCAAAAATGGTAAACTGCTCTCTGGCGACTTGTGACGTCATTGTCCAAAGCCGACGGGTTGTATCCCCTGCTGCACTAGACCCCCATATACTGACCGAGACCTTTGCTTCTGCTGCTGAGCCAGTGTTCCGGTGGCATTATTGTTTGTGAGATGTTTAAAATTTAACTTTCCTTCTTAAGTGCTTGTAGAATTTGTGTGGTGTAGCTTTTTGTTGTTAAATCTTTTTGCCAAATGTTTGAAATATAGATTTTTAGTAATGAACACTACACCTTCTTTGCGAGTCTTTGACAAGGATATGTGTTTCCCAAGCTTTATTTCACTTACCTTGGTTGATCTGTGTAAAATTGGCACATTGTCTCCCCGCCTCTCCCCCCCTCCCCCCTCTGCATTTTCCAGTATGGCTCAGACGTAAATATTAGGCTTTGCTGCCAGTCAGTTTATTAATAGAGCTAGATTTTCTGTGTTAACTTTCGTTGTCTTCACCAGCTCAGATCCAATTTGTCACCTTCCAGTCCGACCTATACCTCAGGCTGCACTACTGATCACTCTGTCATCACAACCAAAAACTTTTTGGGGTGTGGGAGGTGGTCCAATACGGCGCCATGATGATGATCTATTATGCAGTTGATTTTGTATGTAATTACTGCAGTCAAATCCATGAAATGTTCTATGAATTACCTTCCTTTCTGTGTAGATATGAGTTCTGCTCCAAAGCATTGTTCTCGGATTATTGCCTTACCAAGATGTTTTGTTTTAGTAATTTTAGAGTGAAAAATTTAGAAAAATTAAAGCTTCTAATGCGGTTTTGGCAATCTTACCTTATAAAAATTTTGTGTCTTGTGACTTGAAGAGAATTC
This sequence comes from Schistocerca piceifrons, assembly GCF_021461385.2. Taxonomy (NCBI): domain Eukaryota; kingdom Metazoa; phylum Arthropoda; class Insecta; order Orthoptera; family Acrididae; genus Schistocerca; species Schistocerca piceifrons. The sequence goes on from NC_060149.1 coordinate 255,384,965, forward strand.
TTCCCCTTTCAGGGCTGCGTGTTGTGATATGCAGTTGCCTATGACTTTTTGTCAGAAATTCCTAATTTGTTAGGTTTATTTCTTGAAAGTTTGAAGAATTATTGGATCAGTTTTAGTGGGCAATAACAACTTAGCTGCAGTGACTTTAAGAGAGAAATATACTCAGTGTCCTAAACGGGATTAATTAAGGCCTTCGATACCTCTTTGCCTACTCTCTACCAAATTATCAGCTTTCTACCTACCAGTGGCCACAACCTATATCTGAAAAAATAGGTGGAGAAAGAAAGTCAGTGTTCTGTTCTCTTCTTATTGGCATATATTTGATATCGCACACAAATCATCATTGCATCACAGGATAGAGCCAGCATCTGTTGTTGGTACATTCAGTTGGCCCAAACTTGAATGGGCTGCTCATTGGCTTCTGCTACAGCTACTAAATGTATTATAGGTTACACAAAGTCTGACCAACTGCCAAGTAATGATATTGATTACAGATTTACTTTTTCTACTGGCATGCCATCAGGAAAGGAACTGGTTGTGTTGATTCTAGGCTCGTTACCTTGGAAGCACTCAAATGAATTGCATCTTAGGGAGATATCATTTTCCAAGTATATGTATGCAATTGTAAGTGATAGAGCATCTTAATTTGGTAAAAACCAAATGAGCTAATGTATTTAAGACACTGGTCTCTCAGATTTGGGAGGATGGGGGATTATGCTCTGTTAGGCCATCCTGATTGATGTTTTTCATAAATAATGTTAAGCAGATTCTGGGCTGGCTATGAAGCCAAGGCCTTGTCTAGTTACACACCTGTATGCATCAGTGTGATGCGATTCTTTTTTTTTTTTATTTTGATGATTTTTTTGAGCTGGAAGCCCCCATACTGGCTGAGCAAGTTATGCGAAGTATATTTTCACAGCTTCCTGGACCACTGAATCATGATAGGATTAAGCAGCTCGTCTGGCATCTGTGAAAGACGATTTGCTTTTATGAAAGGCAGGTATTCATCAAATCCTATGTCGGCATGGTAAAAGATATGTAGTACTAACAATATGGACTGTACAAGAATATGTATTGAACACCAGCAGCACACCTGCTTTTTACAGCTCAGCAAGTCTGAAATGGCTTAACATTATATTTCCTGCGACCTTTCTGTGGATTATGAAAAACTCAAGCTACTTGCTGCAACAACATCCTATTGGGATTCAGTCTCAAAGAAGCTGTGGAAATACAGTCAGCAGATAACCTTGTCAACAGAGACGAAGGTATCCAATGTGACAAATCATGGAAACCACTCATTTCATTTCTGCAGTCTCAGAGGAATTATTATTATGAGTCCTCACTGGCTGCCATTCCAACACATGCCATCCATTTTAGTAATCAACCACATAATTTGTAAGCACTGTAGAGTTACTGACCCTGTGCTTGCTTTGTTTTACTCTTTGGCCCATAAAGTTTTATCTATAACTGATGCTCTTGATGCTGACATTATCTCTAACACATGCACAGTTACTCCACAGTATTGTCACGTGGTTTAAATGCTGCCAGTCACTCACCTTGAAGATGATTGTAAGGTTATCAGATGAAGTATCTGAAGCAGAAATAATACTATCCTGGATGCACACTGAGGATTATGGAATAATGAGGTGTTACCCAGTCCAGTTGGGAAGAAAAGGTATTCATGGTACAACTTGACCAACTTGACTAAAGGAAGGGATCACTTGGCAGGTCACGTGAGGCATCAAGGAATTGTCGATTTGGTAATGGAAGGGGGGGGGGGGGAGAGAGAGAGAGAGAGAGAGAGAGAGAGAGAGAGTGTGTGTGTGTGTGTGTGTGTGTGTGTGTGTGTGTGTGTGTGTGTCAAACCAGTCATCAGACGGAAGACCACAATAGTGTCAATAATACTAGATGAGATGTATAATGCAATTTTCGGTATGAATAAAAGAAAGAGCACTGGCGATAGTGGTGTTTCCATAGAAGTGGCCAAAGCTGTAGGCAAAGCAATATGTTTCTCCTTTCAAGGGGTTATTACAGAACAACTGCAGAGTAAGTCAATTCTCCCAAAGTGGAGGAGCATGCTAATTGTTCAACTTCATAAGGAAGGTGACTGACAAGAGAGGAATAAAATACTGTACTTTACTGGGAGTCAGTGGTTTTGAGAATGATTTTCTATTTTCTGAAGAAAAAAGGCATTTTTCAGCATATAATAATATAGAATATAGTGTCAGCATTGCAGCTGCCAGTTGTTCATTAGGAGAGTGAGAAGTTCATTACTGAGATAGTAGTCAGGCAGGGAGTGTCCATACCACCAGAACTATTGTCCACCCCCGGTAGCTGAGTGGTCAGCGTGACAGAATGTCAATCCTAAGGGCCTGGGTTGGATTCCCGGCTGTGTCGGAGATTTTTTCCGCTCAGGGACTGGGTGTTGTGTTGTCCTAATCATCATCATTTCATCCCCTCGATGCGCAAGTCGCTGAAGTGGCGTCAAATCGAAAGACTTGCACCCGGTGAACATTCTACCCAATGGTAGGCCCTAGTCACACGACATTTACATTTACCAGAACTATTCTCAGCAGCCCTAGTGGATGTTTCCAGATTCCTAAACTTGGAAAACTGAGGCGGACTAAATATTAATGGAAAATATCTGTTGACAACTTGTGTGGTTTGCATCTAGTGCAGAGAAAGTTCAACAGTGGATGGAGTCATTTAATACAGCTAAGTTGAAAATTGCCTGAAAATCTGTTATAATAAGACATAAATAATCCACAAGAAATACACTGAAAAAAATATAGCAGGCCATCACTTAACAATGAAGTCTTTTTAACTGTATGATTAGTTTTTTAACTAGGGCAACTGAAGACAGCAGCTGGTTGCACAGGGAAAAAAGTAAACAGGAGACTAGAAGTGACCTGGAGTGCTGTTGATAAACTACACAGTTTTTGTGCTTAGCTTTTGAATGTGTCTAAAAATGAAACTTAGCAGTCATTGTGCATTTCCAGTTTTGCTTTATGACATGGACATGAAATGTGAAAACCATTGAAAAACAGGATAGCTTATTGAGCTGCAGAGACATGTCTAAAATTATTGGGAGGGATGGGAAAGAAAATGTGCTGTGGAAAAGACATAATTACAACTGAAATTAAATTAAGAAAGACATTCAGCCAGGTAAATAGGTGGTAGCAGAGATATGGGAATGTGAGTAGATGATGATTGAAAATGTGCAGGAGTGACATGGTTTTGGCATAGTTCATATCAATCAGGCAGGCTAGGAAGAAATCTTACCTTCATAGTCTCAGATGTTGTTGAATTTAGCATATGTTAAAATGAAGGACTAAGTAAGAAACATGTATTTTTTTTTTTTCTCCAAAAAGTTTCTGCTCAGAGATACAGCCCTCCAAAGATGACACTGTGCAAACCATTTTGAATATGCGAATTTTGGAAAAAAAAATTAAATGCTTTATCTCTGGAACAGTTCTAGTTGTTTTGTTGAGATTTTTTTATTTGAAAGATAATTGCATTACGATTACAAAGAAATCCTCCATTTGGACTTGTCTGTTAAAGTTCTTTTACTATAGCATTCTGAACTTTCTTTATAATTTATGGATTTTTTTTTAAATACCAGTCCATAAAATTTTGACTTTTTTTTCTGTTGATTAGTACCATATAGTTCTGCATTCCCAGAAAAGGAGAGCTTCCACTTTGAGGTTGAACAGGTTTTATAAACAATTGAAATTTTTGCCATACATAAAACCTATTTTATTACCACATTATCACATAACAGATTCATAAAAATCAAAACTTAGCCTTATTTAACATAATTTTAGTTTTGGAATAGGAGTAAGACTCATTTTTCAAGCATTTTGAATGATTCCAAAATGTATGTGAAAGATCAATTTATACAACTTCTGTGCACTCTGTTTTGTGCCGAAATTAGCCAGTCAATGAACTAAAAATGTGTTCCACTGCTTCAATATGGTCCTTTGATATAGAGTGATGCCTTCCTATTGAACCAATAGGGACTGGAGTACTTACAATCTTCAAAACATTTTGAACAGGAAGTGAGCACTGTTGGTGTTGTTGCTGTCCTTCAGCTGGAAACCTATATCCAGCAGCTGGTCCATGTGGGAGCATAAAAGTTCACTACAGTTTCATTTAACTCGTAACTGGTGTCCGTAATCTCCGCAATCCACCAGTCACAGTCTCACACACACACACACACACACACACACACACACACACCTCTTCTCAGATTGTGAATCTAAATATTGATATGAAATGATCGTTTGGCATTGTTGGCCAGGAGGCTCCATGCAGGGGAGTTTGGCCGCCGTATTACAAGTCCTTTTTAGTTGATGCCACTTCGGCAACTTGTGAGTCGATGATGATGATGATGATGATGATGGACACACAACACCCAGTCGTCTCAAGGCAGGCAAAATCCTTGCCCCTGCTGGGAATCGAACCTGGGACCCCATGCGTGAGAAGCGAGAATGCTACCACAAAACCACGAGCTGCAGACATCTGAATATTATCCTGCTGTTTCTGAGGTGTTGGCTGAATGAACGAAATTTCTTCTTTCTTGCTCTTTAATGTGTGTGCAGTATGAGTTTGCCCATCATGTTGAGTCCAAAAATGTGTCTTCTGAATTCCTTTCACAGGTGTAGTTTCTTTGGGCCATTCTTCTTTTTTGTGCTCATGGAACTCTTTGATTTCCTCTTTGGACACAAGAATGAGATGGGTGGATGTATAATATTTCACAACTCTTGTAAAATCCTCAGCATTCTGAATCACAGCTGTATTTGGTCTGGAAAGATTGTTTTGTAGCATGGTGCTTCAGCAGGCCGCCTCCACCATCACAGTGCCACTTCCCGTGACCAGTAGCACTTTATACCCAATCAGTTGGTACAAGCGACTTACTCAATTCATACAGCTGGTAATGATTTTTAAAATGACTAGGAGCACCATCAGAAATAATGATCTTCTTTTCTGCCCTTGTTTGCAGTTGAAACTGCAATAATTGTAGTTTTGTCGTGAAAATGTCACTGCTGTAAAAATTGAAACCTGGCCATTACTCCAACAATACCCTTGCACTTCTTGTGGGAGAATTGCAGACTGGTTCTCAGAAAAATCACAGTGAAGCACTAAGCGTAATTCTTCAGCCTGTAAAGACCCTTCCACTTCTGCAATGTCTTGTTCTTGCAATTCCTTCAGATGCTGGCGTGTTACTGCTTTCACTGACCATTTGCCAAGTTCATCAATGAAACTGTCAAAGGCAACAGTTTTCTTAATTAGTTTATTTACCTCCCATGTTGCATATGTAATTTCTGCAGAGTTTTCTGCTGCATCTTCTAGGCCAAGTTATCCGTAAAGACAGTCCTCCCTGTCCAGGGCAGTCACCACATTCTTGATACAAACAAGTCTCTCGCTTTACGTCACAGACTACTGATGACTTCACACGCCCAACCAAGATGTCACATATCATGTGCTCCAGTAATTTCTCCAAAGTTATCACACAAAGTTCAAAAGCCGGCCGGTGTGGCCATGCGGTTCTAAGCGCGTCAGTTTGGAACCGCGTGACTGCTACGGTCGCAGGTTCGAATCCTGCCTCGGGCATGGATGTGTGTGATGTCCTTAGGTTAGTTAGGTTTAAGTAGTTCTAAGTTCTAGGGGGACTGATGACCTCAGTAGTTAAGTCCCATAGTGCTCAGAGCCATTTGAAAGTTCAAAATTTGCACAATACACACATAAATATAGACATCTCTAGGTGGATGTGGAACTACCCACTTGGGTTGTAGTGCATAAAATTTTGATCTTACAATATGTGAAGTTGTATAGTTGCTCCTATAAATTGCAAGAGTTTCTTTAATTCTGCGAGTCATGTACCTCTTCACTTTCACAACTTTTTGAGCTTCAACTGTTACAGTTACAGTTGCAGTGTCAAAAAATAAATTGTAACTGTAACAGTTAAAGGTTGGCACTCTGGTGAGTACAGTCCCATTCATCTTCCAGATAAAATGACTACAGTATTTGAATGTGAGCTGCTTCTACAGTATCACCATAATAGGGACCTGGTCTTCCAAAGACTCCTTTTACAGACATCGCATTACTTGATTTTTCTACCACGTACGTTGATACTGATGGAACATGGTTCCAAATTGTTTTCTTTGAAAATGTCTCTGGAATAATAGTTAAAACTTGCACATTTTCACTTTAGGATGCACAACATTCAACTCCTCAATTGATGTTTGTGGAAAAATTCCTGGCAAGAGGTGCAAGAGTGCTTTGGTTCATTTTCTTCTGAAGATGGAATTTCTACTTTGAAGAGTGTGGTCAGTTGTGTTACAGTATATTCATCCATAACTTTATTATTTTCCTCTGTGCTGTCTTGATGCATAGAGCTTATGACTCGACATCACTGACCACGGTTTCTTAACCGGACTAGCACCTACCCTGTAGTTGACTGATTCAGGGTATTTATTTCTTCGTCTATCGATGCAAAATTTGCAGCATCTGCACCATGGGAGTCTTCACTGTTTTCAGATACTATAGTTTTTATTCTTTCAAAACATTTCAAACACAAAAAGTCGTCACTGGAAACATCTTCACTTTGAAACAGAGTCTTCAAATGAGAACACTTATTCCGAACCTGAACAAAGTCTGTTTTTGTTTGTTTGTCTTATATATCACACTTTTATGGATATGCAGATAGTTGGCACATTTTACTCTCCTGTGGCCCCAGTCGAAAGACATTTCAAACAGTCCTTTTCACAAAACGCACTGCAACTGTGTCAATTGGCAAATTCCTCATGAAAACAGAACTCACTGGATAGTCTCAGATTTCCTAGAAGCCTCTTCCGTAAACAAATTAGCACTGAACAACTACAATACAGAAACCTACAATGAACAACCATGACAGAGAAACTGACGAGAAACTACAACAAAAAGAAATAACTGCAACATGAAAGTGAAGAGAAATAACTGCAACAAAGACAATAGAAATAAACGTTGTAACACAGAAATTACTAAGAAACAACTTCAGTGAAGACATACATTACCTTTGGGGGGGGGGGGGGGGAACCAGGATTTTTTAAAATAAAACCTGTCCAACTGAAAAGTGGAAGCTCTCCTTTACGGTGAATATAGTACTACATGGGGAAAAAAAATCTAACTATTGTGGATTGGCATTTTTGGAAAAAAAACATTTTTTCTGTAAATTATAAAAAAAAATTCAAAAGGCGACAAGAACTTTGACAAATATGTCCAAACGGAGGATACCATTGTAATTATAAAGCCATTTTCTTTCAAATAATAAAAAAAAGCTAACAAAATATCTAGAACTGTTACAGAGAAATTCGCATCTTCAGAATGGTGTTCACAGTGTCATCTTTGGAGGCCTGTATCTCGGGGCAGGAATTTTTTGGGAGAAAACAAAAAAATATGTGTTTCTTACTTACTCCTGAATTTTAACGTATGCTAAATTCGATAACATCCAAGACAATGAAGGTAACCCCCCCCACCCCCACCCTGCGCCTGAAGTGATGCGGATAATGTCTTTTATGTAACTGAAGACCATAATGCGTGGAAAGTCTCGAAGCCTTTATCTAGCAGTGGGTATCAAATGACTGATGGTGGTGATTATGGCCATATGCAGAAAGTACAGACTACCATCAAGAAAACTAAGGCCTCCATCTGGAGTGAAAGGATGCGTGTGAGAATCATATACCAAAATGAGAAATAAAATTACACCAAAGAAACAGAGTGTGAAACTTCGTTACTAGCATAAGAATAACAACGAATGGGAATATTATCAGTGAGGAAAGACTAGAAATAGTTCCTGCTATTTCTGAAATGCTTGTTATCCATTAGTTCTGGAAATATTTTTAGGGAGTGTATTTATAACCTTATGATTCAGAAACAACACATGTTTATAAAAATTAGTAAAGAAGATAGATATTGAATGATATGACACCTGAGAGCTAAGCTGAAGAAGGACAAAGTGTATGAAAGCACATAATTAACAGCTAATTGTGTCTCAAGTGTAGCAATCTGTGTGGACAACTTCGGACTTCAAAGACTAAAGTAAATGTGTTTATTGTCTGTAGCTATATGCCAACTAATAATGAGACAGCATCAAAAAGCATGTCAAATTAAATTTTCAGCTCAGAAATAATTTATTATGATTAATTGAAACTGGGTAACTTTCCACCAATTGACACACCTCGACTGCAAATCTTGCTTGAGAAAATATTCAAGAGAAGATAGGAGACAAATGACCTTGATTTTGTGCACTGCATATGGAAACATTGGTTTTGATCCTATTCATCTCACCAACTAGAAATTTTTGTTAAAGTCATCTTGTATCCTCCTACAGTCACTCAGTTTCGACACCTTACCACACACCACCATCATCAGCAAACAACCACAAATTGCTGCCCCCCCCCCCCCCCCCCCCCTGTCCACCAGACCATTTACATATATGGAGAATAATAGCACTCCTATCACACTTCCCTGAGACTCTTCTGACAATAACATTGTCTCTCAAGAACACTTGCTGTAGAGGACAACATACTGTGTTCTATAACTTAAGTAGTCTTCCAGCCACTCACATACCTGTGAATCTACTACATGTGCTTGTACATTCTTTAATAGCCAGCAACGGGGCACTGTGTCGGACACTTTACGGTAATCTAGAAATATGGAATCTGCCTGTTTCCCTTCATCCATGGTTCATAGAATATAATGTGAGAAAATGGCAACCTGAATTTTGCATGAGTGATGCTTTCTAAAACCAAGCTGATTCACAACCTGCGAACCTCGCAGGAGAGCTTCTGTAAAGTTTGGAAGGTAGGAGACGAGATACTGGCAGAAGTAAAGCTGTGAGGACCGGGCGTGAGTCGTGCTTCGGTAGCTCAGATGGTAGAGCACTTGCCCGCGAAAGGCAAAGGCCCCGAGTTCGAGTCTCGATTGGGCGCACAGTTTTAATCTGCCAGGAAGTTTCAATGGAAACATAGTTTGTAAAGAGAATGTTGCTGAGTTCTTTGCGGACTCTTTGCTAATCTTCATCATCAAGATAATTAATATTGACAATTTCATTTCCAGAAGACTGGGCAGTCAAACAGTTTTCCTCGAGAAGCATAAGAGACTGATAAATGTGCCAAAAATATTGTCAAATAGACAAGGCACTGAGCATTGGATAAGCACTAAGAAATGACAAAAAATTACTCACCCCAAAATGTTGGCATTCTTAGCAGCTTATTCACAATCCTTCACCACAGCTATTGTATATCGTGAAGTCATGACAACAGCCTCTGACATAATATCATAAAAAAAGAAAAATCACGTAAAGCTAGGTCAAATGATTGTGGAGAACTTTGAGTAAGATGACAGCATGTTTATATGCATGGCCAATCAAAAATTCTGGAAATTAATATTTAAGATGACTACAACCATATGTATGAAAGTCAGTTGAAGTGTCGTCATGTTGCAACATGAAGTCATCACTATCTTCAAATAATTAGAATGTAAGCCAGTCTCATAGCATGCCTAGGTGCACAGCAGTAACAATTCTCTCTACAAATAAAATGATCCATATACTTTGAGAAAGGATGTGACAGAAACACATACACTTGAAAGGAAATGGCAGGGTGTCTCCTAGTCACATGGAAATTTCTTAGATACTTTCTCAAAAGGCGAGGGCCCACATTCAGGTCGTTGCAGCACACAATTTTAATCTGCCAGTTCGACAAGACTGTAGACTCAGTTGCAGAATGAGATATTCATTCTCATTCCTTTTTTTGATGATATGTAGGGGCTATAGAACCACTACTAGCCACCTTTCAACATCAACACAATTTTGTCATTCTTCTGTTCTTCGTGCTGTGTGTTTCTCGTAGTTTGTCATACAAATGCTACATACAATCAATTATTCTCTGGTTTGTAACAATGTTATTAATGCTGTCTGAGAGTGGCACATATTGGTGGTGGTGGTTTTACTGAACATAGTCATTGTTCTTTTTTACTTATTGTAATGTGAGTGTATGATGTGGTGCTACATTGTGCATAGGCCTAAGAATTAATTGTGACTGCACTAGAAATATTGTGATCACACTACATTTTTAAATTATGTATTTTCATATAGGATGACAACTGGGGCGAAAACACTACTGCCTTGACAGGCAACACTTCTGAGCAGTCAGATGCAGAGGAAATGGCTGTGAGCCAGTGGAATGGAGAACCTGACACAGGCTTTAGTTTCATGTGTCATCGGTATCTGGGATCTGCCCTTACTGGATTTGTGTGTGTTGCAGCTCTTCCTCAGTCCCCCTGCAATGGTGGTATGTATTCATTTTTACTGTGAGACAGAGTAACTATCCCAGCAATGATTTGGCATATTGTTAACTGTACTACTACTACTACTACTACTACTACTACCACTACCACTACCGCTACCCTATTACTACCACCACCACCACCACCACCACTACTACTACTACTACTACTACTACTACTACTCTTTTTACCTTTACTACTGATGTCTTTGTGGTGTAATGTACCTACTGTTACACTTGGTTCGTATTATTAGGTTAGATAATGATAAATCTTTTTTTTTTTATCAGGAAGACCTACACAGATGAGACAATACACTGTTGCGTTGAATGCTGTGTAATGTTAATGGTGCTACAGGCACATGATGCAGTAAAGAAGTATGTATAAGCAGAGCAGAGATGAATGAGAATTAGTATATTGATGATACTACCTCAAATGGGGAAATGCACTGATGTAAGTGACTTTGACCAGAGGTAGATTGTTATGGCCTGGTGCCTGGCATTGAGCACCTCGGAAATGACTGTTCGCATGCCACTGTTGTGAGCATCAATAGAAAACAGTTGGAGGATGACAAGGTGTTGGATGTCGATTCCTCATTACAGGACATGGCGGTCACAAGCTTGCTCATACTGTAAAGCAGGATAGGCATCAGGCAGTCTGTGGCAGATCTGACAAGAGTACAATGCTGCTACATGCACAAGTGTTTCAAGAGTGCTGTGTTGAGTACCCATTGTTGAATATGGGGCACTGCAGCAGATGACTACCTACATGTTCCTGTGCTGACCGAATGACATCATCAGTTGTAAGTCCAGTGGACGTATGATCATGGAGATTGGAGCATAAATCAATGAAAACTTGTATCCTGGTTGTATGAATCTCTTGTTACACCAAGTCGATGGCCGTATCTGGATACACCATAATCCAGGTGAACAGCTGCTTGAATGGCATTTTCCAGCAGAATAACTGGATGTCACATGGTCAGAATTAAGCTACGGAGGACTGAGGAGCACGATTGTGAACTCATGTTGATGTCTCGACCACCAGATTTGCGTGATCTGGACCCGATGAAATACGTCTGGAACACTATCGGGTGACAGCTCTGCACCCACAAACCACTGGCCTATCACTTACACTAATTGTGTGACCTGTACATAGACATCTGGTGCCACATATCTCCAGTAACATACCAAAGTTTTGTCTAAGCCAGCCACACAGAATCTACTAACTGCATAACACAACTGTCAAATTCACCATATGGTGTCATAGCACACCACATGTCTTTTGCGGTTCTTGAAAGTCAAAGATATGAGCTGTCACAACAAAGATTTTGCTTCTTTATGTTTTTTATTTATTTTTATTAAAACTGGAGCACTGCCTTTGCACTGCAAGGTGTACAGTGATCTTTAAATGCTGTCTGGTGACCAGTAAGTCTTCCTGTGTGGCATGATGCTGGCAGCCCCAGTGGTGTGGTCATGTTTTATGCTCTTGTGGAGCCTTCACAACTTTATTAACTTCTACATTCATTTGAATGTTTAACAGGGATATTAAAGGTGTTAGTTCGGGTTTTGTTGACAAGGAGTGTACAGCTTTCTCAAAATCTATAAATATCAGACACCACAGTAATTCACACTCGTTACTACATTGTATGAATTCATTCCCAACTAGTAAGATGTCCAATGTGCTATATCTTTTCCTAAACCCAATTTGTTTGCTAATTACCTGTATACCTAGCAACAACACCCAACTTTATGAATGAAAGTGTGTGATTCCAGAGTTCATTGCCTAATTTGATATGTATACTATATAGACAAGTACATAAAGTACATATAACAACAACTGGGGTCTAACAAAGAAGAATTTAATTTTGATAATGTAATCCAAATACAACTAGTTCCGAAGCCACAAACAACAAAAGAAATCACAAAACAACTTAAAAATAACAAAATATTTGGAGAAGACAATATAGTTGTTGAATTATGGAAACACTCTAGTGACGACTTTATTATGTGTTTAACTAGAAATCCCCCACCCCATGGACCTTGCCGTTGGTGGGGAGGCTTGCGTGCCTCAGCGATACAGATAGCCGTACCGTAGGTGCAACCACAACGGAGGGGTATCTGTTGAGAGACCAGACAAATGTATGGTTCCCGAAGAGGGGCAGCAGCCTTTTCAGTAGTTGCAGGGGCAACAGTCTGGATCTGGCCTTGTAACACTAACCAAAATGGCCTTGCTGTGCTGGTACTGCGAACGGCTGAAAGCAAGGGGAAATTACAGCCGTAATTTTTCCCGAGGGCATGCAGCTTTACTCTATGGTTAAATGATGATGGCGTCCTCTTGAGTAAAATATTCCGGAGGTAAAATAGTCCCCCATTCGGATTTCCAGGCGGGGACTACTCAGGAGGACGTCGTTATCAGGAGAAAGAAAACTGGCATTCTACAGATCGGAGCATGGAATGTCAGATCCCTTAATCGGACAGGTAGGTTAAAGTTAGATATAGTGGAAATTAGTGAAGTTCGGTGGCAGGAGGAACAAGACTTATGGTCAGGTGAATACAGGGTTATAAACACAAAATCAAATAGGGGTAATGCAGGAGTAGGTATAATAATGAATAGGAAAATAGGAATGTGGGTAAGCTACTACAAACAGCCTAGTGAATGCATTATTGTGGCCAAGATAGATACGAAGCCCATGCCTACCACAGTGGTAAAAGTTTATATGCCAACTAGCTCTGCAGATGACGAAGAGAGTGATGAAATGTATGATGAGATAAAAGAAATTATTCAGATAGCGAAGGGAGACGAAAATTTAATAGTCATGGGTGACTGGAATTCAATATAGGAAAAGGGAGAGAAGGAAATGTAGTAGGTGAATATGGATTGGGAGGAAGAAATGAAAGAGGAAGCTGCCTGGTAGAATTTTGCACAGAGCATACCTTAATCATAGCAAACACTTGGTTCAAGAATCATAAAAGAAGGTTGTATACATGGAAGAAGCCTGGAGATACTGTAAGGTGTCAGATAGATTATATAATGGTAAGACAGAGATTTAGGAACCAGGTTTTAAATTGTAAGACATTTCCACGGGCAGATGTGGACTCTGACCACAATCTATTGGTTATGAACTGTAGATTAAAACTGAAGAAACTGCAAAAAAAAGTGGGAAATTGAGGAGATGGGACCTGGATAAACTGAAAGAGCCAGAGGTTGTAGAGAGCTTCAGGAAGAGCATTAGGGAACGATTGACAAGAATGGGGGAAAGAAATACAGTAGAAGAAGAATGGTTAGCTTTGAGAGACGAAATAGTGAAGGTAGCGGAGGATCAAGTAGGTAAAAAGACTAGGGCTAGTAGAAATCCTTGGGTAACAGAAGAGATATTGAATTTAATTGATAAAAGGAGAAAATATAAAAATGCAGAAAATACAGCAGGCAAAGAGGAATACAAATGTCTGAAAAATGAGATTGACAGGAAGTGCAAAATAGCTAAACAGGGATGGCTAGAGGACAAATGTAAGGATGTAGAGGCACATATCACTAGGGGTAAGATAGATACTGCCTACAGGAAAATTAAAGAGATCTTTGGAGAAAAGAGAACCACTTGCATGAATTCCAAGAGCTCAGATGGAAACCCAATTCTAAGCAAAGAAGGGAAAGCAGAAAGATGGAAGGAGTATATAGTGGGCCTATACAAGGGCGATGTTCTTGAGGACAATATTATAGAAATGGAAGAGAATGTAGATGAAGATGAAATAGGAGATATGATACTACGTGAAGAGTTTGACAGAGCACTGAAAGACCTAAGTCGAAACAAGGCCCCGGGAGTAGACAACATTCCATTAGAACTACTGACAGCCTTGGGAGGGCCAGGCCTAACAAAACTCTAGACAGGCGAAATACCCTCACACTTCAAGAATAATATAACAACTCCAATCCCAAAGAAAGCAGGTGTTGACAGATGTGAAAATTACCGAACTATCAGTTTAATAAGCCACTGCTACAAAATACTAACACGAATTCTTTACAGATGAATGGAAAAACTGGTCGAAGCCGACCTTGGGGAAGACCAGTTTGGCTTCTGTAGAAATGTTTGAACACGTGAGGCAATACTGACCCTACGACTTAACTTAGAAAATAGATTAAGGAAAGGCAAACCTATGTTTCTAGCATTTATAAACTTAGCTTTTGACAATATTGACTGGAATACTCTCTTTCAAATTCTGAAGGTGGCAGGGGTAAAATACAGGGAGCGAAAGGCTGTACAGAAACCAGATGGCAGTTATAAGAGTCGAGGGGCATGAAAGGGAAGCAGTGGTTGGGAAGGGAGTGAGACAGGGTTGTAGCCTCTCCCCGATGTTATTCAATCCGTATATTGAGCAAGCAGTAAAGGAAACAAAAGAAAAATTTGTAGTAGGAATTAAAATCCATGGAGAAGAAATAAAAACTTTGAGGTTTGCCGATGACATTGTAATTCTGTCAGAGACAGCAAAGGACTTGGAAGATCAGCTGAACGGAACGGACAGGGTCTTGAAAGGAGGGTGTAATATGAACATCAACAAAAGCAAAATGAGAATAATGGAATGTAGTCAAATTAAATCGGGTGATGCAGCAGGAATTAGATTAGGAAATGAGACACTTAAAGTAGTAAAGGAGTTTCGCTATTTGGGGAGCAAAATAACTGATGATAGTCGAAGTAGTGAGGATATAAAATGTAGACTGGCAATGGCAAGGAAAGCATTTCTGAAGAAGAGAAATTTGTTAACATCGAGAATTGATTTAAGTGTCAGGAAGTCTTTTCTGAAAGTATTTGTATGGAGTGTAGCCATGTATGGAAGTGAAACGTGGACGATAAATAGTTTAGACAAGATGAGAATAGAAGCTTTCGAAATGTGGTGCTACAGAAGAATGCTGAAGATTAGATGGGTAGATCACATAACTAATGAGGAGGTATTGAATAGAATTGGAGAGAAGAGAAATTTGTGGCACAACTTGACTAGAAGAAGGGATTGGTTGGTAGGCATATTCTGAGGCATCGGGGGATCACCAATTTAGTATTGGAGGGCAGTGTGGAGGGTAAAAATCATAGAGGGAGACCAAGAGATGAATACACTAAACAGATTCAGAAGGATGTAGGTTACAGTAGGTACTTGCAGACAAAGAATCTTGCACAGGATAGAGTAGCATGGAGAGCTGCACCAAACCAATCTCTGGACTGAAGACAACTAGAAATCATTATTGAAATCTGGAGAGCAAACAGCATTCAAGCGGAATGGACCTTTGCATTAATACATCCACTCACAAAAAGGAAAAGAAAACAAATCCTAACAATTGTAGGGGAATCTCCCTCTTTCCAGTGATGTGACAATATTGTTATTCATTCTTCATTACTAGATGGGTATTCTGTTAGTAAAAGCGTGAATGGCCTTTCAGACCATGATGCACAAATTTAAACGCTCAAAGGCTTTTGTACTCAAACCGGTGTCATATTTAATTACAAACTATGTAGGAAAGTTAATACAACAGCAATAGAGAGTTTTTTAAAGCTTGCCAAGGAACAAGAATGGCAGGAAGTTTATAGTGCTGATAACATAGAAGACAAATATAATGCTTTCATTAACACATTTCTCATGCTCTTTGAGAGTTGCTTTCCATTAGAACATTCTAAATGGGGTACTAGCCCGGGTGGCTGACCAGTGGGATAAGGATATCTTGTAGAACAATGCGGGAATTATATCAAAATGTTAGAAGTAGTCACAATCAAGCTACAGTAGCCAATTACAAACAGTATTGTAAGGTGCTTAAAAATGTTATTAGGAAGGCAAAGAGTATGTGGTATGCAAATAGAATAGTAATTCATAGGATAAAATTAAAACCGTATAGTCTGTTGTGAAGGAAGTGTCTGGTCAGCAGCACAAGGCTGATGATATAAAGTCAGTCCACAGTAAAAATATTTCTGTTACTGATAAATCAGGTATATGTACAGTATCTAACAATCATTTTCTGAGTGTTGCTGGTGAATTAAATAAAAATTTAGTTTCTACAGGAATTCGTATAACTTTCTTGGCAAATGCCTTTCTGAGATTGATGTCTGAAATATTCCTCTACAATACAGACAAGAGGGAGATTGTGTCAATAATTAAATCGCTGAAGACTAAGGACTCTCATGGATATGATGGAGTGTCTAGCAGAATATTAAAGTACTGTGCTGCACATGTTAACCCTGTATTTAGCCATATTTGTAATTTTTCCTTTAGGAATGGTCTGTTTCCTGAGCGATTGAGTACTCAGTAGTAAAGCCACTTTATAAAAAGGGATAATGTAGATAATTTTATACCGATTTCTATGCCATCAGTGTTTGCAAAAGTTATTGAAAAGGCTGGTATATAATGATAATTGATCATTTTATATCACACGATTTGCCATCAAATGAACAGTTGGGACAACAACTGAAAATGCTATATTCTCTTTTCTCTGTGAGATACTGGATGGTCTCAACAAAAGGTTTCGAATGCTAGGCATATTTTTTGATTGAACTAAGGCATTTGATTGTGTTGATCACAAAATATTGCTCCAGAAGTTGGACCATTGCGGAATACAGGGAGTAGATCACATTTGGATCTTACTTCAGAAACAGGCAGCAAAAGTCATTATTCACAATGTTGATAACAGCTGTGATGTGGGGTCTGAGTGGGGTACTGTCAAGTGGGTGGTGCCCCAGGGATCAGTGTTGGGGCCACCTTTGTTCCTTATTTATATAAATGATATGCCCTCTAGTATTACGGGTAGCTCTAAAATATTTCTGTTTGCTGATGACACTAGCTTGGTAGTAAGGAATGTTGTGTGCAACATTGGCTCTGTTTCAAATAGTGCAGTTCATGATAGAAGTTCATGGCTTGTAGAAAATAAACTAATGCTAAATCACAGTAAGACTCAGTTTTTACAGTTTCTAACACAGAATTCAACAAAACCTGACGTTTTAATTTCACAGAATGGGCATATGATTAGTGAAACTGAACAGTTCAAATTCCTCGCTGTTCAGATAGATAGAAAGCTTTAAGGATATTTTTGGCTCAGAAAGTTGTGGTTCAGGCTAGAAGTGGTGTAAGTTCACGAACCTTTTTTAGTCCCCCGTTTTTTAGTCTGGGTATTTTGACATTGACCTCTCAATATATATATTCCTTACTGTCATTTCTTGTTAACAACATTAGCTTATTCTCAAGAATAAGCCGCTTTCACTTGGTTAATACTTGGCAGAAATCAAACCTACATTTGGATCGGACTTCCTTAACTCTTGTGCAGAAAGGTGTGCAGTATACTGCTGCATCCATTTTCAATAAGCTACCACTCAAATTCAAAAATCTTAGTGGTAATCCATGCACTTTCAAATCCAAACTGAAGAATTTCCTCATGGGTCACTCCTTCTATTCTGTCGAGGAGTTCCTTCAAAAATTAAGCTGATTCTTATTGTATTTTGAATGTTGGGCTCCATAAGGTTCCCTTTCTGTGCAGCAACCATGGAATATAAAATATAAAATTATAAGGAATGTGGCAGCCAGCCACGGAACCATGATTTGTTTGTGTTGTTGCAGGTCGGTTTTGACTGGTATCGGTTGTCATCGGTGCATTTTTCTAGCCGGTGCATGCCGTGGGTGGGTGTGCTGTCCTTGGCAGATTTCTATCATGATAGACATCTGCCAAGACCAGTGCTTCTACTTGTGGCATGTGTCAGTTGGGGGGATGCGCTGATGGTGTCTGGTGTTGGTTGAGGTCGGTTTGCAGCGGGATGGGTGAATTATGTTTCTGTGACTGGTTGCTGCATTTTTTATAATCTTATTGTATTGTTGATTACGTTCACTTAAACTTGTGGACTGGCTTTTTTGGGGTTCATAAACATTTATTTTTGTCTGTTATTACTTTTATGTTGTAATTTGATGTACTGACACGTCCCATGACCTTGGAGATTTGCTCCTCAATTCGGTCCTACGGAATAAATAAATCTCGTCCATTGCACTTTCAAGGAGAGCTGAAAGGATACTTAACTCTGAACTAGAAGAATATCAAGCAGAATTTTGGAAGGCAGGGTCTTGCACAAAACAAATATTAAATTTAAAAAAATACAGAGATGAGAAAAATCAGAAACTTGAAATATAAATTTTGCAGATTTTAAAAATGCCTGTAAATCATACAGAAATGCACTAAACATTGTAAAAGAATTTGGGATCAATAATAAAACCACAGAAATAATTAAAGGAACTTTAACAAACACAACGCCAAAAGTAAAGTTTGTGGGGGTACTATAAAAACATACTGAAATAGTTGTAAGACAAACAGATGGTGTGTCACCCCCTACGTTTCAGCTGTGTGTTTGATAAGGTATTTAAAGAATGGAGGTAGGTAATCCATCAATATTAAGGATGAACAACTAGGCAGAAATAAAAAAATAATAAAAAATAGTTTATCCAGCTTTTTGCAGTTACTGACTTGCTGGGTTGTGCCAAAGAACAAATTACAGAGCTATGGAAATAAACAGCTGAAATAGGACTAAAATATGATTTTAAAAAACATAGTTCATGACAAATGTCAGTGATGTTTGTAAAATCTTGAAATTTGTAATGGCACAATATATAGAAATAAATTATTTTAAATATGTAGGACAATAGATATAATGAGCAATACAAAATATAGTGCATCCATGGGAAGAGCATTACATGTGACAAACATGTATAACAAAAAATCTTTGTCGTGGAACACACAGTCAAAACGCTATCAAACAGTGGTAAGGTACAAAACAGTATATGCATCAGAAACGCTTAAACCAGCAAGATATGAGGATCTTGAAAAATTGGAAAGAAGAATTCTAAGGAAAATACTGGGAACTAAAAGTAGTAGTAATGCTGAATACAAATTGTGATGAAAGAAAAGGCTCTATTTGAAAATGTAAACTTTCACTAATGTAATGAGAAAAAGAAAACTAGTTTTATGGACACACAAATGCCGAATGGCTAGTAGCAGACTAACCAAGCAGGTCTTCAACTTATTAAGCAGCTGGAAATAAAAAACCACATGATTAACTGAAACTGCCAAAAATATGAAAAACTCTGGAGTTAGAATGATCATATTAAATAACAGAACATTTTCTAGAGAAACAACACAACAGGAAAGAGAGAGATCGGTAAATGGTATTAAGTGGACACAGGTAACATAGGAATGACACTCTCAAAGGATTAAGGAAATCTGGGAACAAAGAAATCAAAACACGAAGAAGCATTGTCAAAGTTGATTTACTCTACCCACCAAATCGATGAATAAATTAAATAAATAATACTTTGGAAGGGGAAAGATCAGCCTTGGTTTAATAACTGTAGTAAGGAGTTATTAAAAGCTGAATCACTGATTCAAGAAAATTGCTACCACCACTGAGAAATAAATGCTGAATTTAGTTATAACAAACACACAGAGAGGAGATGGGAGGGAATGTTTCTCAAAACAGTCATATCTCTCAAAATGTCAAAGATCTGAATAAGTTTCAGCCGTTTGAGAGTCAGTTAACTTGTTGAAATAATCTCCCTGATTACCCACTGAGAATACTGGTACTGTGAAATAAAGTGAAGGCAAAAATTATGAATTGTTTCATAAAGGAGAACTCTACCATAGCCCATTCTTTTGCTCACTGTATGGACACAGGTGAGAAATATGGAAAAATATATTTAATGGTAACTGAATGTGACTGAATGCATGTTGTAAATATGCAGATTACAGGTTACACAACAGAATGGTCTCTTTTCCTAGCAGCTGTTAATTTGGAGGTAATTTAAGCAATGGATTGCCTCTCATGACGAGGCACAGGTCATTTCAGTTTTCGTGAGGGTCACAGGAGTGAAACAAAAACTCAGTGAACTATATTAATGTCAATTTGTTATAGAACTATGGAAAGTATTTAGTTCACCTTTTTGGTGACTGAACAGTTCCACTGTAGGGACCAGTACAGTTTTCACTGGCAACATTCCTGCACAGCACAGCTGTTTCTAGACCCAAAATGCTGTAGGTAACAGTGTTCAGTTTGTGTTATATTTCTTGGCTGCTGTGTACTCTTTGATAAAATTCCCCATTGCCAATTCATAAACACATAATATCCAAATAGAATCAGTAGATCATTCACAGTGGAGAAACATTGTTGGAAGTGTAATTAGTGTTAGTTTTAACCAAAGATATTATGATAGGGCCATTATTATTACTTGTATCTCTAAATAAAATGTAAGACATTATGCATAAACAAGTGTAATAAATAGGGGAAAAAGGGGTGGGGGTGGGGGAGATTCTTCAATTTCCACATTCTGTCCACAAGTAGATTATAAAAAAGAAGTTGGCAATGCTTATATATATATATCTCCCCTCTGTTTGTGTGTGAACTCCAAATGTTGATGTAACTTGTTGCTTAGGAAATGTAGTGCTATTTTGGGAATAAATGTGCAATAGCTTGTGTAAAAAAAAAAAATTTTTTTTTAATGGTTAGCAGTATTTGGAAATTATTCAGATGCCAAACTATTAATATCACAATGCATTTACAAATCATTAAAAAAAACCTATTAAATGAGAATCAGACATAGACTATATCTGACAGAGAAGGTATGCAGGTATACAAAAGGCAGAAAACTATTCCATTGTTCTATTTTATAACAAAGCTGCTTTGTAAATGCCTCTGTTCTTTGTGGCTTTAGGTATTACCACGACTGCCAGGGCTGTTACCGATGCCACTTCTGCCTAGTCACCAGCAGTCAACACTGGCATGTGGCACTGAATGCAAGGGTTTGCTTCTAGCTCTTGCTTTCAAGTTAGTGATACTGGCTGTCGGTGCATGGGCACTCTTCCTCAGGCGACCACCCAGAGCTACTATGCCTAGAATATTCCTGCTGCGGGCAGCAGTCAATGGACTAGTGTTAATTTGCACGTTTGCTTACTGGCTGTTTTATGTTGTGCAGGTAAATAACTCCAAAACTGGAAAAAGACATCAAAATAATTATTGTATTACTGTTCTTTGAATTGATATATTGCTGTTGCCTTCAGTAGTTAATTGTTGGGATACTACTCTTTCCTTTTTGCAAGTGGTATGTATCTATTCTTAGCAATCTGCAACTTATGTAAAACACTTTACCTTTTAAGTTACTTACCACTAAATGCTAAAATTGGGATGTTCCAAATAAGAATATTTGTTATAAATATGATCAGTGCAACATGTAACATAAACCAAACCATCATGCTATATTCCGTAATCTTGTTTCGGGTTCCATAATCTTGTTTCAGAGAATGATTTATACAAGATTTTTTTTCCGATTATAGTGTAATTGTTATATTTGATTCCTGCATCTGAACATAATGCGAGATATTTTTCAGCTGATGATTAGCCTTTCAGATTTGATTACTGGAGATGTGCTGTCAGTAATGACATTAAAATGCTATTGAAATAGTATTAGCAAATTGTAAATTGCTAGATGTTGCTGAATTGGACAGTTGATAGGGGAATGATTTTAGCCTTAGCATGCAACATGACCCAATGGTCAAGACACTATACATGTTCCGTAAAATTTTGGATGAACTGCTGGACGTGTGTAACTTGGCAGCGTGATATTTCGGCGCAGAGTCTTCTGGCTATCTTCAGGTGAATACACGATGCATGTTCTGGTGGGGTCTTAAGTTTGTGATCTCAGTGCATTTTTGTCATTATTTACTTTCAGGTAAATAATGACAGAAGACTCTGTGCCAAAATATCATGGCAGCAAGTTGCAGACATCTGGCAGTTCGCCCAAAATTTTATGGAACCATCTGTATTCCATTAAAGTTTTAAATTTCACAGTATACATGTGTTTGGGATGGGGCTCAAATCCCTATCTGGCCATACTGACCTCAGTTTCCATAATTTCCCTACATCACTTTAATAAAATACTGAAATAGTTTTTTTGTGAAAGGCCATGGCTGTTTCCCCACCCTATCTTTGTCCCGTCTTAGCTTTGTGCAGAGTCTCTAATGACTCCTTTGCTTCAAGGCATTAAGCTTTAATCTTTTTTCTTGGTTATCACTCACAACAATCTTCCATTGGCAAATGCTGTGTGTTGTTAGGTTCATTGTTAGTCACAGATGTTTACAGGAGCATAAACGCCACTTTTGGGTATTATACAGAAACATGATGCCTTTGTATCAGTAAACACTACTGCGCACATGTCATTGAGTACTGTTTGCAGGTAGATGACTCTAGTTATACATGAGAGTAAATGGTAAATAACTGTGGTAACTAAATGAAATAATACTACAGACTCAATAAGAGGACAAAACTTGAAAATGTCCAATAGTAACCAAGACTGTTACAGAAAGAGTAACATAACCCAGTACTGGCCACATCTAGATTATGTTAGTTAGGTTTTCTGGTTGTGTATTCATGTTAGTAACTGCTTGAAAATGATTCTGATACTGTTATATCATCTGTAAGATAGCCTTCATGAAATTTAGTGCCAAAGGAATGTTTGGTCTCTGTATAAAGGTCAAACAAACTGGTCATACTCTGGCATGTATTTCCCTACTTCAGGCAGTATAACTGAAAAATATTTGTCTACACACACACACACACACACACACACACACACACACACACACACAGAATATTCCACAAGCCACCATATGGTGCATGATGGAGGGTACCTTGTATCACTACAAGTCGTTTCCTTTAAATAGAGTGAAGCAAAAAGACTGTCTATATTCCTCTATACAAACCCTAATTTATCTTATCTTGTCTTTGTGGTCCTTACACAAAATGTATGTTGGTGCCAGTAGAATCATTTTGCAGTCAGCTGCAAATGCCAACGAAGCGTCTCCATAATAATTGCATGCTGATCGAACCTATCGGTAACAATCTAGCATTATGCCTCCAAACTGCTTCAGTATCTTGCTATAATTTGACCTGGTGGGGATCCCAAAAACTTGAGCAGTACTCACAAATGGGTCGCACTAGCATTCTATGTGCGGTCTCTCATATAGATGAGCTACACTTTCCTAAAATCCTCCCAATAAACTGAAGCGAACTATTCGTCTTCCCCAATACCGAATTTGTCTGCTCCTTCCATTTCATATCACATTGCAGTGTTATGTCTAGATATTTAATCAATGTGACTGCATCAAGTAGCACACCACTAATACTGTGTTAAAGGGAACATTTTTCCTATTCATATGCATTAACTTACATAAACACTTGCCTTCAAGGACAACATATTGGGTTCTGTTACTGAAGTAGTCTTAGTCACTTACATATCTGGAAACATACGCGCAGAACTATAAGTCTCCAGCATGGCACCATGTCAAATGTTTTCCAGAAATCCAGGAATATGGAACCTGCCTGTTGTCCTTCATCCATAGTTTGCTGGATATCAGGCAAGTTAAGTTTTGCATGAGGGGTGCATTCTGAATCTGAGCTGATTTGTGAACAGAAACTTTTCTGTCCCAAGGAAATGTGTTATATTCGAACTTAGAATATGCTCAATAATTCTGCAACAAATCAATGTTAAGGATACTGATCTGTAATTTTGCATGTCCTTTCTTTTACACTTCTTGATCATGGTGCCCCACAAAGAAGTTTACACTGTTTGAACTTTAATAACTCAAACAAAATAACAAAAACTGTGAATTTTTAAGTCACGTGGATGGTCACGTCATTACTGAGGATGTTTTACAGTTGAATATGTCAAAATGTCCCCATCAGCAGCAGTACGGCATCTACAGTGCTGCAGAACAGATTGACACAAGTGTTATGGGATTGACACAAGTGTTATGGAATGGATTCACAGGCAGTCACAATCACCTCTCTCATGTCATCCAGCATATGTGGCTTTGTGCTGTTGACGGTGTTATTCAGAGCTCCTCACAGTAAGAAACGTATCAGTATGAGATTGGCAGAGCTGAATGGAAACACAACCCCTCTTCATCGTCTCAACAAATGTTTCACCCAGGAATTGCCACACAGCATGGTGATAATGTGACAGTGCACCATCTTCTTGAAAAGCAACAGTCTTCACCTTGGTACCAGTGGTGAACAGCTGATACAATTTGTTTCCGCAACATGGAAAGCTACTTTACACCTGTCACTGTTCCTTCAAAAAAGAATGGCCTACAGGTCCTCTGACGGACATAGCACGCTGTACTGATAACCCAGGAAGATTAACACCTCATTTTTCCATAAATTGGGGATTATGTCTTGCCCAGTACACACAGTTGTGGTGATTGATTGTTCCATCCAATTTAAATGTTACGTCATCAGACCAAACAATGACATTATTGCAGATCCAGTCACAAAATTCATGACATCTATCCAGATTGTCCTCATTCATCATGTGAAGCAACCTGGGAATGTTGGATTTAAACTATACTTGTTTTAAAATGTGGTGAACACTTGATTTGCTTAAACCTGGTTCACACACAGCTTGCCGTATGGGCTTCTTTGAGGATCTTGTGAAAGCATGTACCGTAGCGTCCACCACTTTTTCGTCCACTTCTGATTTCTTCCTGCCACATTGTCCCATCTTCAGGTCACACACACTTCCTTCTCTCACAAACTTGTCTTGTAGTTTCATTACTGTCACATGTGATGGTGGTGCAGTATCAAACTCTGCCAGCCATCGTCTTTGTACTACTTTTATATTTTTAAAATTCTAATAACACTTCAAAATAAATTTTCTTTGCTCTGTGGGCAATTTTGTTGTTATAAGTAATCACTGGCAACTGAAAATGAACAAAAGAAAAACAAATGAATGGCTACACGCACTAGTCATGAGAGCACCATATAATCACAGTTGGATCAAGTTATCATTAATACTTCCTCAGACATTAAAGTTCAAACAGTGTAAACCCTTTTGTGAGGTACCCGGTATACATGAATCATGTTCTCATTTTTCCAGTCTCTTGGGACAATTCAGTGGTCAAGAGAGTCGTGATCAAGGCAAGCTAAATAATGAGCTGATGTCAAAGAGCAATCTCTGTAAAACTGAATTGGGATTCCATCCATACCTGGCAACTTACTTGTTTACAATTCTTTCAGTTGCTTCTCAGTGCCAGGAATGCCTATTACTCTGCCTTCTGTGTCGGAATCTGTGTGGCTGTCAAACAATGATATGTCTGTATGATCCTCCTGTGTGAATGATTTCTTATGAGCGAAATTTAAAACCTCAGCTTTCTTTTTGCTGTCCTTTATTGCCACAGAGACTGGTCAATAAGTCACTGGATAGAAGCCTTCAGCCAGCCTAGTGCTTTTACATAGGACCAGAATTTTCTAAGTTTCCCAGCAAGATCTTTCTCTAAGGTATGGCCATGGAAATTGTTGTATGCTTCTTGCATTGATATTTTTGTAGCTGCATGAACTTGTAACTTTTGTCTGTTATCATTTCCACATTCTTTTTTGAACAGTGTGTCCAACAATCTCTGTTTCCACAGTGTTTTCTGAATTTTGTTACTACTGAATTTTGTTACTAACTCCCAGTGGGTCTTTTCCATTTTCAATCCACTTATTTGGCACACGTTCCTTAAGAGCACGATCTACAGTCAGTTTAAACTTTGCCCATTATTCCTTCATTTCCATCATATCGGAACTAAATGATGTTCATTCCTTGTGTAAGTAGGATTCTGACAACTACTCACCTGCTCTTTCAAGAATAAATTCTCTCAGTAAAAAAAAATGAATAGCTACATGCACTAGTCATGAGAGCACCTTATAATCACAGTAAAAATGTTTGATGATTAAGTTGAGTTTACCTAGGTAGATTACACAAATCCAGAAAACTTGGCAGTTAGACTCAATGTTGAACTCAATAGACAAAATATTTTTGTTGACTGCAATGAACACCCACCCTTCTATAGTGTCTAATCCATCTTTTCGATACATGTTTCATGCCTCATTAAATGTTTTAGAGCATTCTACTTCAGGTTTCATCCAGCTCTCCATTTATAGTTTGAGTATGACAAGTTTCCTAGAGGACAGTAAATTGCATGGAATCTTAGCATAGAAGAACACTATATTTCTTTTCTCAAGTGTTGGATAAGTCAGGAGAAATATTACCTATTAGTTTTTTCCAGCCATATAACTTTACGCGACTGTCATATGTAATAAGAGGAAATAGATAAAATCCAAAGAAGAGCAGCATGTTTTATTATAGGTCCATTTAGTAACCGTGAAAGCATCACAGAGATATTCAGCCACCTCCAGTGACAGATGCTGCAAGAGAGTCATTCTCCATCACTGTGTGGTTTACTGTTAAAGTTGCAAGAGCATACATTCCTAGAAGAGTCAGCCAATATATTTCATGTAAAGGCCACAAAAGTAAAATCTGAAAGACTTGAGCTCACACACAGGCTTACCGACAATTGTTTTCCCATGAATCATTTGCGACTGAACTGGAAAAGGACAAAGTGCCAGTGGTTCACAAAGTACCCTCTGCCCCATATCCTAAGGTCACTTGCAGGGTATTGATGCAGATGTGGTAGTAATGTTATCACCAGTGCACAATCTTGTTTCTTCATAATCAGTAGCCCTAAGTGTAAACTCGTAAATTTTAATGCAGAGTGAATTGGTTTTAATTTTATTAAGAAGATATTGACACACCTTGTTCTGCATTAAGGCTGTACAGTGAATTATGTTACTTTCAGTAAATTTACTTATTTTGATCAATTGTTGCACTATACAATATCATAATTATCATGTAATAATGGTAATGCTTTTTTAAAATTACTTCCAGGTCACAGAGGGTGGACTGACAGGTGGAGAGGCAGTAGAATACAGAGGTCTTGTATCTTATGCTGGAAGTTTGACGGACACACTGTTGTTCATTCACTATTTGGCTGTCGTATTAGTAGAACTTCGACACTTGCAGCCTATGTATTACATTAAGGCAAGTATCTTTTGTTAAGTAAAATAAGTCTCATTAGAATTTCATAACATAGTTGTGATGATTATTCACTAATTGTTAATTCATCTATGCACCAGAGCTGCATTAATTCCTTCAGTCTGGTGAGGCTAAACATTATTTGAATAGCTTTTCCTTGATTGGTTAGAGGAACACCAGACCAATTCCAGGTCATTAAATTACATACATGACAGCTCACAGTATTTTGCACACTCAAACGGCGCCTGGAAGGGAACATCCTTTCATTGACTACATGTTGCAGTGAATCCTATATTGCCCCATTTCCAGAGTGGGAGCTCCTCAGTGCCCTTGCACATTGCCCCGACACAGCTCCTGGGCCTAATCACATCCACAGCCAGATGATTATACATCTCTTGTCTGACTACAAGGGACACCTTCTCATCACCTTCAACCGGCTCTGGTGCAATGGCATCTTTCCATCGCAATGGCGAGAGAGCACCATCATTCCGGTGCTCAAACCCAGTAAAAACCCACTTGATGTGGATAGCTCTCGGCCCATGAGTCTCACCAACGTTCTTTGTAAGCTGCTGGAATATATGGTATGTCGGTGGTTGGGTTGGGTCCTGGAGTCACGTGGCTTGCTGGCTCCATGTCAGGACAGCTTCTGCCAGGGTCCCAGGGTCTCTCTACCACTGATAATCTTGTGTCCATCGAGTCTGCCATCCGAACAGTCTTTTCCGGACAGCAACACCTGAGTGCCGTCTTTTTTGACTTACGTAAAGCATATGAAACGACTTGGCGACATCGTATCCTTGCCACATTGTATGAGTGGGGTCTCTGGGGACCACTTCCGATTTTTATCCAAAGCTTCCTGTTGATCCGTACTTCGTGTCCAAGTTGGTGACTCCCATAGTTCCATCCGTATCCAGAAGAATGGAGTCCCGCAGGGCTCTGTATTGGGTCTCTCTCTATTTTTAGTGGCCATTAACGGTCTAGCAGCAGCTGTCGGGCCCTCCGTCTCACCTTCTCTGTATGCAGACGACTTCTGCATTTCGTACTGCTGCTCCAGTACTGTTGTTGCTTTGCAGCGCCTCCAGGGAGCCATCCACAATGCGCAGTCATGGGCTCTAGCCCACGGCTTCCAGTTTTCAGCCGCAAAGTCGTGTGTCATGCACTTCTGTCAGCGTCGTACCGTTCATCCGGAGCCCACACTTTACCTTAATGATGATCCACTCACTGCAGGGGAGACATATCAGTTCCTAGGACCGGTTTTCGATGCTCTATTGACTTGGCTCCCTCATCTTTGTCAGCTTAAGCAGAAGTGCTGGCAGCACCTCAATGCCCTCCATTGCCCCAGCAACACCAATTGGGGTGCAGATCGCTGTACGCTGGTGCAGCTCTACAGAGTCCTTGTCCAATCCTGAATTGACTATGCAAGTGTGGCTTATGGTTCGGCAGCGCCTTCAGCATTGCATTTACTCGACCCTGTGCACCACTGTGGGGTTTGACTAGCGACAGGAGCTTTTAGGACGAGTCTGGTGATCAACTTACTGGTGGAGGCTGGTGTCCCTCCACTGCAGATCAGACATGCACAACTGCTGCCAGTTACGTAGCACACATTCATAGTTCCCCTGAGCATCGGAATTACTGTCTCCTTTTTGCGCCCGCAGCAGTCCATCTCCCGCATCAGTGACCCAGATCGGGGCTAACGATTGCGGTTTGTGTGTGTTCCCTTCTCTCCGTGAATTTGTGAGAGAACAAGGCACTAAGTAGGTAGAATCTCGATAAGCATTAACTGTAAACCGATACTTTATTAACTGATGAGAAATTTACTTAGACGTTAAGCTATTAGATTAAAACCACGTATGATCACCGTTATGTTGTATGGTTCTGCACGAGTTCATGCGGGGGATGAACAAGGTTGTGTGTCCTTAATGCGAGAACTTCTCAGGGTTAGGAGAAGGCAGAAATAAAATAATTTCCATTATACATGGAGTAATATGTCAGTTTGTTAATGCGAAATTTGACTAACGTTATGTTATGGCACTACATTACTACGTATTTATGATTGACTGGGTGTGTAAAGCTTAGAGCATCACTTATGACTTTATGCACATATGGTCAACGTTGTGTTTAGGAAACCTGTAAAAACTTGTAGTCACAAGGGTGACGTGGAATAAAACTCACCTGCGCGCCACAGTCAGTTCTAACGTAGTGTCGGCGTCTGACCGACTGCTTTCCACGAAGTGGGAGTGGGGCTGTTCCTCAGCTAAGTAACATAGCTTGACATGGTACCATGGTACTTCAGCTTTTTATGTTTGACCGTGCCTTATTCTGGCATGTATTAGTTTATTTTTTTGCATCTGAAGAAGGCTAGATTACTCTAGCTGAAACCTGGGTAAAGACCAGTAACATTTCGCAACTGAGGCGGATTTTTGACATATCAATTTATCACAGTTGCTGACAGGGCTGCAACATGTTAAAAATTGTTAGATTATTATTTTCAGCTGCCTAATCCATCAGTGCTCGCGCTGTTTTCTGTAGTCACAGTAACAAAAGCATCAACTGTTAGTATTTCAGCTCCAAGAGCTGCAGATGCTTGGCTGTTTTGATTGGAGATTCTGTTCTTTGAAAGATTCCACGTCAGTGCTGTGGGATTTACGTCTGGATGGTATGATAGCAATTGGAGGTGAACAAAGCTGTTTCCTTGCAAAATTTTGTGTCTGGAATAAACATGAGAAGGTTTTTGCTCCTTAACTAAGTTCAACTTTTTTATATCTGGCTCAAGATATATGGGATGCTTGGCCAGCCAGGACTGCATTTCACTTTCTAGTGAACTATAGGAAGATGGTTTACTCTCTTGCTTGTTGTGATATGGAGCATTATCAAAGTAATCCATGTAACCGCTTGTGTGCATAGCAATTAAAACAGACTGGCTATTGTGTTTGACAATTCTAATTGTACACTGTCGCTTTGCAAATATTTATTTGAAGAAATGTTGTGGGTTTGAATCCACATTTCTTCTAAATAAACCACTTGCTGCTTTGGTTATTATGCTCCATTTTTTTCTGTAAATATCTTGTTTGCACATGAGTATTCATTTATTTTGGCAACTTTGAAAATGAAATATTTTAATAGAATGAACAATTTCGATCATAGTTCACTTGTTAATCTTGAAGTCAAGTGCTGTGAAGTTTTCACAAATTTGGGATTTTTTGTGTTCATAATATTGCAGAAATTGCTGCCCAATGACACATTTATTTCTATCCACAAATGAGTGTTTATTGTGTGCACTTCTTCTATGGAGTAAATCTTGAATATCATTGTACTTGGTATCATGTTCCTCCTCGCATAATTTGTAAGCAGTCAGTGTACTCGGCATCAACATTTTGTTTGCAATTGCACCTCCTTCTCCATCAGTACTGTCACATTTTTCTCCTTTTTAATGTCAGTAAATTTAAAGGCATTAACAGCAATCCATTATACCTGAGCGGGAAGACATTTTCTGCAGTCAAATCCCAAAATTTTACTCTGAGTTAATGATGTGCACTACTTTTGAACTGGAATGTGGTGGTACCTAGTCATGTGACCAAGTTATTGTTTGCAGTGACCATGTTTGTATTTCTCTGTGTCAAATAATAGTAATTGTGGTGCTTCACATTTCTCATAGCAAAAACAATGAATATTGGAATACCTTTCCCTAGAAGTAAATTCTTATGACTACCAGAAACATAAGCCAGGCAGTAATAGCAGTAGAAATGACTGACCTAATGGGTATATGTAAATCAATTAATGGAAGCTGCTGGTAAGAATTTTTGTGGGCTGAGACTATGATAAAGTTCTGAAATGTACACAAATGTAAAGGTGTAACAAACTTGAACTCTCGTATGACCTAATCTGTGACTGCATTTTGCACCTATTTATTATCTTTCTGTATTTTTGTCTGTATCAGTATCCTGCTAGTATAACATGCTGTTTAATTTGTGTCCCATAGCCAAGTTGCATTTGGTCATAAATTGTGATGTACATTGGATAATTCAGTGCGTCTCTAATTGTTCACCCATATGTCATTTCTAGATTGTACGAAGCCCTGATGGTGAGAGCCGTTCCTATGCTATTGGACAGCTAAGCATTCAGCGTGCAGCTGTTTGGGTGTTAGAACATTACTACACTGATTTTCCTATATATAATCCATATCTGGAACGGTTACCAGTTTCAAAGTCGCACAAAAGTGGCTCAAGTTTTAAATTCTATGATGTAGATGGAATCAACAACACTTCAGTGCAGGTAATTACTATAATTTTCCAGTATATTCACACACTGTGCATGTTGTATTGGTTTCTCTCTCATAGATAATTGTGTGCCTTGTTTTTAAATATGTTGGAAACTGATATTTAGCTCATTTTATATCAAACCTGATAAATTTAACTCTAGATAAAAAGTGTTGTAGGGCTGTAATTATAGGTGAGGCAGTGTACACAGTGAGACATAAAGACAGCTGCACTCTTATACTGGAAGATGTGTTTGCCATAGAATTTGATGATCAGGAAGAGCATTTCATAGTACACACAAGATGGTGCAGTTGTACTTCTTATACAAACTGCGTATTGAAATGGTTTACTCTGAGGTGGCAAAAGTCATGGGATACCAGTATGCACATATACAGATGGCAGTAGCATCATGACATAAGGTATAAAAGGACAGTGCATTGGTACTGCCATATGTACTCAGATGATTCCTGTGAAAAGGTTTCCAACATGATTATGGTCACACGACAGGAATTAACAGGTATTGAATACGGAATGGTTGTTGGTGTTAGACATGTGGGCATTCTGTTCTGGAAATTGTTAGTTAATTCAATGTGCTGATATCTAGTGTTAAGAGTGTGCCAAGAATACTAAATTTCAGGCATTACCTCTGATGGACAATGCCTTGGCTGTTGGCTTTCACTGAACAACTGAGAGCAGTGGCATTTGCATAGAGTTATCAGTGCTAACAGACAAGCAACACTGCACAAGATAACAACTGGAATCAATGTGGGACGTATGATGAATGTATCTATTAGGCTAAATTTGGCGTGAAATGGCAGCAGACAACTGATGCAAGTACCTTTACTAATAGCACATCACCTTCAGCACCTCTCCTGGGCTCATGACCAGACAACCTAGACAACTGAAAAACTGTGACCTGGTCAGATGAGTGAGGATTTCAGTTGATAAAAGCTGACAGTAGGGTTTGAGTGTGGCACAGGCCCCACAAAGCCATGGATCTGAGTCTTCAACAAGGCACTGTGCAAGCAGGTGGTGGCTCCATATTGGTGTGGGCTGTGTTCGCATTGGATGGACTGGATCCTGTGGTCCAACTGAACCAATCATTGACTGCAAATGGTTATGTTCGGCTGCTTGGAGACAATTTGCAGCCATTCATGGTCATCATGTTCTCAAACGATGACTGAATGTTTATGGATGACAATGCACCATGTCAGAAAATTCTGGACAGTTCGCGTGAATGATTTGGCCACCTAGATCATCCAACATGAATCCCATCAAACATTTATGGGACATAACCGAGAGGTCAATTCGTGCAAAAAATCCTGCACTGGGAACACTCTCGCAGTTATGTATGGCTATAGAAGCAGCATGGCTTAATATTTCTTCAGGGGACTTTCAATGACTTGTTGAGCCCATGACACCCCCCCCTCCCCTCCCCCTCCCCCTCCCCCCCCTCTCTCTCTCTCTCTCTCTCTCTCTCTCTCTCTCTCTCTCTCTCTCTCTCTCTCTCTCTCTCTCCTCTCCCCCCCCCCCCCCTTACTTCAATATATTCTGTCTTTGTATCCTTGTGGTGTTCACTTGACTTCTCCTTAGTTCTTGGCAACAATAGATCCCCAATTCTTATTTCTGTCACCTTCACCTTTCTATCACACTTCTATCATGTCTTTGCTTTTCTTGCGTTGCTCTTCTCTCCATGTTCTCCTTTACAAATGTTTCTAACTCCCCTTTCTTCATCTCTTTATGTGGGGAGAAATCAGTATGTTCAGACATCAGGTTTGGTGGCTTTATGTCGAACTCCACCTTCCATGGTAATAACTCCATTGAGCTGTGCCTCACACAGCTCATTAAAGTTTCAAAATCTTTTAGATATTGCACCCAGGAGCTATGTTTATTGCCACAATATGTCCTGCTGAGCCATCCCAATTCTCTCATATGGGTCAGTCCATACCAAGTGATCCAGCACTGGTTGCTTGAGCATCTCAGAAAAATTTTATATTTGCTGGGTGAATTCCCCAATGTTTAGTAGTCACAAAAATATTTTTGTTTTTTTAATTTATTCTTTATTATTTTGAAATGATGGCCATATTTGTTCCAGGCCGCATGTGTTTTTTCGTATTTGCAAGCATCTACATTTTTTACAATTATTATCACTTAGCTGAATGTATTCTTTAATATATTTTTAATGGTTAAAAGTTATCAGCCACAAATAAAAAAACTCAATTTTTTAACAGTAATTTTCCAAAGAAAGATTAATTTCTCAGCTTTAATATTTTTTCTGCTATTACATTGTATAGTATAGTTACTTTTTATAGAATGTCAATGGTGAGCAGCTTACACTTAAAAAATACACTATTTTAAAAAATGGATTTTATTAATTTTTCCATTTTGTGGCCTGCAGTATATTTGTTGGGGACCAGATAAAAATCTGAAAATTTCACAGTTAATAGACCTTTATGAAATCGAACTTTAGTATAAATTTCAAGATTACTTCTCTGGTATTTAAATTGCATGTATTTCTAATTTCAACTCTTTGACAGATGTCAAGTTGTTTTTGTGCTCATTTGACCATATTATTGAACATGGCATTTTCTGTATTTAATTGCATTTTTAAGTCCACAGAGTGTGCATAGCTCAAGTGCACATGCTGAATTAAATCATTGACATAGTCCTCTGGAAGACATAACTTCCACTCATCACTGTTTTTGTTTTCCCTTCTGAATAAAATTGCCTTACGTATTTTGTGGTGTTTATCCAAATTTTCCTCCCCTCTAGTTCCCAGGCTCCTCTTCATCTGTTATAGCTTGAGATCCTGGTCCCTACATACTCCCAATATTTTTCTCACTTGGCAAATCCTTTATGTACAACATTTTAAATTCTTTATTTTTCATCATCATATTCCTCTCATAAAATATCCCTGTTTCCCACTGGTGATCATGAGAAAACATCAGCCACAACATTATCAGTACCCTTTATGTACTGGATGCTGTAATTAAATTGCTGCAGGAACATATCCCACCTCATTAGTCTGCTGTTAAACAGTTTACATTTACGTAAATAGCCGCTCTTCAGTCAGTGAAAACAATCACTTTGTGATCCAGTGGATGGTTCCAGAATTTGGCGAATGCCCTCACAACTGCTACCAACTACTTTTCAGTGGTCCCATAGCACTGCTCATGTTTGGGAAGTGTCCTTGATGCAAAAGCTATACTCCTCAAAGCTTTATGTCCACTTAGCTTTATATCCACTTACCTTTTTTTGTTTTTTCCTCAGACAGTGACACTCCCAAACCATAACCACTTCTGTCAATGTGTAAGCAGTAAGGAAAGGTTGGATCTGGGTGTTACAGCAATCCGCTGTTACTCAAGCTGTCCTTTATTTGCTGAAAATATTGGGTGCAGTCCTGTGTCCACATCCAAGATGGATGTTTCTTCAGTACTTGGTCAGATTTGGTGTGTTCAGACCTTGATTCCTGATTATCTTTTGGTAGAAGCTACACATTCCTAAAAAGGACTGTAATTAGTTCTTGTTATTAGGAATGGGGCATGTAACTGTAGCCTGTATCCGGCCTTTCTTTGGCATCTTTCCAGTGGGTGTGACAATGTATCCTAAGAATTCTGTCTCCTTCCTTGAAAACTCACACTTGCATAGTTTTAGCTTCATGCCAGCCTTTCTAAGACCACTTAACACTTCCCTCAGTTAATGGCAGTGACTTTCCCAGTCAACAGATGCCATCAATATATCAGTTTGCTCATAAGTTTTCTACATCAAACAATTGACTGCTCTTATAAAAGCTGCCATAGCAATTTTTCAGACCAAAGGGAACTACCTTAAACTGGTAGCATCTGCTCCTACACACGAAAGCTGTATACTACGTACTATTCTTGAGTATGGGAATTTGCCAGAAACCAACGTCAAATCAACACTGACTTTATTTAGACACGGTGGAACTGATAGAGCAGATCATTCATATTTTCTAGATGGTCTGTTTCCTCACAGACTATGGCATTCAGCTTTCTGCCATCGAACATTAGTCTCACTGATTTTTCCCTCCTCTTAACAGCTAGTGGATTGTTATATTGACTGTTGCTTCTCTCCATTATCCCTGTCTGCGGCATTCTTTCTCTGGTACCGCGTGCTGCGGAATTTGAATCCCCGCCAGACGTCATAGGTGTCGAATACCCCTAGAGGTCTCTGCACCATCGCAGCGTAAGCTTTGGTGGTGCACGCCTCCTGGCCCGCATTTAGTGTGAGGGCGTCACAGTGGAACATGTGGTTCCAGCGGTCAATAGCGGCGCCCCCGATAGATTATTTAAGCGCCTGCCTCTCGCTCAGCCAGTCAGTCTAACCTTGCGTACGTCTCTGGACACATCGCCTCGCCTTAGACAGCTTATTTACAGCCAGGTTGCTGTGTTCACTAAATTATTTACTTTCTTGTTCTGTGTATGAGTGGACGTGGTTGTTAGGTTTTCTTGTGACTCCGTTGTTTCGATCTTGTTGTTGTTCGTTCTGTCCTTCGTTGGTCATGTCCGTCCTCCCCCGTTGTGTTGTTGTTCGTGGACTGTTCTGCGGGTCCCGCCATGCTTTCTATCACTTCAACCCCGTGACTTTTCTGGTCGGCGTTACAACACTTTCCAACTCAGTTTCAGCTGCTTTCTTTAGAGTAATAGCTATATGGTATGATCTCTGCAGGAATTATTCATGTGGCTTTTTATAATGCATTCAAAGTCGTCCAACTTTCCTGGCACATCAGAAAAGCTCTCTAGTTCTGTCCCCCCACTGCTCACCATTTTCTCTTGCCCTTTTATCCATTACAAGGGATGCTGTCATCATTTTCCCTCGTTATACTGTATGACCAAATTAGTCCCACTTCCTTCTGTTCATAACTGGTTACTGTTGCAGTGTACAAAAGCTCTTACATCATTCATCTAATCCATTCCAATAACAACATTTTACAGATTTCAGGTATAACCATACAGTTGTAACAAAACTCTGTATCACCTATCTTAAAACACAGCATTACTTGTGTCCTAACAAGTAGTTTTTTTTTTTTTTTTTTTGGGGGGGGGGGGGGGGGGGGGGAGGGGTGTCACATGGCCAAACAGCGAGGTCATTGGTCCCATCGGATTAGGGAAGGGTGTGCTCTTCCAAAGGAACCATCCCAGCATTTGCGTAAGATATGGGTTGCATATCTAATCTGTATTCCAATGAATGGCAATTCCATAACTTGTGTAATAGATACTCATAAAACAGCTCAGAGAGACCACTAACCTCACTACCTGAATCCAGAAGTGCTTCAGTCTCAAACCCCCAACACTCACTTCAATTTTTGATTGTAATATTACCACACTGTTACTTCTAAAAGGTTCTTTTTTCTAACAGATCCTTCTCAGTGCTTTCAAATTCATCTGTAGCATCTTCCATGGTTGTAATGTTGAATTCTCCCTCTGTATGATTTATTGCTTTATTACTACTCCCAAAAGTAACTTTACATTTTAATTAAACACACTCTACACTGACATGTACATCTCCACAACTTGTATCCGCTGCTGTATTGACATCATACTGCAAAGCTGCCCTCTACCATATCAGTTTCATCAAAATGTTCCTCAGTAGTTGCCAATAATTTATATTTATTTCACTTCACCACAATAAATTTTTTTCTCCACTGTGTTTTAGTATCTCTGACTGCCAATTCTTTTCTTGTGGCTCTAAACTGCTGACTACGTTTACATATTCCCCACTAATTTCATCTAGTCCTGACTTTGGTA
Source organism: Schistocerca piceifrons (assembly GCF_021461385.2). NCBI lineage: Eukaryota > Metazoa > Arthropoda > Insecta > Orthoptera > Acrididae > Schistocerca > Schistocerca piceifrons. The sequence continues at coordinate 255,422,219 of NC_060149.1, forward strand.
CCCAGGAAAATGAAATTCCATTTTGTTTACAATTTTCACTCGTGTCCTTAACTGACTGCTGCCTTAACATCGTCATTTGCATTAGGTATGTCTGCTAGTGCCTCCTCTCTAGAATAAACTTCATCTTATGTGCATAAAGAAATAGTTACACCAGTAACATCTACACTGTGGTGCAAAAAAAATTGGTATAGGCATGCATATTCAATTACGGAGATATGCAAACAGGCAGAATACAGTGCTGTGGTAGGCAACACCTATATAAGACAACAAGTATTTGGCATAGTTGTTACAAGGTGTACAACTCTGCTTCCGCCGTTTGCCAATAGGTGGCGACAACAGTAAGTAGCGGTTGAAAGAAACAGATCGCAGACATCAGGCAGTTACCTTGGACCTTGATCAAAATAACCTGATTCAAACATTAGTCAATTTGTGTCTGCATCATAAAGTTGTTCCTGACTGAAAATGTCAGTTTACGAGCCTAATTCTCGTCATTCGTGGGAGGTGTTACTGTTCTGTTTCAATATGAAGAAAACAGCTGAGTCTTATCAGATGCTCTCAAGTATGTATGGTAAGGATGCTATTAGTGAAAGAACATGTCATGAGTGGTTTCAACGCTTCAAGAAGTTGATTTTAATGTCGTAGACCGGCATAGTGGTGGAAGAGAGAATGTTTTTGAAGATGCAGAATTGGAGACATTGCTGAGTGAAGACTCGCGTCAAACTCAAGAAGAATTGGCATGATTAGTGGAGTGACACAGCAAGCCATTTCAAAATGTCTCAAGGCTATGGGCATGATTCAGAGAGAAGGAGCTTGGGTCCCCTGTGAGCTGAAACCAAGAGACGTTGAACGGCGTTTCTGTTTGTGAACAGTTGCTTCAGAGGCAAAAACGGAAGGGATTTCTGCATCGCATTGTGACCGGGTATGAAAAATGGGTTCATTACGATAACCCTAAACGCAAAAAATCATGGGCTATCCCGGCCATGCTTCCACGTTGATGGCCAAATCGAATATTCACGGCTCCTAGGTCATGCTCTGCATTTGGTGGGACCAGCTCGGCATTGTGTACTATGAGGTGTTGAGACCAAGTGAAACAATCACAGGTGCTCATCAAATGCAATTAAAGCATTTGAGCAGAGCATTAAAAGACAAACGGTCGCAATGCAGCAAGAGGCACGATAAAGTGATTTTGCAGCACAACAATGCTTGACCCCGACGTTGCAAAAGAGGTCAAAATGTACTTGGAAACGTTAAAATGGGAAATCCTACCCCACCCACCGTATTCTCCAGACATTGCTCCCTCTGACTATCATCTGTTTAGATCAATGGCGTATGGCCTGACTGACCAACACTTCCCATCTCATGGAGAAGTCACAAATTGGATTGATTCGTGGATCGCTTCAGAAGATGAACAATTTTTTTGACGCAGGATTCATACACTGCCAGACAGTTGGGAGAAATTAGTGGCCAGCAATGGAAAATACTTTGAATGATACATGTGTAAACAATTTGTTTCATTAAAGCCTCAAATGTTGGGGAAAAAATGGCGGAAGCAAAGTTGTACACCTTGTAGATTGGTTACTGCTGCTTCAATGGCAGGTTATGAAGATTTAAGAGAGATTGAATGTGGTGTTATAGTCGGCGCACGAGAGATGGGACACAACATGTCGGAGGCAGCAATGAAGTGGGTATTTTCCCATATGACCCTTTCATGAGTGTGCTGTGAATATCAGGGTTCTAGTAAAACATCAAATACCTGACATTGCTGCAGCCAGAAAATATCCTGCAAGAACTGGACCGATGATGACTGAAGAGAATTGTTCAGTGTGACAGGAGTGCAACCCTTCTGCAAATTGCTGCAGATTTCAATGCTGAGCCATCAGCAAGCATCAGCGTGTGAACCATTCAATGAAACATCACCAATATTGGCTTTTGGAGCTGAAGGCCCATTCGTGTACCCTTGATACCTGCACGACTTGAAGCTTTACGCCTTGTCTGGGCCTGTCAACACTGACACTGGACTGTTAATGACTGGAAACATGTTGCCTGGTTGGACAAGTCTCATTTTAAATTATATTGAGCAGATGGATGTGTACGGGTATGGAGACAACCTCATGAATCCCTAGACCCAGCGTTTCAGCAGCAGACTGTTCAAGCTGTTGGAGGCTCTGTAATGGAGTGGGACATGTTCAGCTGGAGTGATATGGGGACCCCTGATATGTCTAGATACGGCTCTGACTGGTGACACGTTCGTAAACATCCAGTCTGATCACTTGTTTCCATTCATGTACATTGTGCATTCTGATGGACTTGGGCAATTCCAGTAAGACAATGCAATGCTCCACATGTCCAGAATTGCTACAGAGTAGCTCCAGGAACACTCTTCTGAGTTTAAACACATCCGCTGGCCATCAAACTCACCACACATGAATGTTATTGAGCATACCTGGGATACCTTGCAACATGCTGTTAAGAAGAGATCTCCACCCCCTCGTACTCTTATGGATTTATGGACAGCCCTGTAGGATTCCTGACGTGAATTCCCTCCAGCACTGCTTCAGATTTTAGTCAAGTCCGTGTCACATTGCGTTGCGGCACTTCTGTGTGCTTGCAGAGGCCCTGCATGATATTAGGTAGGTGTGCCAGTTTCTTTGCCTCTTCAATGTATGTTACACTTATATCTGCCCCTGCTGTACTACTGAAACATTGTTCCCAATAACGACTTTGGGAAGCCCTCCTGTAATAACACTAACACCATTACTATTATGTGGATCCACTTTCACTATCCCATTTATTTCAACCTCTAGACTAATATCATCAGTGACAGTATATGCATATGCTGCATCTTCCTTGAAACAAGGTTGAGAATTCACGTCAGCATCAACAACATTTGAAATATCACATACAGAATCAGCACAAGACATATTAGCGTATTAAGGACCCACCCTCCCAACATCAATATGTAAATTAACACAGTTGCCTGTAACTTCACTTAAAATGGTCTCATGCTGCTCACTAGTATCAATATGCACTCTGTCAACATTTTTATCAGCAGCTGCAGTACAAGAACAAACACACTATCATACCTCAAAATTTTTGAACTAACATTTCCATTATCATTCACATTTGAATTTTCACCATTAAATCCATCATTTGATTCAACCCACTGAAACAGTCCACTCACAGTATCATTTACAATCTTTTCTTTGAATTTTCTCTCCCCTTTTCATACCAGCAGTTTCAAAAACTTCTTTCCAAAATTAACCTTCCCCCCAAAAGTCTCTCCACACAGAATGAATTAAACTGCCTACATATGGGTTCCTTCGTCAGCATTTCTCTTTTGGTGTAGTCTTTATCTTAGTCCTTACCTCAGGTGGGATACCAGCTCGTTTCCCCAGTTGTGAGGTCTGTCTGACACCCCCCCTCCCCCCCCCCCCCTTACTGTAATATGTTCTATCATTTGGTCTCCAATTTCTCCTACCATCATTCCTGAAATCTCTGAATGTTTCTGTGGTCTTCTCTGTAATCCCTTCTGTCCCACTCATCATCATTTGTCATTTTAGAATTTTTTTCTGTTTCTAAGTGGTAAAATAGTGTCCATATTTCCTACATAAACATTGAATGACTCTATAGTATCTCCTGGAGCGTTTATGAGCTCCCATTTTACATGTTTAGGCAATCTCCTCTTTGAAGTGAATATGATAATTAATGGCCCCATTAGCTTGTCCATATGTGCCATTCTTTCAATTTACTTAATACAAAAATCTCTCATGTTTCCCTTCCCTGGTGTATATACATTACCACTTAAAAATCATGTTGAATTCTAGATTGTTTCACCTCTCCCCAATATTTATTTGACATTCCCTTCTCAGAGTCTTCATATGTCTCAAAATTCTTCTGATTTTGGTTTGTCCATGACAAAGTTTCCCCCCCCCCCCATTGCCCCTTTTGTGTTTTTAATCTGTTTTAAATCAACCATTCCATCCACAAATCTATCCCCACAATATGCAACAAAATCAGCAGGGTGATATTTTCCATCGTCTATCTAAAATTCTGATCATTTTTTATGAGCAGCATATTAATAATATTACTAACATTTCCATGTTCCATCATAGTAACCTTTGACTCTTAAGTCTTCAGTTTTTGTTTTTATATTGTAGTACTGACATCAACTTTTAATGTAGTCTGTTTACTATCTGCTGCACAAACCTTTTCCATTATGCCACTATGACTCTTTTCCAATTTTCTTTTGAATTGTTCTTCAAATTAGGAATTTTCACCTGTGTATATTTCATCCAGCTTAACAATTTTGTCCCTTACCTCAGCATTTAATCTGACACATTTATGTTCATTTCTGTGTATTTGTAATCTTAACTTGCCTTCCATTTCTGACAGCCCCTGATTTAATCTCTCCTCCACAGACTGTATACTCCCCCCCCCCCCCCCTCCCCAGACATGCTACTCTTAGCTTCTTTTAATTGTTCTTTCATTTGGCTCTCTTGGGTTTTTAATTGCATGTCTTCTGCTTGCACACTATTTTGAACATCATATCATTTACACTTTTCTGCAGTTGTGCAAAAAAATGGCTCTGAGCACTATGGGACTCAACTGCTGTGGTCATAAGTCCCCTAGAACTTAGAACTACTTAAACCTAACTAACCTAAGGACATCACACACATCCATGCCCGAGGCAGGATTCGAACCTGCGACCGTAGCGGTCGTGCGGTTCCAGACTGTAGCGCCTTTAACCGCTCGGCCACTCCGGCCGGCTGCAGTTGTGCAAGAGAGTTCAAAATTTCTTTGAACACACTTACATCAATAATGTCTTTTTGAACAATAATATTCTTGTCTGTACTATGTCTAATGACACCTGATACCTGCTTTCTAGTAATCATAAAATTTGTCTCTTAATCTGATCTGTCCATTTTCATCCCATTTATAAATTTAGTACTGCAACATATATTACTTGTGTATCTCGATCGTTAAAAGCAGAAACATTTCTTATTAACTATTATATATCCGAGTATCACATCTTGGTATCAGAAAAAGAAATGTGTAAACCGAGAGCAGCCCTGCACAGAGACAACGATGTCCACATCCTCTATATGCTGCTTCTTCAATGTCATGTTACCTAAAATAATTTTTCAGGTGGTTTAACAAGTTGTGGAAGAAAAGATCGTTGCTTCAGTTAGTTTCTTGGGTTATGCATGAAGTGTCAAACTAGTGAAGCACGTTTTGCTTATCCGCATCACTGACATGCCTCAATAGATTTCTGTTAACTGTTAGAGATTTTCAGTAACTTAGAGTACTTTCAATCCTTTTTATACTGATTTACTTACCTACCTACCTATCCAGTAGTCATGGTCCTGTAGACCGTGCCCTGTGTCAACACTCAGTCTCCACTGCATTCTGTCTGGTGCTATTTACTCCCAATTGACTACATTCAAAGCTTTGTATCTACTTTTGTAGGTCAGAAATGGAGAAAGGAGGAGTTGCCACATTCACCAGGAACTGTCATAAATTTAAGAAAATAGACATTTATAAATTTTGCCTAGAACAGTATATGGAAGCATGTGCAACAGAAATAGAATTTCACAAAAGATCCTTCATAATATTAAGTATATATCGAGCACCTGCAGGTAACTCTAATCTGTTTATAAACCACCTTGAAGCTGTACTGGCCCATTTAACAACCAAAAACAAATAAATAGTGGTTGCTGGTGATTTCAATGTAGATTTCCTGAAAGACTCTCCCAATAAATACTTATTTGAGTTAGTAACACTATCATTCAACTTAATTCCCACTGTAAAGCTCCCCACTAGGGTAGCCAATAGCTCACAAACAGCCATTGATAATATCTTTATAGAAAAGTCCAATGAACAAAATTATATTACAAAACCAATAGTCAATGGCCTCTCAGATAATGACATGCATTTCCTTCTGTTAAATGTTAACACTGAACAGGTTATAAAATCTGTTAAATCTGAGCTCAAGAGGGTAATCAATAAGCCAAAAATTGATTATTTTAGGACACTCCTCAGAGACATTCACTGGACTGATGTTTACAGTGCTCATGGCATGAATGAAAAATATAACACGTTTGCTAATAAAGTGCTTACCTTATTCGAACAATATTTTCCCAAAATATTCACCAAGGTTAGAGCAAAGTCTACAAAGAAGCCATGGATTACTTAAGGAATAGGGGTATCTTGTAAAACAAAAAGAAAACTCTATCTGTCAATCTGAAACAGTTCCGATGTTGATGCTGTAGCACATTACAAGAAAGACTGCAAAATATTAAAGACTGTAATACGGACATCAAAGCAAATATATTACAAGGAAAATATAGTCATATCAGATACCAAATAAAGACTATATGGGATATAGTGAAGGAGGAGACCAGTAGAACCAGACATGAAGAGGGACAAATAGCATTAAGAGTAAATGATACATTGGTGACAGATGTGTATAGTGTTGCAGAACTTTTTAACAAACATTTCATAACTGTTACTGAAAAGATGGAGTTGTCTGGTTCTGTAGATGCTGCTATGGAATACCTCAGACCAGACATTTCAAGTAACTTCCATAATATGAATTTGACCCTCACTACCCCAGCAGAAATAATGTCCATCATAAAATTTTTAGAATCAAAGACATCTAGTGGTTATGATGAAATATCAACAAAGGAAATTACAGAAAGTGATTCTGAGTTAAGTAACATATTAAACTATCTGTGTAACAAGTCATTTATCAGTGGAATATTTCCTGAATGGTTAAAATATGCTGAAGTTAAGCCACTGTTTAAGAAGGGAGATAAAGAAATAGCATCAAATTTCCGTTCAATTTCACTTTCGCCAGCATTCTCAAAAATTTTAGAAAAAGTAATGTGCAATCGGCTTTATAACCATCTTATCTCAAATAACATACTGTCAAAGTCATAGTTCGGATTTCTAAAGGGTCCTGATATTGAGAAGGCTATCTACACTTACAGTGAAAATGTGCTTAATTCATTAGATAAAAAATTGCAGGCAACTGGTATATTTTGTGATCTGTCAAAGACATTTGACTGTGTAAATCACAATATCCTTTTAAGTAAATGAGAATATTATAGTGTAACAGGAAATGCTGCAAAATTGTTCAAATCTTATATCTCTGGCAAGAAACAAAGAGTGTTATTAGGAAAGAGACATGTATCAAGCTATCAGGCATCATCCATCTGGGAACTAATTACATGTGGGGTCCCACAAGGTTCCATTTTAGGGCCCTTACTTTTTCTTGTGTATATCAATGACCTTTCATCAGTAACATTACCAGATGCCAAGTTTGTTTTGTTTGCCAATGATACAAACATTGCAATAAATAGCAAATAAAGTGTAGTCTTAGAAAGATCATCTAATAAAATATTTGTGGACATTAATCACTGGTTCCTAGCCAATTCCTTGTCACTAAACTTTGAAAAAAAACACACTACATGCAGTTCACAACTTGTAAGGGGTATCCCACAAGTATATGCCTAACATATGATGATAAGCAGATAGAAGTGGACAGTGTTAAATTCTTGGGATTACAGCTTGATAATAAATTCAACTGGGAGGAGCACACCACAGAACTGCTGAAGCGTCTTAACAAATCTCTATTTGCAGTGCGAATTGTCAGACATAGGGGATATAAAAATGAAAAATCTGGCATACTATGCTTACTTTCATTCCATAATGTCATATGGGATTATTTTTTGAGGTAATTCATCAAGCCAAGCTAAAATTTTCTGGGCACAAAAACATGCAGTAAGAGTAATATGTGGTGTGAACTCAAGAACATCCTGCAGAAGCCTGGTTAGGGAACTAGGGATACTAACTACTGATTCCCAATATATTTATTCTTTAATGAGATTTGTCATTAAAATATATCACTTTTTCAAACCAACAGCTCAATTCATGGAATCAATACTAGAAATAAGAATAATCTTCACAAAGATTTAAAGTCGCTTAATCTTGTACAAAAAGGTGTGCATTATTCAGGAACACACATTTTCAATAACTTGCCAGCAGCCATAAAAAGCTTCACAACCAATGAAATTCAGTTTCAGAGAATCCTAAAGGATTTATTGGTGGCCAACTCCTTCTACTCCATTGATGAATTTCTCAGTAGAACCAACTGATTTGTGTGTGCATATATGCAAGTACAATATAGCTTCTGCACAATTTCAGTGCAGTAATCTGTTCATTGTAAATAAATATGTGTGTGTGTGTGTGTGTGTGTGTGTGTGTGTGTAAGTACAATCTAACTTCTGCACCATTTCAGTGCAGTAATGTGTTCATTATAAATAAGTATTATGGTAGTTGTATTACACGTTTATTATCTTATAAACAAACAAAAAAACTTGTTATTTTAAATTCAGTGCATTATTATTTGTAAAATGATTCTTTCATATAGTGTTCATTAAAAAATGACGATCATTCCACTTGGGACCTGTGAAATGGTACATTACCTTATTTGTTTGAGTTGTAAATATTTGTCATGTATTGTTGTTTTTCTGACATGTTCTACATCCTGGAGAACGTCCTCACTACGGATCAATTGGAATGAAGTAAATCTAATCTAAAAATCTAATCTTCCACATCTTTATGTCATCTTCCTATGTGTTTCTTGGCGTACACTAGGGTCATGAAAGCTTGAATAGGAATTCACATCCCTGGCATACGGATTATCTGACGTGCCCATTGAAGTTGTTTACTCTTGTGATATTCTTAAACTTTGCGCTGGTTCATGATCTCATAAATTTTATTACTTTTTCTTTCTCTCGAAGTATCTCCATCTCTCATCAGGCATCATAATCTTCTCATCACTTGTCTTTCATATGTTAGAAGTTTTGCATCTCCTTTTTTGTTAGTGTCCAGCTTTCTGAACTGTAGGGGACAATGGAGCATATAATGGCATTGTAGATCATCATTTTTACAGCATGTAATATGACTTTAGACTTGAACATATCTCTGAGGGCATATAGACATCTGGAAGCAGCATAAATTCTTTCATGTGCATCTGTGGGTATTTGATTATAGTAATTGTACCAAATTCCCAGGTACCAGAACTGATCAAAAGACTTGATCTTATCTCTGCCCAGATGTGAAGTGCTCTTGTGCGTTCTTAGTTCTGATTACTTGTATATGTTCTGTTTTTTGTTTGTACTATGACAATCCTTTTGTACATCTCCCTAAGATCTTGTTCCACTCTCGCCAAAACTTACTCTGTGTTGACTGTGTAAGCAAAGATCTGAAACCTGCCACTTTCCAATCATAGCCTCTTACACTCTTTAACATTGCTCTTGCTTATGACTTTCTCCAGGTTCAGATTAAACAATATGCATGACAGTGCATCTCCCTGTTTTAATCCAGTTCTTATGGGGAAAGGCTGTGAATATGCTCCCCCAGTTGTTACTATAAAACTAGATTCCCTCATACAAACATTTCAGTGCATTTATTTGGGATTTGGAACTCCTTCAAGGTTTTATAGAGGCTATCTCAATTAATACTGTGATAAGCTCTTTGAAAATCTATGAACAGTACCTGGTTTTCTTCTCTTTCCTGATATATCTCAAGAATTTGCCTAAGAGCAAACTTATTGTCAGTAGTTGAATGGTTTGGATGGAGTGTGATATTCTCCCATGATACAAGGTCTGTTCAAAAAATTCTATAATTTTGTCCGCAAAATTTTTCTACAGTTTCCTTTTATTTGTTGTGAATGGTCTCCTTCAAAATACTCTTCTCCTCAATTGATACACCGCTCCCAACACAGATACCACTTCCAGAAACAGTCTTGGTATGCCTCTTGCTCGTTCATGCTAGGTGCCATTAACAAATTTTCTTTTACCTCATACATCATTGCAAATCTTGGTCCTTTCAACAGGTTTTTGACTTTGGAAGAAAAAAGTCCACAGGGGCCAGGTATGGAGAGTACAGAGAATGAGGCAGCACAGTGATTTCGTTTTTTGTGCAATAGTCACACACAAACGGGTGAATGTGTGGGTGTGTTACCGTGAATTGTCTTGCCACATTTCAGGCCATTTGCACCTCACATTTTCTCACAGGTGTCAGAACACATCCCAGTAGTACCATTGATCAACGGTTTTCACAAATTCATGATGAACTAATCCTTCATAGTTAAAGAAAACTAACAGCATGGCTTTGATGTCTGACCTGACCTGACGAGCTTTTTTTGATCTTGGAGAACCTTTCTGGACCCATTGTGAAGGTTGAACCTTGGCCTCAAAGTCATAACCATAGACCCACATCTCATCACCAGCTATGATTCTCTTAAGGAACATCTCATTCTCATTTGCGAGATCCGAAGACTCTTCACAGACTGCGTGGCAAAGATCTTTCTGGTCTTGACTCTTGAATCATAGGACAATCTTTGCAGCAACACAATGCATTCCAAGATGCTGTGTCAGGATTTCATGACATGATCCAACTGAAATGTTACATTCTTCTGCAATCTCTCAGACAGTCACTGTTCAGTTGGCACACACAATTTCATTGACACTTCTGACATGAATGTCATCGATAGATGTCCAAGGGCATCATGAACGAGTGTCACCTTTAATTTCTGTCTGACCATTTTTGAACCGTGTGAACCGTTCATAGTGCTGAGTAAGGCTTAAGCACTCTCCACCATAGGCTTCCTGCACCGTTTGTGTGTCTGGAAAGGTTTTCTCAAGTTTTATGCAAAATTTAACACAGACACGTTGCTCCTCTGACTCTGCTTTCTCGAAATTCACAAACTGTTTGACACAATGTTCTACTCAATACAACACTGAAGAAGAACTGACAGACATAAAACAATGAAACTTCCAACAGTTACACATTAAACACAGGCATGTGCAGGGATGCCAACTGCATTTCGCTCCAACACACCATTGGCAAGAAAATATGTATGTTCTGGAATTTTTTGAACAGACCTCATATTTTCTGCAAATAGCTTTAGCTTTACTAAAATAATTTTAGAAAGGATCTTGTATGCCTTATTACATGAACTGATTCCTCTGCAGTTAGAGCAGTCCATCAATAAACAAATTGAACATCTTGGTCCTTTTTATGCTGTTCAGTTTATCTATCGGTAACCACTTTTATAGGACATCACAGTAGTCTTTCTTTTGTTTTGTTGGTGCTGCATTCTATATTCACCCACAGAATCTGTCATTAGTCACTGTTGTTGTCGTTGTTGTTGTTGTTGCTGTTGTGTCATCTCATGTGGTCTATCCTAGTTTGCTTGATCTTCAGCTGTACTTTCACCCTTCTTGGCAGTTCCTGTCTTCTTTCCTCTGTTTAACACCTCATTCCCTGACTGTCACGTATACTTTTGTCCGTGGACATGCACCTTTCCCGTTCTTCTGTTACATATCTGTGCATTGGAAATCATGATATGCTCTAGCGATCCAAGCTGTCCGTGGTCGTTTATATCACCGTTTTATTTTTTAATCCTTTACAGGTACAGTAGAGTATTGACTATCCGAATGTTGGTCAACCAAATGACGACTTAACTGAACTATTACTCACTCATCCTTGCTGCCCCCCCCCCCCCCTCCCCTTACAGTCTTGCCCTCTCCCACTCCTCCCCCCGTATCAATGCCAAATTGCTGAAAATAACAACTGTTTGCACTCTGTTACAATAATTTGTGTCAACTTTGCTGTGTAAAGTAACATTATGGTGTAATATCCCTAAATGTGCTGTCCTTTCTATGAGAGATAAATAAGATATTAATAAAAGGTTAGAGGAAGGTGAACCTGCAACCAAGTTATCTAATGAGTATGAGGTTAGTAAGTCAGCAGTTACATGTTAAAAAAATTACAAGCATCACAAATTTTATATCTAACCTTGATTCTTCTGATGGATCGACAGTTCGTAAAACTGAAGTTTGCCATAAACACAGGTATAGATGATGCTGTTTGCAAGTGGTTTACACAGAAAAAAATCACAAGAAGAGCCTATCCCTGGTCCCATTCTACGTGAAAGACCAACTCAATTTAGTGGAAACCTGGGAGGGCCTTCGAATTTTAAAGCAAGCATAGGCTGGTTAAAATTCTTTAAATCGATGTATGGCATTCATGAGCTTCAAATAAGAGGAGAAAAACTGCTGATTCTTTCAAAGTAAAACTAAGGGGTATATTGGGGGAAGAATATTATGCTCTGATAAAAGCTTACAGTGTTGACGACACTGGACTCGATTGGAAAGCTTTGGCAGAAAAACTCTTGCTTCCCGTCATGAATAAGTGGCACCTAGGCCTAAAATGAACAATGAGCATATTATTGCTTTAGCTCGTGTTAATGCTGGCGGTAGCCATTGATTGCCTATTCTCATCATTGCTAAAAGTAATAAACTGTGTTGTTTCAAATGCATTAAAATGTCTGTGGTGCCTATTGTTTACATCTCACGAAAGAGTGCCTGAATGGATAACAAGATTTTTCACAGAATGACTTATGGAAGTTTTTGTGCCTTCTGTAAAGCTCATCAGTTAAAGAATGGGAAAAGGGAGAAAACATTATTGCTCCTGGAATGCAAACCAACTCTTCCATCATGTGATACCTTAAACGAAAGGATGCATTCATAAAAGGGATGTTTCTCTCACCTAATGTAACCTACCTAATACAGCCCATGGAGCAAGGCTTTATTGAGACTTCCAAACAGTATTACTGAATAGAATTGTTTTATAAAGTATTGTTGGAAAGAGAAGGGAAAGGAGAATAAACTCTGTTAAGAAATCATAAAAATATTGATTTGAAATATGCGATGTACTTGGTCGGAGCAGCACGGGATTGTCTAAAGGAACAGAATTTGAAAAAAAATCTATAATAAAATTTTGGATATGGCAGAAAGTTCTCAAAGTCTAATAGAAAATGACAAACAGATTGATATATCCAAAATACTCAATATGCTAAAAGAACTCAATTGTCATGAATGTGATGAACAAGACATTTAAAAATTTATGAGTGTTGATGATGCAGATCCAAGGCATCAAATCATGTATGATAGTGAAATCATAAATCTCACCATCGATAACACTGATGCCACCAGCATCTCATCAAATAATGATCAATAAAATGAAGGTGAAAGTACACCAGCCTGTTCTGAAGCATTTATATGTTTAGATTCTGCTGTGCAATGGTTTGAATCTCAAGATGAAAGTAACAAATATAAAATATCTGTCCTGAGAAAAGTGTGTAATGTAGCTCCTTGTAAGCAGGCGGACTTGGTTAGACAGATGAAAATTAAGGATTTTTTAAGTTATTATTTCTTTACATATGTACTGTATATACACAATGCAAATGTAGTACATACTTTCTGTTTACTAGGTTGTACTACATACATCTCTACTGTGCTTGTCCTGGTAATAATAAAAGATATCAATTTTGTTACAAGTACATGCAGCTTTTATTGGTAAACTGCTAAATAAAAGTATATGGGTGGATTATCTGAATAAATCGGTTTTTCAAACTCCCATGTACCCTAATTACTTCAAATAGTCGACACTTTCCATTGATTGTGGCCTGTTATTGGATATAAAGTGGACAAGCCCTCTTCCAGTACTGCTGCTATCTCAAGCTTCCTTCCACTCTCTCATTAACTTGTGCCTTATTTCTAACTTGCTACCAACATCATTGTCCACAATGTCACAGACATTCTCCATCTGTCTTTGGAACCAATACACCACGCCTGTACATCTTATGAGATAGTCAGTTTATTGTATCTCTAAAATCAGTTACTTTGCGTGCTTCAAGTGTGAAGCTAAGGAAACATACAGGTTATTTCTTATACTGAGGAAGTATAATTATGTGAATTTAGTTTTTACAGTTGTGTAATATTAAGGAAATTGTTAAAAGTGGGAAAAATAAAAGAATTATAGAATTGAACAATTACAAAGGTTTTATTTGAACAAAGACTTGTGATTAAATTACAGAGTCAATCTCGGGCAGTGCTGGCAGCACATGCTAGGAGAAGAGACTCTAGCCACAATGAACGTTTCTATGAGGAACATGACTATGAGCGGAGGGTGAAAAAACGAAGAGCACGGCTGATAACAGCAGCCGAAGAAGCATTTACACACATCAAGAGGCTGCACAATGATCAGGGAGATGCGTTAAATAGGCATGTTCTGGCAAATACAGGTAAGATATTAATAGCTTTTTTGCTTAACAGAATTAAGGTGGAGTATGATCATTTGCTTGAGAAACTAAAGGCAATGATTTTTGTTGAGTGGCATAAGCATTGTGTACCTCTTGCCTACTAGTGCAAGTTTCCGTGGGGTGTGCCATAAATTTTGGGTGTCATGTCACTCAAATGGCCACAAGAACAACACAGATATTCTCATTTTTAATATATTGTAATATAAGTTATGAAAATGTGTTGGTCTTTATTTTATGAGTCTCTGGTCACTGTTCAACAATGTGAAAACATATTAAAAATATCTTTAATGAGTAAAGTAATTTAAGATGAAACAGTTTGGCACATCTCTGCCTTGTCGTCGATATGACGTAAGCTGATACAAACTCGAAATGCTATAAAATTCATATCTAGGTGTGCTAAGTACATGAGGTACCTGTTCTCCATATGAACAGATCATACACTTCTTATGAAATGGAAAGTGCTTTTGGAATCTTAAATGTATTTCAATTTAAAAGATTGAAAATTTTTGCTATGGTTAGGATTGTCCCACCTCACTGAAGTGTAAGTAGTTGCTGCAAAAATGTATTTTTGCAATAATGTGATAGTGTACACAGTGTACTTGTTGATACATTAACTTAAAACAGTTTTGTTGTTAAGAACTTACTCAACCTTTCTCCTCGTTCTTCCCTCTCCAGAACCCGTGAAAAAATTTTGTATTGAAGTAGTTTCCTCCCATCCACATCGGTACACTTGTTCAGAGTCCAGTTCTGTCAGAAGACAATTTGTATCTGAATTTTCTGCCTTAGACACATTGCAGTTAATGCTGTGTGATTGAAGCCCCAGAATTACTTTATGACCAGCTTCCTACTCACACTGCTCAGTATAAAGCTGGTCTAGTCATTCATTTCAGTCACCATTTCATTATCTTCATGCTCCTGTCAGACAAGGCAGATGCTGAGGAAAGGCCATGTAAATAGTGGCCTGAACATGTACTTTTCACATGCATTTGAACATTTCAGTATCCAGAATTGTCACTGTGCTGCTGATATCTCGATACCAGTGATCTCAAAAACCTTTGCTGGCAACCAGTCTCTCAATAGTACAATAATTATCTGCCCACAAATTAAGGATGAGTAGGTGCTGCAAGAACCTCATAGAATTTCATGCCATGAGGGCAAGTAGTCATTTTATCCTAAAAGGGAAACATGAAAAGACCATAAGAAAATTTGAAATAAATCCTCAAGCCACAGATTTTTCAGAGATGTATGAGTTCCTGTAAATGCTTTCATACAATTGCCAAGGTACTCTGCAGTTATTGTATTAAACTGGGTGTGTCTGCCTAAAATTTGGAAGGTTGGGGGTAATGTTCACCACATCCATGCCATTCAGTAAAGCCACTTGGCTCATATGAAATGAGAAACCCCTCAGGGAACTCATTCAGTCTAGGCTGGTTATGGATTTCATCATCCCAAGCTTCCAGAGCTAGGATCTGATGAGCACCACCAGTTATCTGTAACTGCAAGCTATGGGCATGCTTCATTGTTCACTGTGTAGTGAGGTACTGGAACTTTGTGTGTCACAGGGTGCTGGAATGTTGTTCTAACTGCTGAGATTGGAATGATGATGCAAATATCTCAAAGAAAGAAAGAAATCAGCCTCAAAGCATTCTACATGCCAACATAGTGGATGGATTTTGAGATGAAAAGTAATTAGTGGGCAACTTCTAGGGCACCTTTTGCACCTCGGTTGTATCTTCCTTGTCCAGATAAGGCAAGGCCTTGTTTGGACTGACCTTCAATATCCCAGCTAAACATGAATGTCGATAACTTTCACAATTCAAAACTTCACAGTGGACTGAATGGACCGTTGGTTGGAACTTTCATCCAACCACCAAAGGGAGCTCGATAGACGAATCCTCCACACCAGTCAACAGCTAATGTTAAAAATTTGGTTTTTAACAGTGTATATCTCACCTTTCTGTATAAAGAGACCGAGACTCTAAAGATAGTGAATTTTCTGTGGATTGGGGCACTGCTTATTCAATCTGAACAGCTGCTCAAATGCAAAACATTAGAGAACATAAGAGTGTGTCAGAAGAAACACAGTTCCTGTAAATTAAGAAAGGGTGTGGATTCTTAGCATGACATGAATATTGCCACAAAGAATTTTCTGAAGAAATGATCTGATGAAGGGGTAACAATTTAGGAAATATTATGAAATAAGTCAGTTGTCAGCTTTAGAAGAGTGCTGCCCATGTTCTACCTTCTGAATCACCAAATTTTGCAGACTACATGAAGACATATTTCTGTTTACGAAATGCTCATATATCCGTATGAAACAGCTTTTACTGTTAGTGTTGTCACTGCTATAGCCACAAGACATTTCAGTGTAATGCACACGGAATGTGTGGCAGATTTGTTAAAGCATACCATGAAGCTGAATTCACATGTTCATTCAGTGAATTCTGTGTCAGTTGTTCTGTTGATCATTCTTTATGGAGCCAAAAATGCCAATGTAAAAAAGGAGTGAGACGATGATGTCTTAATACTTAGGCTAAGAAGATACATAAATCATTAAATGTCAGTATTTAAGAATGCCACTACCACAGTGAGTTTTAGAGAGAGCATTAGTGAATGATTGACAGGGACAGGGGAAAGAAATTCAGTAGAAGAAGAATGGGTAGCTTTGAGAGATGAAATAGTGAAGGCAGCAGAGTATCAAGTAGGAAAAAGCTGAAAGATAGTAAAAATCCTTGGTAACAGAAGATATATTGAATTTAATTGATGAAAGGATAAAATATAAAAATGCAGTAAATGAGGCAGGCAAAAAGGAATACAAATGTCTGAAAAATGGGATTGACTGGAAGTGCAAAATGGCTAAGCAGGGATGGCTAGAGGACAAATGTAAGGATGTAGAGGCATATATCACTAGGAGTAAGATAGATACTGCCTACAGGAAAATTAGAGAGACCTTTGGAGAAAAGAGAACCACTTGTATGAATATCAAGAGCTCAGGTGCAAAACCAGTTCTAAGCAAAGAAGGGAAAGCAGAAAGATGGAAGGAGTATATAGAGGGTCTACGCAAGGCGAGGGCAATGTTATGGAAATGGAAGAGGGCGTAAGTGAAGATGAAATGGGAGATGTGATACTGCGTGAAGAATTTGACAGAGCACTGAAAGACCTAAGTGGAAACAAGACCCCGGCATTAGACAATGTTCCATTAGAACTACTGATAGCCTTGACAGACAAAACTCTACCATCTGGTGAGCAAGATGCATGAGACAGGCGAAATACACTCCGATTTCAAGAAGAATATAATAATTCTAATCCCAAAGAAAGCAGGTGTTGACAGGTGTGAAAATTATCGAACTATCAGTTTAATAAGTCACAGCTGCAAAATACTTACACGAATTCTTTTCAGACGAATGGAAAAACCTGACCTTGCGGAAGATCAGTTTGGATTCCGTAGAAATGTTGGAACACGTGAGACAATACTGACCCTACGACTTACCTTAGAAGATAGGTTAAGGAAAGGCAAACCTACGTTTCTAGCATTTGTTGACGTAGAGAAAGCTTTTGACAAGATTGACTGGAGTACTCTGTTTCAAATTCTGAAGGTGGCAGGGGTCAAATACAGGGAGCGAAAGGCTGTTTACAATTTGTACAAGAACCAGATGACAGTTATGAGTCGAGGGGCATGAAAGGGAAGCAGCGGTTGGGAAGGGAGTGAGACAGGGTGATAGCCTATCCCCGATGTTATTCAATCTGTATATTGAGCAAGCAGTAAAGGAAACAAAAAAAATTTGGAGTAGGAATTAAAATCCACGGAGAAGAAATAAAAACTTTGAGGTTTTCCGATGAAATGGTAATTCTGTCAGAGACAGCAATGGACCTGGAAGAGCAGTGGAACGGAATGGACAATGTCTTAAAAAGCGGATATAAGATGAACATCAACAAAAGCAAAACGAGGATACTGGAATGTAGTATAATTAAATCAGGTGATGCTAAGGGAATTAGATTAGGAAATGAGACACTTAAACTAGTAGATGAGTTCTGCTATTTGGGGAGCAAAATAACTGATTATTGTTGAAGTACAGAGGATATAAAATGTAGACTAGCAATGGCAAGGAAAGCGTTTCTGAAGAAGAGAAATTTGTTAACATCGAGTATAGATTTAAGTGTCAGGAAGTCTTTTCTAAAAGTATTTGTATGGAGTGTAGCCATTTATGGATGTGAAACATGGACGGTAAATAGTTTAGACAAGAAGAGAATAGGAGCTTTCAAAATGTGGTGCTACAGAATAATGCTGAAGATTAGATGGGTAGATCATGTAACTAATGAGGAGGTACTGAATAGAATCGGGGAGAAGAGGAATTTGTGGCACAACTTGACTAGAAGAAGGGATCGGTTAGTAGGACATGTTCTGCGACATCAAGGGATCACCAACTTAGTGATGGAGTGAAGTGTGGAGGGTAAAAATCATAGAGGGAGACCAAAAGATGAATACACTAAGCAGATTCAGAAGTATGTAGGTTGCAGTAGTTACTTGGAGATGAAGGAGCTTGCACAGGATAGAGTAGCATGGAGAGCTGCATCAAACCAGTCTCTAGAATGAAGACGACGACAACAACAACAACAACAACTACAACTGCGACTACAACTACTACTACCACATTTGATATATCATATGTTAACCTGACCAACTATGTAAGAATTAATGCATGCTTTTCCAAGAAATTTTGTAAGGCAGCTGTTCCTTTCCTTCAAAACTGCAAGCTATATCAAAACTAAGTACCATACAGAATTCAAGTAGACTGCCAAAACTCTCATCCTCGTCAACATCACCACTGCAGGATAATTGCCAAGTGCACAATCAGAAACGTAATGAGGTGGGTCAATAACCAACAGACGATACGGCATTTGAGCGATGATTGATGAGACTAAAGAGAGCCCATCCACCAAGGTGATGGAATACAAGGTGTACCAGAGGGAACTCACCAGTCCCTCTGAATCATTAGCTGCCATACAGTTAAAATCTTGGTGAAACGATGAAAACACTGTGGCAGCGGGTGGGCATGCAGGAGGCAGTTGCGAAGGTCTAATGACAAGATGTGAAGTGGTAATCAGCTGTTGAAGCGAGTCTAACTTTTTCTTGAAACTGCTGCTGCCACTGTAACAACTGAACCAACACCGAATCCATTATACTCGCAGAATAAGTGCTGAAATGGAACAACCTTGTCGCTAAAAACTGTAGGACCTACAGGTCTTTATTACAACTACTAATTACAAGAAGCACAATGGCAGTGACAAAGCACCAGAATGACATGTGAGAACAGTAACAAAAGAATAGCATTCCAGGCCAGTTCTAATAACATGCACTGTTTCCCATACAAAATGATAGAAAATAGTCCTAGTCAGTGAGTGGAACCTTCATTGAGAACAATTGAGGCTAGAGAGAGTAAGGCCATGCTGGGAACTTGCCACCTGCACTACTTTGCTGGTGGTGGCAGTGACAGCGAGAGAAGTGGGCGCTCTTCTTTCAACTTCCCACTGGTGGTGCTGAATGTGAATTCTGCAGTCACAGTGGCAGCGTACATGGATCCATCACCACACTTGGCAACAAGGCGAAGGAACGGATTTAGAAAACCTTGCTGCTGGTTGTCATATTACAGTGAAACATAAATCAGTTCAGGGCACATGGGAAGGAGCTGAAAGGACAATATCCCAGTGTGTAAAAGAGACAGTTCAGAGGTACTGGAATGTTCAAAGAGAAAGTATACATAGAAAGTAGACCTTTGACATTAGAGGGCTAAAACTGGTTTAACCACCTTTATTAATAAAATTTTTCACACCTCATATCTTCCCCTTACTACCTCCTTGCGTATAGGTACCGTAATGGTTGTCATGCCATAACTCTATTTCCAGTACCTGCTTCTAACTCCACAGCAGATGAACAGGCTTTCATAGAACTCGCAGCACAAAACTTCAGACTGGTCTGCCCCTGTTTTGGCTTAAATGCTCCATAACCTTCTAACCCAGGGACAGAACTGTAGTGGTCTTTAAAGTGTTCAGAAGAATTTCATCACTAGATTGTGTTTGTTCTCCAACATGGATCTCTCAATATGCTCTCCTGCCTTGCTGGCATTGTTCATTGGGATACGATTAATGATATGCCCTCCATTGACAGCTCACTGATCTGTATACATATACAGGACAGATAAGGCAGTTTCCTAAAGGAAGCTGCAAAATATATGCTTAGCTGGCTTAACTGAATGTGTACAGCCAACTCACTGTATCTGAGCACTGTGACAGCAACTGACTGATGCATCCATCTCTGTGTTCAGTCCAGTTAAAAAACCCTAATCAATGGTTAACCATTAAATGGTCTGGGTACTAGTGACATGGACCCTTACTAACTGCTGTCTGTGTTGGTAAGGCGGGATCAATGAGAAGTTGACAACTTTACCCAGCTGAGGACTGCTATATAGCACTACCTGGAGGCATAATAATCTCGGGTAGCTCCATCAGTGAGACTTATGTGGTTGTCTGCCTGTATTCATTCAATCCTTCGTATCACAACACTTATTTTGGTATCAAGTTGGTGAAGTCCTGACTGTCAAGTATTAACAAATTAATGAGGAAGCTTGTGATTGTCATCCCCCTCTCCCCTCCCCCTCCCCCAACGTATCTCGGTTGTTATGACAGACTTATCAGTTTTGTAGCCTGAGACCTAGGTTTGGTTTGTTAAATTCAAGTAAGCTGTTTTAGATAATAAACAAATTTCTGCTGAGAATTTTGGTGTTATTATTTACATATATCAAACAATGGAAACTCCAAGGTGAAATAACAACAATATGGAAAGGATAGATTGCTACTTGCCATGTGAGGAGGCATTGAGTCGTAGATAGGCACACTGAAAAAGATTCCTAAAATATCGAAGCTTTTGGACAAAGTCCTCCTTCTGCAGTAGAAAACACACTCATTAACACAAGCACAACTCTCACACATATGTGCTTGTGTGACTGTGTGTGTTTTCTACTGCAGAAACTTTGAAAGCTTTTATATTTTTGTGGTCTTTTTCCATTATGCCTGTCTGAAACTCAATGCTTCCTCTATGTGGTTATTTATATATGTCGTACGTAAACTGTAAAAAATGCAACAGAAGAGCTACTGTGTAACTCTTACCAGAGAATTCATCAAGGAAACAAACTAAGATGTTGCGGTATCCAGGGGAAATTTACAAAATGTCTTGTGATTTAGTCCCATTCCTTGAGATGCAGTCACCTCAGCCATGTGATGTTTGCAAGAATATTGCCTAGAAGTAACATACAAAAAGCTGCAACTGTTAAAGTCGACCATTTGTCTGGAGCATACCTCTACGCAACTACTCTGGCTAGATGAGGTATTTTTAACTCCGATTTAGATAGGGTGCAGTTCACTAAGACATGGTTTTATGCCCCAGAAAGGGGACCATCCAGTGTGCAATGCTTGGTGTGTATGAATTATAATCCACTTTATTTTACATGATAGTGTGTATAAAATATTTTTCTTCCCTCTCAGACAAAAGGCCAAAGGTGAAATCTGTTCTGCGCAGCCGGCAAATTAAATGAATATGGTACAAATCTGAAGATTCTTTTCAAATCCCCAATCTGCTCCATTCATCTATCACAGTCGATCATGTAACATGATTTTGTGTACTTCTGTAAGGCAATGCTTCAGTGTTGCACCTCACAGTTCTACAGATGACTGTAGGTCTCAGCTTCAGTACCGCCAATAGCCTTTTGCATTTCACAGTTGAAAGCTGGTAACAACATTGACAGATGTCAGTTTTCCTTGCACTATACCAAGTACAGGACACTAATAACCTTGGATGAATAAATTACTAATACTTTTAAGCACTTACAATCCCCCCCCCCCCCCCCCCCCCCCCCGCCCTGCCTCCCTCCCTCCCTCTCATACACACAAAGAATACATTATTACATGAGATAAACAGGGTAATTAATTCACTAGTTTTTATTGCCTTACACTGACACTACAGGGTCATGGAGAAAGTCATTTGAAATGTCAGTTTCTCCAAGGGTGTGTCACATAAATGTGATTTTCTCTGAGAGTCTGGAAATTAATAGCATTCCATTCCTCATGAGGACAATATTCAGTGCAGAAAATTAAACTCCAAGGAAACTAATCAGAAGACATACTATTATAATCTTTTATTTATTTATTTTAATTGCTGAGAAGATACTTAATTGGTTTGTGTATTACAGCTCTTCCTTCTGCTTTGCATCTTGACATAGACAACTAATTATCTAGTCAACAGAAGATTTGACAGAGCACTATGCATTTGAGTTAACAAATGATTTTTTCCTCTGATTATTCATGCTTCTTTTTAACATGTTAGTATTCTGGCCAAGGGAACGGTTTTCAGTTTTTAAAAAATCATTTAAGCTCCCCTTTAGAGCCAGTTCCACACCTGCTCCCCATCTCTGAAACTGTGAGCCTACATTTGTTATCCAGCAAAGACTTTTCATGGGGTAACTATACAAAGATTTTGCCTTACCAAGTTTACTGGTGTATGACTGTCAAAATACTGCATCTAGACTAGATTTTAATTTCTGATTTTGCAATATCTGAACCATAATTTGTTATATCACTGTGGCATGCATTAATATTTGCAAACAAGTGGTTATTCAAGGACTTAACTTTAACAAACAAATTGACAGTGGTACATGTGTAGACTCCAAACCTGTGCGACACACTTAAGCTGATAGGGCTTAATCAGACAAATATTAAATCACTGATTAACAGGGCATCATCATATTCTCCAGCAAATGTAAAGGAAACAGGTTTTAATATCCTCACTTCTAAGGCTCATGGAAGTCCAGGACAGTGTGGTAGCTGAACAGATTACCACATACGCCTTTAACGAAGAGTTTAAGACCGTTCTTTACCACATCATTACCTCACTGGTGATGTGAAAAGTGATACATGAGTGGGAGGCTTAATAAATGGCAGTGAGGGAAGTAACCTGCCCTGTAATCTTAAGTCCTTATCGTTTAGAAGGAACGAAAAGTTTCTGATGAGCCATCTAAACTATTCTTATTATATAATGCATCCTGTCATTGCAACGGGACCCCAGAAGCTCTATACACTGATAAGCCAAAACATTATGGCCTCTGCCCACTGCGACATTGGTTGCCGCCTGATGTTGTTGTGGGCATGTGACACGGTTACAAAAGTGTACAAGTAAAGCAGACATAAATGGGGGATCACCCCAGCAGAGATACATGCTGCAAATTGAGAAATCCATTGAGATAACAAAGGGCAGATTATTATTGCGAAGGCTCTGTGAATGAGTATCTCGAAAATGGTGAAGCTGGTCGAATGTTCCCATGCTACTGTCTTGAGCATCTACAGAAAGAGGTAGGAGGACAGTGAAAATACCACTAGGCGCTAAATAGTTGGACGTCCATGACTCGTCGTAGAATGTGGGGTTTCGAGGCTTGTCTGCTCAGTAAAGTAGGATAGATGGTGACTGTGGCATCTCTGCTGAAAGAGCACAATGCTGGTGCACGCACAAGTGTTTTGGAGTGCACCGTTCATCATACATTATTGAACATGGAGCTCTGCGGAAGACCAAACTTACATAGTCATATGTTGACCCGACAACATTGTCAATTAAGATTTCAATTAGCAGGGGACCATCGGGATTCGACCGTTGATCAATTGAAATGTGTTGGCTCTTTGGGTGAATCACATTTTCTGCACTAGGTCAATGATTGTCTTCACAGATGCCATCATTGAGGTGAACCGCAGATCTAAATGTGCAGCATGCCCCGGACGCATTCTGGTAGTAGTAGTATTATGCTGTGGGAGACATTCTCCTGCACTTGCATGAGACCTATGGTAATAATCGAAGACATACTGACAGCTGCGAACCACCTGCATCCTCTCATGCTTGATGTCTTCCCCAATGGTGATATCATTTTTCAGCAGTATAATTGTCCATTTCTCTGAGTCAGAAATGTGCTACAGTGGTTTGAGGAGCATTATAGTGAACTCATGTTTGTCTCAGCAACCAGATTTTCACCTGATGTAAATCATATGGAACCCATCTGTGTCACTATTGGGCACCATCACCACATACGCTGATCAGCAGCCCGTTATTTGTATGAATTACATGACCTGTGTGTAGACATCTGGTGCCACATACCTCCATGAACCTACCAACAAGCTGTCAGATACCTGACAGGCATACTCAATGATGTATTTTGTTCCAAAGGTGGACGAACAAGCTATACAGCAAGTGGTCATAATGTTTTGGCTCATCAGTGTATCCTTGCGGTCTGCATAGTTCTGTATGCTAAATTTGAGAAAATGTTTTTTTTCATCTTGTTTATTTCATTAATACAGCATATTGTGTCTTTAGTTCCAGCAATTCCAATGGATCCACATGAAGCAGCCCAGGCTGTTTTTCCATCAATGGCACGGGCATTACAGAAATACTTGCGCATCACCCGGCAACAACCACGGCATTCAGTTGAATCTATTTTAGCTCACTTAGCAAAGTGTTTAAGTCATGATTTCACACCCAGGGCATTCCTTGAACCTTATTTGGTGCCTTCTCCAGTTCTGCAGGTGAGTACCACAAACATAAAAGGCATCTTCTGCTTTCAGCTTTTTAATCTCTCGTATTATTATTATGTGAATTCACAACATAAGTTAAAATTAATGGGTATCATGTGCTCTATAGTTCTTTGCTCTTTGTGAAAAAGAACGTTTATTTTTGTGGCTGCACTAACGACATTGTACTACAACCACACTGTATATCCTCCAGAGGAGTGAATAAAGGCAACAACAGTGATAATCCTATATCAGCACAGCCATCGTAGGCTAAATAGAAATATGGTGTAGGTACATTCAAAGCAAAACCAGTTTGTAGCACAAGACCCAGTTCTAGAGTTGAAAGTAAATATTGGAATTGCAGTCAATGGTTCAATAACTGGCGAAAGTAGAAGGTATAGACTGCATTTATTGTAAACACAATAATGGCTGGACACTGGCCCTTTACCACATATCATCACAGAGGTGTTGTACATAAGATGCAGTAAGATGGGTGGTTCATGAGTCTTGCATGGATAGCTCAGTTGGTAGAGCACTTTCCCTCAAAAGGCAAATGTTCCAGATTTGAGTCCTGGTCTAGCACACAGTTTTAATCTGCCAGGGAGATTTCAAGGAGCAGTAAGATTGGTACTTGAAGCAGCATCTAGAGTCTCACAGTTGTAGTGCTCTTGGTGGTGCGTGACTAGTTACAAGCTCCATCTCACTGTCTGATGAAGATGTGAAATGCATGAAAATGCATGAGCTCCAGGAACAGCTGCTGAGATCTCTGCCAGAGATTCCTGTGTGGAAGTTTTCACCAAAAGTAGTGCTGCTGGCAGTTTAAAGAGTCCACTGCAAGAAACATCAAGGACATTGGCAATGCTGATAGGATCGGAGGCCTCCATATGTGTCCATACCTACAGTGATAGGTCATCATGGTCCCAAGGAGTTTGCTGAGGAGGTAACAGTGGTGAGCAGCCTCACCGACCTTGCAGGTTTTTTTGGTGGTGTGGTTAGGCCACCAACACCACCATATGGCATGTGGGCTGCCTGGGATCCTGATGGGGTGTTGGACGTTGTTTGGAGGCATTCTCTCATGGTTGCAGCCTCAGCTGGTTCTAATCACACACAAGGGTTTCACCTTGGACCATGATGGAGAACATGTATTTGGCCTTTATAAACAATGATCATGCCAGTATCCTTGTAGGGATTTGTCCAGATTTTCAATTCCAAATAGGTA
Source organism: Schistocerca piceifrons (assembly GCF_021461385.2). NCBI lineage: Eukaryota > Metazoa > Arthropoda > Insecta > Orthoptera > Acrididae > Schistocerca > Schistocerca piceifrons. The sequence goes on from NC_060149.1 coordinate 255,448,213, forward strand.
CCTCAGCTTGGAAAAATGACTTCTTGGTGTGTGTCACTGGAGGGTCCAGCAGGGATCAATTGTGGTGGCTGTAAGTAATCTTGACTGGACTTAACCCTTTGATGGTTAATATGCATAACACCTGTAGGTAGGCAAGAATACTGTCAATGCTTCATCTTTGTTGTTACCAGTAGTCCCTTTTACATTTGGAACTTGAATGCCTCACAAATTGCTCAGCCTTCGAGTTGGATACGGGATGAAAATGAGTGGTTGAGAGCCACTGAATTCCATTCCTGCAGCAGAAAGAGGTAAATTTTTGACGATAAGCTGACATGTGGTGTTAGTGGTACCCTTTCTGGTGAAAATAGTTACCATAGCTTTCATGGTCCCTACAGTTGTTGTGGATACCATGCAGGCCACAACTTGCAAATTGGACAAGATGTCCACCACGAGGAGCCACATGTAGCCCAAGAAGGGCCCTGCATAAATAATGTTGATGCACTCCCATGATTACTATAGGGCTATTCGTAGTAAACGGCAGCATGCAATGATGGTCGGTTACGTGCACAGGCTATCCATTCATAGACTTGGCAGAGTGGTTCTGTAGCCTACCATTTCAGTAGGCAGCAGGATGACACTGTACGGTGTGTTAAGGTGATAGTGCATGTAGTAATAGTTCATAGAGAGGGTGGAACATACACACATCAAAAAAAATTTTGCATCACTCGGTTTCCCAGAACTCCTGAAGATAGACGTGGACTGTGGATATTGTATCACAGACACAATCCCTTTGACTGTTCAGAGATGTCACTAAACCCACCCAAAGAAGCAACCATGCATGAGCAGCACCTATTAGATGGAGAAGGTTCGACAGCCGATCAGTTCCAGTCATTCCACCAGGAAGGAGGTACACGGCTCATGTTGTCTGTAGTTCAACCATGTGTAGGCGGTCAGTACTGTGGTTAGATAATGACCACATTCTTATTTTGTGCCAGGAAGGGCTCTCAACAAGGAAAGTGGCCAGGTGTCTCTGAGTGAACCAAAGCAATGTTGTTCAGACGTGGAGGAGATACAGAGAGACAGGAACTGTCAATGACATGCCTCGCTGAGGCAACCCAAGGGCTACTATTGCAGTGGATGACTGCTACCTATGGATTATGGCTCAGAAGAACCCTGACAGCAATGCCACCATGTTGAATAATGCTTTTCGTGCAGCCACAGGACATCTTGTTAAGACTCAAACTGTGTGCAATAGGTTGCATGATGTGCAACTTCACTCCCAACGTCCATGGCGAGGTCCATCTTTGCAACCACGATACTATGCAGCGCAGTACAGATGGGCCCAACAACATGCTGAATGGACCACTCAGGATTGGCATCACGTTCTCTTCACTGATGAGTGCAGCATATTGTCGGAGATGTGTTTGGAGGCAACTCAGCCAGGGTGAACGCCTTAGACACACTGTTCAGCGAGTGCAGCTAGGTGGAGGTTCCCTGCTGTTTTGGGGTGGCACTATGTGAGGCCGACGTACGCTGCTGGTGGTCGTGGAAGGCACCGTAACGGCTGTTGCATACATGAATGCCATCGTCCGATTGATAGTGCAACCATATCGGCAGCATATTGGCGAGGCATTAGTCTTCATGGACGACAGTTCACGCCCCCATCATGAACATCTTATGAATGACTTCCTTCAGGATAATGACATCACTTGACTAGAGTGGCCAGCATGTTTTTCAGAAATGAACCCTATCTAAACTGGGATAGATTGAAAAGGGCTGTTTGTGGACGACGTGACCCATCAACCACTCTGAGGGATCTATGCCAAATTGCCGTTGAGGAGTGGGACAGTCCGGACCAACAATGCCTTGATGAACTTGTGTATAGTATGCCCTGACAAATACAGGCATGCATCTGTGCAAGAGGACATGCTACTGGGTATTAGAGGTACCGGTGTGTACGGCATTCTGGACCACCACCTCCGAATGTCTCACTGTATGATGGTACAACATGCAATGTGTGGTTTTTTGAGCAATGAAAAGGGTGGAAATCATGTTTGTGTTGATCTTTCTTCCAATTTTCTGTACAGGTTCTGGAACTGAGGTGATGCAAAACTTTTTTTGGTGTATGTGTGTAGAAAGATGACATGACCACACCTGCAGGATGTAAGTGAATGCTTATTGTAGCAGTGGATCCTTTGTACTGGCAACTGCCATTTTTCAGGATTTCACAGTAAAATTACCCTGTGACTCCTGTAAATTTAGGTCCAGCTTCAAGCAAAGTGCATCTGTAGATTCAGAATCAATATTTGAGTCAGTTGGAATGCATGATAAAGATAAACATTGGAGTGTTGCACCATGGCCTAATGATGAACTGAGTATTTGAAATTGTTTTGATAGATCTCCCATTTTTACTGTCACTCCACCTCCCTTTTTAGGAGGCAAACAGGATTGACCTTAGTGTACAGAAACATGGTAATGCGAGTAACTTCATTGTTATGTAAGCTTCGAAATTATTAGCACAACCTAACCCAGTTCTAAGAGTGTTGTCATTTCAACAAAGAGATGCCCGTCGGGCACTAGACAGGCACCCTTAATTGAGGCATCGGATACAGACTCTTCTGTTGTGGAATCAGCCATGTAACATGCAACCATACACTTTATCAACAACATTGTGTCTTATTCTCTGCTGTAGTCATCGCAGATCATGGCAACACTCATCGTTTATGTACCCATTTATAGTATACTCATGTCTGTAATAATGTATTAGATGGAAAAAAAATCTTCTGGATGATAATTCTCTTTTGAGACAGCGTTATTTGTTTCCTTTTTGGGGTTTTATAAGTGTACCATAGGGTCTGTCAGCCACAGATTCATTATCCCATGAATGTAATTGTGCACCAACATCTGGTCACTAGCAGTTAATATATATGTAATAACACAAGACTGGGGGTCTATGATGGTAGCACCAAAACTCTCTCTTGAAAGTCTCCTTATGGTCTCTAAATATAATGCCATTGGTGGTGAGCGAATAAAACCCTCTTAGTTTGCAAGCCACATCAGCCGAGTTAAAATTCTCAATTTTTTAGCAGCTGTTACTGCCATCATTGTCATGTTTTAAAACTATGGACTGTGAGAAATGGCAAGGTATTATTTTTATACGCATTAAGAAACAAAATCTTGAACTTTCCCAAGATGGGTCAAATCTGCACATGCAATGTGAGTCAAGCGGTAGATGGAAGATCCAATCCACCATGTGATGTTACGGACCTGAACAATTTCCAGAACTCTCTCTCGCACCCTCTATAACCATCCACAAATGTTTGAATGTTTATAACATAGTGCTCCTAGTGCCACACCGTGGGTGCTAGTAACTTCCATGTGTGATAAGTAGGAGATCCCAATTTGGGTTCTAGCTTGGCTCAGATTTCTGTTGATCACAGTATATTCATTGCATTGCAGGTTAACCATTTATGGATGGTTTTATTAATGATGAAAGCTGAAATTGCAGCTGTTGCCCAAATCATAATGCTATTTAAAACCTGCATTTGTGTATGCACTTTATAATTGTTTAAAATTTTATGATTAAGTGTTAAAAATGTATTTTTCGGTCCTTTGTTCAAGAAATTGTGTGTGAAAAAAATGAATGAAAAGCAAAATGATGTAGTTTAAATAGTACAGTGAAAATGTAGTGGACTTGTTTGTGTATTCTTTCTTTGATCACCCACTCAAACAGGAAAATCACAAAGTTAATGTTGGCTGATGCATTATCTTTTTCAGAACGAAAAAGAACAAAAGTCAGTTCAGACATGGGCTTTGATTTGTGACGAGTTGCTGTCACGATCCATTACTGATGGCACGTGCTTCCAGCTGCGTCAGAATGATGTTTCTCTTCTCTGTAATGTGAAAACATTACCACATTTCAATATAACTGAAGAAGTTGTGGACCCAAAATCGAATAAATTTGTGCTTCGTCTAAATTCAGAAACATCAGTGTAATATAAGGATTGACAGTATTACTTTTTTTACTTTTGTATGTATTACTTCATATTAAAATAAATGTTGCCTTTACTCTTTGCTATTCAGACTTTTTATATAAAATTTTTTTGTAATGTAATATATAAACATACTGTGCTTCATGTATAGTGCATCGCTTAACAACAGCCAGCTTATACCATAAACCTGAAAACTTTTGGACTGCTGTTGTCATTTTAAAGGGTTCCTCATGACTGAAATAATTGACACATTATTTGTGGATAAATGACAGCATGTAACCTATATGTTTAGTAATTACGGTGTTTATGATTTGTACATTTTGAGAAAAACAAGGATGAAAGATTTTTCTTTGTTGACAAACGTGATTCTAAAGTAAACTTTATCCAATTCATATAGCACATATTGGGTTTTGATACTGAAAACCAGTAAGACATTGTACTGCTCAGAATAAGTTTTGTGAGCCTGTTCAGTCTGCGTTATGTGAGTAATGTAAAGCATATTTTAAGCAAAACTGATTTAAAAGTTTCTTGCATTTTATTCTTAAATTGCAGTGCACATTCACATAGAATGTGTATTTGTACTGATTAGCATTAGTTAGTAGTTTTGATTTATTAAACTGATGGTCTGTTTTGCGCAGGTGTTATTGGAGTACTATGCAGAACAGTGTTTTGCAGAACTATAGGCACAAAGTTAGTTTTAGTGCAGTTCCAACAAACTTCAAGTGAAAGTGTGCCGCCTAGGGCTTTCACCTATTTTCTGTTTTTGTTATTACTTGAAATAGGTGTTTAATGTGCAATTTCTGGCAAATGTTGGAAATGCAGAATAATAAAAGCACAAAACAAAATTAACAAATAATATTTGTTTACATGCTTCCTATATGAACTGTACACTCTTATCGCCTCACTTCAGAATGCTGTAACTAGTACTCAGTTTTGAATTTTGAATTAATTTAGGTGTGCAGCACTCAAAGACTGCAGCAAACTGAACAGCTTTAACAAAATTTAAATATTTTTTTGTAATTATATGTTGTGGAAATATATATAATGTATAAAGTTTAGCTAGTGATAACATTGTTCTCGGAGTGATGTGCTTGTGAGTGTGACTTTTGTAGAACATTTGAGAAGTGTAGTGATTTTGGAGAACTGAGTGATAGATATAAAAATTTCATTTATTTTAAGTGTAGTGAACAGTCGATTGATACAGAAACATCAATTTTTGTGATACATTTCATTCCTCAAAATATTTATGACAAAGTTTTGTATTATAAAAGGATACACTGGAGTGCCTCTGATTCCTCAGGAGTTTTAGCAACATTGAATCACTCATATGGAAGAAAAGAATTAAAATATATTATCTGTATATTCATTAAAGCACCACTATGCAGAGTGAGAATATTGTAATTTGTGAGAATTATTGTCTGAAGAAGACCTGATTTGCAGCTTTAATACTTGACTTCTTCTCATCAAATGAAGAATAATGTACAGTTTTTTTAATAAAGAATTTTATATTGTGATTTTGTTTTTAGAGTTCATAGAAACTTGAACACTGTAAGTATGAGGTGTGCCTAAAATGTAATGGGACTGATTTCCTAGAAATACCTACGCTACAAATTAACATTTTTGTGTAGAAATGTTTGCCTCTATATAATGACATTGTTGTTAACAGACCACAAAATATTAGCAAAAACAGTTCCATTGAATCTCAGTGTACTTCTACTCTCACGGCTTCAGCTCCCTGTAAGAATGTTGGAAATAGGCTTCTCAGTTATTTACTTTTCAGCCCTTCAAATGTCCTTAGTTACAAGGCATTTGCTAATTGGGTTGTTTTTAGTTTAGTTAGAGGCACGAAGCTATTGTTTTGGCTCATAGGTGGGAATTGGCTATCATGCAGAATTGAAACTGTAACCTTCCTGCCAAAATTTATCATTATATGAGCTGCCTTTGCTTTAAATATGATGCTAGCTCATATTGAAGTGCAAACTATTGCTTGAAACACTTTTTTTATATATACTTTCTAGTATAGCAACTGAAGTAATGAGTTTCTTAGTTAGTTTATCCTTTCCTGTTCTACACTCATACCTTTAATCTATAAATATTTATTTGGCATCAAGTGTATGTTTGCACCTCATTTAGATAGTGTTTGTGGATAGTTTACTCTAGTGGCTCCATACCCACAGTTCTTCAGATTTATCTCCCGTCTCCAGCCATCCTGATTTAGGTTTTCCGTGATTTCCTTAAATCGTTTCAGGCAAATGCCGGGATGGTTCCTTTGAAAGGGCACGGCCGATTTCCTTCCCAATCCTTCCCTAACCCGAGCTTGTGCTCCGTCTCTAATGACCTCGTTGTCGACGGGATGTTAAACACTGACCATCTTCAGATTTATCTATTGCTGAATATGTCCAGTTTTTTTATTATTTTTACTTTTCCTCTTTATCTGATTTATACTTTCTGAATCCTCTTGTTCTCCTCTCTTCAGCATTCAGGCCATCGTATCATACTATTTAAAGTGTGAATGTAAATTTTACAGTATCTTTGGTTTGGTTCAAGAAGTTCTACTGGGCGCATTAAATAGAAGACCTGTTGTTCTTATTATTTCCACGATCTTATCATCCTCCTTCACATGAATAACACAACATAACATGAATTTTGTGATTTCTTCTAGTGGATAACCATTCACTGTAATATTGTTCCATTCCGCGCTCTTGCTAATTATCATGGTCTTTGTTTTTGCAGTTTCATCCCAATTTCTTTCATGAGTAACTCCTCTAATTAGTGTGATTTTTTTTTGTTTTTGTTAGTCACATTCATTCTTTTATTTGTCAGCTTTTCTAAATATTATGGTTTCGCTTTTTCCGTGCTTGTCCCCATTTCATTCTTCACAAACCCCTCTAATTATATGGCCTTTGTTGACATCTCTGTTACTTTCTGTGTCAATCTTCTACACACATATTGATATAAATTTGTCGATTCTATTCATTGAGAGCTTTTATCATATGACCAGCCACAAATATGAGGCTGTCCAGCCACATAGATAGTTGGAGTAATTTGTTTCTTTACTCTACCATGACATTGCTTTATAAATTCTCGAGTGAGTGAGTGAGTGAGTGAGAGAGAGAGAGAGAGAGAGAGAGAGAGAGAGAGAGAGAGAGAGGGACCAGTAGATTGAAATTAGTCATGACTGACTCCTTGCTTTGCAATATGCTCAGTATGCTAGTAGTATCCTGTTCCCACATAATTCCTGTGTTTCCTTTATAGACTGCTAATGGAAAGACACAAAGCTTGACTGAAATCATATCCCGTTGATATAAGTGTGATAATGGAAAATCCTTGGTGGTATACAAGTGATGGAAGGAGTGAAGGTAACAACTCACCTGATAACACAAACATTGCATTGTTAACAGGAACATAAACAAGACTGAAAATTTGTGAAGCTTTTGGGCTAGTTGCCACTAGTACAGAAAACACACTTGCTCACTCACTGTGCGTGCGTGCGTGCGTGCGTGCGTGTGTGTGTGTGTGTGTGTGTGTAGGAATGTTGTGCACTGGTTAGCTTTAAAGGGGGACATGGTCCAAAAGCTCATAACATTTTCAATCTTGTGTATGTGCCTATTGGCCACTCAGTGCCTCAACTAGAGAGAGAAAGAGAGAGAGAGAGAGTTATTACCTTTACTCCTTCCATTAATTATATTCACACTGAAATGCATGGAATTTTGCTCCAGGAACCCTATCAAAACCTTGTATGAGATTTGAAAAATGCAATTTTCCATCAATATTTTTGCTAGTCATTGTAGCTTCATAAATAAAATCTTGGGCGCTTCTTCCAAGATCCTTGCAAAGAATTTTGCACTAATAGCAGTGAAATGCATTGATGGTTGTTACTTTCTTAGTGGTTTCCTGACTCAAAGATGGAGCTAACAGCAATTTCCCAATCACTGAAGCTATTTTTGTGTTACAAACATGTGCCAAACCTTGAGTAGTCAAGTGTCTTGCTTTCTGTTATATGCTTTTGACCATGCCCAGGTAGAACTCAAGATTCATAATCCCACTACACTCTATTGGATATTTTCACAGTATTGCTATGAAGTATGGTTCAGAGTTCCATTTCATAATGCTGTGAAGTGTTTCATCATAATTACATGAAATACACTTACCTGTAATTGCGTACTGGATAAAATATTTCTCTGCCACAAGCTGCTGGTGCTGCCAAAGGGGCAATTCAACAGTATTTAGAGTCTTGTAAATTAAAAGCTCAGTCTCATTCACTTAAACACACCTTATATACAACTTAGAAATTTTGTTGATGTTAGAACATGTATTCATAATGTTTTACATGAATGACGTTTTTGCTCAGAATCTCAACAGTATGATTTATTACAAGATATTTATCTCAAAAGTATTTCATGGCATAAATATTGGTTATCTGCAATAAAATTGTGTCCTCAGCAACTGTTGTTCTAATGTATTATATTTATGTAATTAATTATAGTTTTCTAAAAACAAAGATGATGTGACTTACCAAATGAAAGTGCTGGCAGGTCGACAGACACACAAACATACACACAAAATTCAAGCTTTCGCAACAAACTGTTGCCTCATCAGGAAAGAAGGAAGGAGAGGGAAAGACGAAAAGATGTGGGTTTTAAGGAAGAGGGTAAGGAGTCATTCCAATCCCGGGAGCGGAAAGACTTACCTTAGGGGGAAAAAAGGACAGGTATACACACACACACACACACACACACACACACACACACACACACACACACACACACATATATCCATCCACACATATACAGACACAAGCAGACATATTTAAAGACCTTTAAATATGGTCTTCAAATATGTCTGCTTGTGTCTGTATATGTGTGGATGGATATGTGTGTGTGTGTGCGAGTGTATACCCGTCCTTTTTTCCTCCTAAGGTAAGTCTTTCCGCTCCCAGGATTGGAATGACTCCTTACCCTCTCCCTTAAAACCCACATCCTTTCGTCTTTCCCTCTCCTTCCTTCTTCCTGATGAGGCAACAGTTTGCTGCGAAAGCTTGAATTTTGTGTGTATGTTTGTGTTTGTTTGTGTGTCTGTCGACCTGCCAGCACTTTCATTTGGTAAGTCACATCATCTTTGTTTTTAGATATATTTTTCCTACGTGGAATGTTTCCCTCTATTATAACCATATAATTATAGTTTTCATCGCATAAGACATGCTTGCATTTGTAATTTTAGTAAGGAAAGAATTGTATGGAAAGTTGGAGAATCTAGTCATGCAGCAGAAATGTGGAACTTTCCCTTCAGTGCTGTGTCATGTCAGAAAGCTAGTGCTCTCTCTCTCTCTCTCTCTCTCTCTCTCTCTCTCTCTCTCTCTCTCTCGCATGTGCATAGCTGCTGGGGGTTTCGGGTTTTGCACAATGTACGCACACTCACAATTGTGCGTATAAAATATAGAAAGACAAAATGCACAGTGTAAGTTCATTTCTGTGGATCATTTATTGTACAAGCTGACTGGAATTACACTCTTCTCAAACATAAAGAATCTTGCAGTAGTTGTGCTGTTTATTATAACTGTGAACATTGTGGTATGCAAAAAGTCTGTAATGTTATATACAGTGGTGAATCTGTTTCAGAGGTGTAATTCTGAGAGTTCCTAAATTGTTTCCATTACATTTGAAATTTTTTACTTCTGCATTCCCACTGAGAGTCTGCAACAGTCTCACAGTTTGATAATGTAAACAAAAAAGAAAAGAAAGCACACACATGCTGAAAATGGTTTAAATTCAGCTTCTGCAGTACTGTACTCTTCCCCCCCCCCCTCCCCCTCCTTTTCCTCAGTGCTTTCAAACCTGCACAGTATCAACTTCATTTTCATTGCAGTTAAGAAGAAACTGTCACAGGAGCCCAATATTGAGAGTCTGAAAACTTCAAATTACAATTAAGTTGTTATCTAAAAATAATGTTGAGTTTTGAATTTTTATGTCGTGATGATCACAGTAGCTAGTCTAGTGACTGTGGCCCTTTTCCAGGCATTGTCTGAACACCGCATAAATAACACCCTGCTAAAGTAAAGATCCTTTTTTATACTCTTGAATTAAAGTTTGAATTTTGACATTTACTGAGTACATCTTTCTGAAGGTAATTTTACATACTTGTTTTCAGATGTTCAAAGACCGCCGGCCGGTGTGGCCAAGCGGTTCTAGGTGCTGCAGTCTGGGACCGCGCGACTACTACGGTTGCAGGTTCGAATCCTGCCTCGGGCATGGATGTGTATGATGTCCTTAGGTTAGTTAGGTTTAAGTGGTTCTAAGTTCTAGGGAACTGATGACCTCAGATGTTCAGTCCCATAGTGCTCAGAGCCATTTGAACCATTTTTTTGTTCAAAGACCATGTTTGAAAATATGCTCTATACATTGAATTTAGCTTTACATTTGTGTGTGTGTGTGTGTGTGTGTGTGTGTGTGTGAGAGAGAGAGAGAGAGAGAGAGAGAGAGAGAGAGAGAGAGAGAGAGACCAAATAGCGTTTAATTTTATTAATTTTCCTTGGTGTAGCACAAGAAAGGTTTCTCTCTCTCTCTCCCCCCCCCCCTCCCCCCCCCCACCTCTCTCTCTCTCTCTCTCTCTCTCTCTCTCTCTCTCTCTCTCTCTCTCTCCCCCCCCCCCCCCCCCCCCCCTCTACATGTCTCTTTCTTTTTTTCTCCAGACAGTAGACTTTACAAGATGCTGCTGTTTCCCTTCCTACTCATCATGAGTCTAATCTAAATGACTTTCTGTTTATCATCCCCACATGTATGTATTCCAGACATTGCGAGAATGGGGGGGGGGGGGGGGGCGATCTGTAGTATGATGAACTCTGGAGTAAAATCCAAACAGTGATGATTGCTTGTAAAGTATTTATCAGATGACCAGTTTTACAAAGACAATATTACAATCTTCAACTTTACGATTTGTACAAACTGCACCATCTGCTCTTTGTATTGTGTCACATCACAAATGTATGTATGAGGATTGTGGAAGACAAGGGATGTTGGCATGTCATAATTAAAATAACTGTATATGCAAAACATAATATTAATCCTCTGACTGCCAGTGTTCATGTTCATACCACAGCTAAATACAGACTAGTCTGTATTACCAAACCAATCTTCTAAATTTTGGACTTTCTCCGAAGTTCATTCCCTACGTCTCCTGCAGTAGTAATACCTATAATCATGTTAACTAGATTGAATAATGTCAATCGTGCACACAATGAAGGCCTATTAACAGCTCTCTGTGTGTCCTTGATGTAGAAACCATTTCTAAAGTGAAACGAATGATTGAAAACTACAAATATTGCTAATGTTTGCAGCCATTCTTTCTGAGTTGCTACTTCAGTTATGTTTATCCTGTAGATGAGAAAGCATATTGTTCGTCAGTTGCAAAAGACAGATAATATATACTCTTATCTACATTATAAACACATGTGAAAACTGTATTACCATATCTAAAAATTAGGACAGCTGTATTATGGACTATGGATCTCTAAGATTTAAGATAAAATGAAGGTTGAACTTTGGTAATTGTCTGTTCCTTTGTTAGGAGCTAAATGATGCAAGAGAAAGATTACATTTTGGAAAGTATTACAGATAATGGCAAAAGGTAAAAATACACAATAATTTTCTACATCCCCAATTCTCTATATTCCTCATCAAATACACTATTTCAGGTGATTATATCATGTGAGTATCAGGGCTGTTTTGTCTAATACTTTCTTTACATCTGTCAAACAGTGCATTGAATAATAGCATAATTGCAAAACAGAATTATTCGTGTTGGAAAAGAGGAGATACAAGAAGAAAAACAATAAGACACTAACACTTGAGATATTTCCTGTTTGAATTTACTTTAAGGCACATTTTCTGACATTACTAGCTGTAATTGTATCAACTGCTTTTGCTACATTTCATATTTAGTATTCACATTATGAAATCTAACACTCCCACAGAGGAGATAATTATTGACACCAATAATAGGAAAGGCAAGTTGCACTGAACAGAGGATAGGCCATGTGGCCTTTGAAGTTGGAATCTGTGCTTTCAGTTGAGAGATTTGCAGAAATGGCATATGTTTTGTTCGAATTAATATTCATGATTTCAGGATACTAGTAGAATGCAAATGAAGGCATCATACATCTTATATGGAAGATGTAATGTGCACACGTATAATTCACTGTGTGTAAGTTTTAAAAGTCCTAGAGCAGGAGAATATCCTTACGTTATTAAAAAGTCACTGTAGCATTTGCTTTACATCCATACTTTGTCTACTTGAATTTCATTTCCTAATGAAGGCCCCCTGTTGCCCAACAACTTGAATTATTTAAATGATTTAGGTCTACACATTACTTTTGTTTCAAATATAAATCACAGTTTGGAAGGTTTTTCAGAGCAGATTAAATTGCATTTTGTAACTAAAAAAATGTAGTAAAGTTAATGTAATTATATGTTTGATTCTGATGTACACAAACAGAAGAGAGATGTGAGTTAAGAAATCTAAAGATTACCTAAAGAATCAAATTTGCATATACAAAGTAGATTCAGACATCTGATTATGTTACAAATTATTTTATGTGTTAAATATTTGACATTAAGCTTGTAAATGAGTAGTAGTTTAGAAAAGATGTGAAGTTATGTTTAAAGTTGCTGGAAGTCACTAAGGGCTTTCATTGTCAAACACTGGATGGGTATAATCTTGGTGATTTGAGTTCCATTTTAAGCAATATTTAGTTTTTCGTCCATCTCAATGTTTGTATGTTACATCTCCTGAACTGTGTGTAGTACAATGATATAACGTTGCACGCTCATTCAGTAGTATATGTGCATACTGGCTGAAAATGTGTTGCATATAGAGTGAGTAATAAATTGAATCATCATACCTGATGGTGAAATTTTTAATAGTATGAACAGCAAAAATGTAGTAACCGATAAACTTTTATTTTCCTTTCGTTTTTTTGTGTGATGGGTAAGTGAGAAAAAGTTTCCGGGTTCAAATTATTTGTAAAGTTTGTTGGAAGTGACTCTGCTCATTCTCAAATACTGGATAAATGTAGTCTGGGTAATGTGCACACCACGAATTATGCTACCTCAAGACACACACAGTTTTTAACTAATACTTGGCTTACTGTGTTAAACCTTTAACTTAATGAGTAGATCATGACAGCATTCCAAATTTTCAATTTGCTCGATAATTACATGAAATACTGGAAACCAAATTTTTTGCTGCCCATGGAAGGTGTGTGATAGGTAACCTGGAACTGGGACTGTGTCATTTAGTAATAAAGATAAGTTATAAAATGTATGTATAACTAAAACAAACAAGATATGTTTCAGATCATACTTTCACTTCTCAGTGTAATGTTGTCATACAGTGAGACAATTGCTGCAGTGTTTTCCATGTCCATGATACCATTGGCATTAAATTCTTTGCAGTATCACCTGCATTAGATAATATCTTCTCTTCCTAAAGTTGCATGCTGAGTATGTTCACCAGAAAGATGATGATTTAACATGACCAAATAAATAGAGTACTGTTATAAGTCAAGGCTGCATAGAAGATGCTGTTTGATAATTTATAGCATTGTTTCATTTATTCGCAGTAGGTATTCGTGAATTGTCATTCAAGAGGAACAGGAGTTTGGTAAAGGAACATGGCCACTTCAAAGAAATAAAATGGGTAATATGCCTTCATGATAGCAACTGAAATGCTGTGACACCAGTCCCATTATGTGTTTTGTTATGGTTCAGAACGTACAATGCAATGACAGCAGAGATGTGCGTTATGAAGTGAGCATTCAGTGGGAAGACCATAGCAGTAACTTCACTGTCTTTAGTGATCATCCTGCCTGTTTTTATTAAGTTCTCAGCCTATTAGAGATTCACATCTATGCAGTCTCTGTTGATCATCCAACAGGATGTTCCTCCTCAAGGCTTCCCTTTAGATAACTGTTGGTTGTAAACAGCTTGATCTAACTAGTCCATTTCTTCATATATGGAAGACATTCCTTATGAATACTTGTATAGTGCATGCTTTTTGCGTATAAAGATCAGCAACGTAGTGCTGATAAACTGTTGCACACTCATTCAGTGTAACTGCCACCTCCCACTGCTTTCTCACATTTGTAAAAATCTGTTTGCTATTGTCAGGTACAATAAATTGCCACTGTGCTTATACTGTCATGTATGGTGACAATCATTGATCTTTATTCAAACGCATGGTACCTCATACTAATTTGTAACTTAATGACTCTCTATTAAGTTTGTTGTGCACATCAGTTAAAAGAGTGCTTTGTTGCAGCTCTGAACTCCAAGTGTGTCTTGCAGAAGTCTTTTCGTACCTTGATAACTACTGTGCTCTTCATCTGTTTGAACATGTTACTGTATTCAAGCCTCGATCTCAATCATTTTTACACACACACACACACACACACACACACACACACACACACACACACACAATTCTTCCCAGTAACAAATTAACTACTTCTTGGTGTCTTAAGATGTGTTTTCTCAACCAGTCCCATCTTTCAGTCAAGTTGTACCATATGCCTCTACACTCCTCAATCTGCTTCAGTATCTCGATATTAGTTATTGGGTCTAAGCCTCTAATCTTCATCATTCCTCTTTAGCACCACATTTCAAAAACTTATATTCTCTTATATTGCACTCATTATCAACTGTTTCACTTCCAAATAAGGCTACTCTGTAAACAATTACCTTCAGAATTGTCTTACAGGCACTTAAATTTATATTAGGTGTTTACAAATTTCTTTTATTCAAAAAGTAATTTCTTTCTGCTGTAAGTCTCTATCATCAGTTATTTGTGTACACAAATTTAAAAACTCGTATCTACTTTTAGTGCCACATTTCATAATCTAATTCCTTCTGCATGCTTTGAATTAATTTTTGTTGATTTTTATCTTATTATCTTTGTAAGACTGTCTATTCTATTCAAATGTTCTTCTAAGTTAGATGTTGTCTCTGACAGAATTATGATATCATCAGCAAACCTTTTTTATTTATTTCTTCCTTTTCCAGATTTCTCTTACTTTTTTAAAATTTTTGTTCCATTTAAAAACTGAATAAGATGCAGGACAGGCTACAATGCTGTCTCACTCTCTGCCGGCCGGAGTGGCCAAGTGGTTCTAGGCGCTACAGTCTGGAACCGCGCAACCGCTACGGTCGCAGGTTTGAATCGTGCCTCGGGCATGGATGTCTGTGATGTCCTTAGGTTAGTTAGGTTTAAGTAGTTCTAAGTTCTAGGGGACTGATGACCTTAGAAGTTAAGTCCCATAGTGCTCAGAGCCATTTGAACTGTCTCACTCCCTTCTCAGTTAATGCCACCATTTTATGTTCTTCAACTCATTCTGGTTTCTGACCACTTGTAGATAACCCCTTTATCATGTATTTTATGCTTTATAACTTCAGAATTTTGAAACGTGTATTCCACTCAACAGTATAAAAAGCTTTTTCATTTTTTCAGTCTATCTTCGAAGGTAAAACTTAGGGTCAGTATCTCATATGTGTGTCTGCATTCGTGTTGAAACCAAAATGGTCTTTCCTCAGGTTGGCTTCTATAATTCTTTCTGTTATTCTTCAAATAACTTGTGTTAGTATTTTGCAACCATTAGTTATAAAACTGATGTATTGGTAATACGAACAAATGTCAGCATATGCCATGGAATTATAAATACTCCTTGAAGTCTGATAGTATTTTGCCTGTCTGTTGAATATTGCATACCAGGTGGAACAGTTTTCTCATGGTTAGTTCTCCCAAGGATCTTAATAATTATTAGGGAATTATTGACCCACCCCAGCATCATACAGGTAGCACGAAGTATCTACAGGTGGACAGCATAATGGTAATAAATTATGTACACAAACATTCCTTGTGAATCAATCGGTCTATTAGTGAAAAAAGTATCAAGAGCCCTATAGTAGTTCCTGGCATTAGCTTTCACATACATAAAGAAAAATGCAGCAAAGGGTTTTTAGGTTTATAATACGTAGTAACATAGTCTATTCCAAGTTCATGGTTTTGACTTTGTTGATTCACTTCTCTGGAAAATTCTCCTTGTGGTATCATATCTTCCAACTGATCTTCATTACTTCTTCCCCTCTTTCCATAATATTTTTTTAAAAATTTGTATCTTTTGTGCAGACCTTATATATAGTCTTCCTGCCTTTTTGTCTGTGCTTAGTATTGGCTTCCCATCTCAGTTCTTGATGTCCGTACAGCTTCTTCTTTTTTCTCTGAAGGTTTCTTTAATTTCTTACAGGTGTTGCATGTCTCCACAGCCTTGTGTGGCTGCTTTGCCACATAGCACTTCCTGTCAGTCTCATTTTTTAGATGCCTATATTCTATGTTGTCTTTTCATTTGCTGCATTTTTGTATTTTCTCTTTTCATCAGTCAAATTCAATATCTTCGGACTTATATTAGGGTTACTGGTAGACTAGTCTTTTGCATAGATTTTCTTCAGTTGGCTCCACTACTTCATGGATTAAAGCAACCTAAGCCAAATTTTGATTCCTCTGTTTCTGCTGGTTGTTTCCCATCACTCTCCTTGAGACTCTCGACAGTCTCTGGTTGTTTCATCTTATTCCAACCTCTTATTTCTTATCTTTTTGTGCAGTTTTCAGCGATAGTTTGTATTGCATTGCAATAAATTATGGCTGTAGGAAACATCAGCCTATAAAATCTTTTCATAATTTAAAATCTGATATCCAAATTTACCTCCCCTTTATATTATCTATCAGAAGCATTCTGATATCTCCAGGACTTTTCCACATACATGGCCTTCTTTGATGAAACTTAAGCAAAACGTTTCCAATGATAAAATTGTACTGTAAAAAATTATATCAGATGGCCTCCCCTTTCGCTCTTTTCACCCAGTCCATGTACTATTACCATTTTTCTTTCTTTTATTAGTACCATGTTTTGGCCCCCCATCACAATTAAATTTTGGCATTTTGCATTGAATAGTTCTTACATATCATCATACATTTTTTCTATTTATTCCTTATCTGTAGAGGTCATAGATGCGTATACTTTTACTACTGTGGGGTTGCCTGCATTTCTGTTTTATTGTTCATTATTAGATCCATCTGTGCATTACCCCTATTTAATTTTGCAGTGGTAACCCAGTGACTTCCTATCAGCGCACTTAATTAAATACCAATATATCTAACTTCATCATGTCCATTTTCTTCTGAAGTTTTCTAACCTGCCTGCATAATTAACAGTTCTAACATTCCACACTCCACCTCTTAACACCCTTCCTGATATAATGACACCTGAAGATGGCAGCAGCCCTTTAAGTACTTGCAAGACTTCCAGTCTGGACATTTTTATGACCTGGACATGTCATGGTTGTGGTGATGATGAAGAAGATGATGATGATGATAATAATAGGTTACTTTCAGCTTCCTAAGGAGCAATCAGTAAGTGGTTTTATAATACATTATGACAGGCAAGGGCAGTTGCAAACTGTACTAGTTATCATATTTTACTGTCTTTACTATATTCTGTTACTAGACAGAGCACTGTTCAGGTTATGTGGTATTGTTCCAAGGGCACCAATGATGACATTGGTTTCAACATTGCACCATTGCACCTTCTACTGACTTGATGCTCAGATCCTAGTAATAATAATAATTATTATTATATTATTATTATTATTATTATTATTATTATTATTATTATTATTATTATTAATCCCCCTCCTGAGCTGTCTTCTCATTGATGCTTCTATCACGTGACAGTGAGACATTGAGTAAAAGAGGTATGCTCTTTCATCTGGTTGACATATAAGAACACTGGGCTTTTTAGTTCCAACTGTTCAATCATTACATATTTGTTCATCATACAGGATAATATTACATACAGCTGTCAGGATTACTTAGGATGTGTTTGTACCATTTGTCGGAGAAATCTTGTACTCCTAAAACTTGGCAAGAGCATACTTCATTGCGTCTCTTGAGGTATTTTGTCGAGACAGGGCCACCTCACAGTGCAAACCAAGTCAACATCTATTGTCTTGAGTAGTTTCCTTTATAACTTTGCCATAGTTCTGTCTGCAGGGCCTTATCCTGTGCATCCACTATAAGAGTTGCTTCCTCGATATTCAAGTTCTACGGGTGGTTTGGGTACTGATCCTACAGAGATTTCTCTCTCTAGGTTTGTTTTAGCTTATTCCAAGTTTCCATTTTGATATTTCTTTGCAGAAGTAATTAGTAACAGTACCTTCTGCACTCAAATGAGATCTTTCATGCAACTTTCTGAGCTTGGAAAATAATTCTTCTGTTTCTATTTGCATCTCAGTCTTTATTATTTGATGCATTGGTGGGTCATTCATTTGATGGGTCATTTAACTGCCAAATCCGTCCATGACTTTATAACATACCGCCTCTATTTGTCTAAGACTTTGTTGCCATTTCGTATGTGCTACATGTAGTCCTTTGCTCTTAGATCTGACATGCACTACACCACATGAGGTCTATTAGACCAGTTACATGACCTGCTAGTGGTCCTCTTGCTGTAGTTTTGTCCTCGGTTGAATTCTGTTTTTATGCACCAGTTTTATTCTCTTATAGTATTCTTGAAAAACTCTTTTTTCACTGCTTCTTTTGGACTTTCGTTAGTTTCCTCTGTACAAAGTTACTTGTAATCCTCTGCAGGTTCGAAATTTCTAATGCTCGTATCTTCATCCAAGAGAACTCTGCCATCACAGATTGCCTCTAACTGTGCATAGTTTCTCTCATTTGTCAGTTCCAGACTGCATAAAAATGTTGTCATTAAATGTTTTAATAATACTTAGCGTTTCATTTAGGGTCATGTCATTTCTACAAATAGTTGGTAGTCATTCATTTAAAAAAAAAAAGACTAAATAATATCTTGTGATGCAGCTTGTAACTAAAAGTGTGTGTATTTAGCCGTATGAAGAGTGAAATCAGGCAAATGTAAATAGAAAAAAAAAAAAATGCTGCAAAATATTTCATTGTTATCTGCATTTATTTATGAGTGTAAACATTTTTGTTCGCTATCTATTTACAGCCTGGTGTTCCATCTTTCCGTGCTATTCTTCAGAACCATAACATTTGTGGATGTACATTATAGAGTTTAAGACATTTCAGTATCCAGTCATTTGGTACATTACCATATGCCTTTCCCTAATCTTACTATGTCACACTTGATTTTACCCATGTTACTTGGCATTCAGAAGTATTATTTTATACATGATTGCCATCCCTTTGCACCCATATGATTCCTCATGACAGCCTTTCTGTTCGACTGGTAGAAGATCATATTGGAGCACATGCTTGTAAATTTTGCTTCTTGGCCACTGTGGTCACATTGTACAACACTGGTGGATAAGTTTCATATCTGTTGTCATTACATAATCTGCTGTCATCACTTTTGTGAAGTAAGTGTCTCACACCAGAGGTCAGGCACTTAAGAGGGTCTTTGTCCTTGTTCAAGACACGATACACTGCCATAGTTAAATGTAGATGCAATGTGTCGTTTTTTAATCCAAAAACTCGTATTTTATCAATTGCAGGGGATTCCCAGTTCAGTTTTTTAAATTATTTGCTGCACATTTGTTCTTTGTTTACCCATTGGGCCTCACTGTTGAAGCTTTGAGTTATCTCAAGTAATTACCCCAATGACTTTTCTGTATTCAACACACACACACACACTCCATCTCTCTCTCTCTCTCTCTCTCTCTCTCTCTCTCTCTCTCTCTCTCTCTCTCACATTGTATGATTGATGTCCTTCATTGTTCTTGCCAAGAGGTGTAAGTCTTTACTGACAGTAGTGATGCATAGATTCATCGCTTTCACCCAAGCTGATTCTACAGTCATTTTTCTTTGGTATCTTTGGAAATGAGTTTGTTTTATTTCTGCTGAAGCTAGGTCAATTATTACCGATCCTGTAGCATCATAAACATTGTGGTTGGTCAAGAAGAACTTTGGTTTACAAATTGTCACGAGCAGCTACAACTCGTCTCTAAAGGTATGTGTGTGTAGGGACAGCTGAACCAGTCAAGGAAGGGCAGGCTAGTGTCATTGACAAAGAAATGTGCTCTGCCATCACCGCAAACAGTGCATGGGAGGAAGCTGCTATTGAACTGCCAATAGGACATGGCCTGACTGATGAACAGTTTCAGTGAGTAATAGCCATTCTGTATCAGTTTTTTTATGCATCCCAATCCAGATTGGAGAAAAGATAGACCAAGCAGCCCATGACAAAACACTGTATCAATACAGGGGACCAAACACCAATTAGCTAGTGCTCATATAGAGTATTTTCAGCTGAATGATGGATAACCCAGGAGGAAGTGGAGAAAATCCTGCAAGATGACATCACTGAACCCTGAGAAAGTCGATGATTCTTTCCAGTTCTTCTTGTGAAGAAGGATGGCAGATGGCACTTCTGCATCAACTACCAATGACTGAAGAAAATCACAAATAAAAATGTCTATCCATTTCCACGTGATGATGACATCCTGGACTGCTTGAAAGGAGTAATGTATTTCTAAACTATGGACATAAGGTTGGCCTACTGGCAGATCAAGGTTGATGAGGCTTATTGGGAGAATACTGCATTCATAATGCCGGCCAGGCTTTTGTGTGTTTAAAGTTTTGCAGTTTGGACTATGTAACACACTAGCTGCCTTTGAATGCATGGTGGACACCCTTCTTTTTCAAACTGGAGGTCTCTGCCTGAATCCAAAAAGTTCCTCTCCGTTGCCCAATAAATAAAAATCTTGAGCAGAGTCACAGATTTTCCATCGCCTCAGCACATTTGTGATGTGAGAAGTTTTCTCATCTACATCTACAAAGATACTCCACAAGCCCCTGTATGGTGTTTGGTGGAGGGTACCCTTTACCATTACTAGTCATTGCCTTTCTTGTTCCACTCACCCATAGACTGAGGGGAACAAGACCGTCCATATGCCTCTGTATCAGCTCTAATTTCTCATCTCTTATCTTCATGGTCCTTATGCACATGCCAGTTCTCTAAATTTTCTCTATAGTGTTCCTCAAAATGAATGTCGCTTTCTCTGCAGGGATTCCCATCTGAGTCCCTGAAGCATCTCCATAATACTTCCATGTTGTTCAAACCTACTGGTAACAAATCTAGCAGCCCACCTCTGAACTGCTTCAATATCTTCCTTTTTCTGACCTGGTGCACATCCCAAACACTGGAGCAGTATTCAAGAACAGGTTGCACTAGCCTCCTATATACAGTCTCCTTCCCAATCTCTGATTTAACCAAAGTTGGCCTTCCCTATCATAATACACATATCCTCATTCCAATATTATGCTCAGATATTTAAACAATGCATCCAAACTTTATGGGTTTGTTTTTCCTACTCATCCACATTGAATTACATTCTTCTATATTTAGAGCTAGCTACCCTTCATCACATCAATCCTATAGCCACTGAACTTCAGCACCCCCCCCCCCCCCCCCATACACCACAGTGACATGACCCTGGAGGCATTAACTGGGATAGATACCAGGGAAAACATCAGACAACACTCGAAGGCCAATACCTTAAATACGTGGAAGTTGTGGGGAGTATGGGCAGGCACCATTTCTCTAATAAAAGTTTTTTTTTTTTACCTTTAAAATTTTAAAACCTTATTAATTTGATTTTAAAATAGTAAGTGAACATTTGTTATCGTGAACAGCAAGATCCTCAATATAGTTCCTTAATGAAAGTTCCTGAAGTGTTATTTAACCAACAGTCTCTTGAATAATAACAGACCTCAGAATCAATTTACAATGCTTAAAACTCAAAATCCCTTTTCAAGCAAAGAAAAAAAAAATACAAATTGCATAATGCAAGATTAAATAAAAGATTCTAACACCACATGGCAACACCAAAATTTTCCTAGATATCACCTGTGATCTCTAAAGGCAATAAGATATTGATCACAAAATTTTAATTAAAACAACAACTTAAATGCAATAAAATCTGATTACTATTAACGTACACTCAAACCCCATAGCCTCTATGATGTGCACCATATCACAAAACATTTTCCTTCCTTTTAAACACTTTACACCATAAGCCTACCTACATGTGATACATACAACACCCAATGAATTATGACACACAAATAAGCATAGATGTTGTAATTAACCAGGTATGTAAATCTTTTCCTTTCAAAATAAATTAAAAAAATACACAAATGAACTCTTAAGCTCAGTGGTTATATCCATTGAAAAGTAATGTAAAATAAATATCTTTTGATTTCGTTGTGGTCATGCTCTGTTGTGCACGATGCTGTCCTTCAGGATCACATGCAGCATGGGAAAAATTTTCCACTGTGTACAAAATGTTAACAGGGCGCAACCAACTTACACAAATTGTGTAGTGGGATTATACGTCGATATGGATGCGACTCGCAAATCTTAAAACGGGTGAGGGAGTAGATGCAGTATTACAGAACACTTCGACTATACCGCACTGCACCAAACAGCAGTATGGTGGGATAGACAAGGGACAAACCTCAGGAAAGGCAGTAAGAAAATATTTGGGGCCTTAAACTCTTGGGAGTGCCACACCAAACCACAGAATGATGTCCCAAGCCAAATTATGAAAATACTATTGACAATTTCGCCACGAGAAGTAGAACCGTAAAATATCATGATAAGTGAACTGCAATTAACACGATTAATAAGCGTCTGACTGAAAAGTTCCACAGTCAATCTTTCCATTACTACAAAACACTTAACAGTACCGCCACAGTTCACTTGTGGACACTACCAGACTGTTAAATTACTGATTATAACTGTAGATAACAGGGTTTAACATGCTGGGGGCCAACTTAGGTTTCTTAATAAGACAAGTAATGATTCGGTCCCTCACTAGGACCCACCTTCGATCCAAAAAAGTCATTTACTTTAAAGTAGCTAAATAGATGACAATGCCGATATCAATACACTCCTCCCAAGCAGTGCTCTAACTGGAGACTGCAGTACCGAAGCAAAGCTTACACCACTCACAAATCATATCTGTGCATCCAATGTGCACCTTTATAGAGTTCTTATGTTCAGCTCATACACCAAACTTGCCATAATTCTTTGTCAGAAACAAAGGGCAAAACTAAGAAATCACTTCCTAGCCCTTGAATGACCACATGACGACCACCATCGGGATGATACTGGATCTCCACACTAGGATCTTCGAGCCCACGGCATTCCGTCCCCAACCAACTGCTTCCATGGGGCCCACTGACAAACGGTCTTGCCCTCTGACACCAATGTTGCTCCTCACACACTGTCCAGAGCTAACTCACAGCAACCCCCTTCTTCCTCGTTCTGACATCTCACAGCATGTGGGAAGCCAACTCGCCAAAGATATGCGGCTACTAGAGACTCCAATCCAATCTCGATATTGACATCGCATTGAGTACTGAGAAGACGGATGATTTCAAAAACAAACAAAAATTTAAATAGCAAGCCATACCAACTCACACAGCATCATCAGGCAACAACTACAGATTGCTGCCCATCCTGCCTACCAAACCATTTCTGTACATAAAAAATAATAGTGATCCTGTCATACTTCCCTGGGGCACTCCTGATGATACTGTTCTCTCTGATGAACACTTGCCATTGAGGAGAACATACCGGGTGATGTATTATACTCTTGATACAACTATAGAAGGGGATTTTACTCGTAACCATCCTCAGCTATTTATAGTGCGCTGAGGAGAAAGAGGAGAACACTGAAATGCTGATAATGATTACTGACAAGAACGCACACATTTACTGAAAAATACTCAACTTTGTACAAATCGGCTTGGGCAGCAGATCCTGCAGTTTGACTACTATTCCGGAAGCTAAGAGTGGATAGTAAACAGTTCTTGTCCCACTACGATGTGCACTGAAGACAGTCTGGTATGGACTTGCTAGAAGCATACAATGCCGTGTGAAGTACACAAGTGGAAGGCGATCTTCTCAGCAGGCAAGCTGACTTTGAAGTGCCCCTCTGCTGTGGTGCCAGCACATATCACTTCTCTGGCAGCACTACTGCTGCAACTTCTTGGTATGGCAATCTCTGTGCTATACACCATCTCTGGAGTGGGTTGTCGACTTGTCAACACCTGTGATGCTGCCTGGTGGTGCGTGCTATGCTTATGACACCACACTTGCCTCCCCCCCCTCCCCTCCTGCCCTCCTCAACAATCTCCTGGTGATGGTTGTATATGGTTGTGGTGTCAACTGACAGTGAGGGGAGGTCTGGGTGCAGGTACAGCAGATGGGACGTGAACCAGGACTGAAGCTGGCGACCATCCGCGTCTCAGCATTTGCCTGAGCCCCCCAGGGGAATGCCTGGAAAACTGCAGGGAGGGTGCACGCCTACATCCATGGTCAGAATTATGAATGCTCAAGAACCCCTGCGGAGTGGTAGTGGCAGTGCACAGAGGCATGGACTGGTATGGTGATGGCATCGGGGATGAGATTGCATCTACTTCCATGGGAAGCACCTCAGGCTGAGATGTCATCTGGCCCATGGCACATGGCCACAACCCTGGCTCATGGCTGCATGCTGAATCTGTAAAACAAAATGCAGTGGCAGGATCATAGAGTCTCAGAGGGTGAAGCCAGTTCCAGTGTCTTTTGAGCAGCAATTGTGTAGGACAAGAAACCAAGAACATGTCTTCTCCAAGGACACACAGAATGGTCCCCTCTTGCCACAGCTGTCCAGGCCAGAAGGTCCTGAAGAGTACTGTGTCCTGGATCTGAAAATGAGGGTCTTTATACTGAGCAGTATTCCTCATTGGTGGGTGCAGCCGATGAAGTAGGATATGATGCCAGCAGCTGTGTAGGAGTTTCACTGGGTAAGGTCCACCTTGAGGCATTGCGTGGTAGATGGACATGAACAGTTGCTAGGCCTGCTCCCATGAGTGAGTTCCATGGAATTTACTCATCTGTACCTTGACTGTTCACACAAAATGTTCAGCTTCACCATTTGATAGCAGATGGAATGGCTTTGTAGTCGCATGTTCAGTACCGTTGGCCATGCAAATTCCTGTCAGTTTTAACTGTGGTCCATTGTCAGACACTAACACTTCTGGTAAGCCATCAATGCAAAAAACTGAAATAAGTGTTCTGATAGTAGTGGGCGACATTTTAGAGTTTATCGGAACCACATTTGCTCCATGCAAGTGGTGCAGCAGGACATCATGTATTCAATCTGGGCATCTGTCCCTGCCCAAGAACAATGGCGTCAAGCAAGCTGCTTTGCCCTCACAATACCCTAGCATCCCTGATGAAACAACCTAAAAACATCCTGCTGAAGGGTGCATGGGATGATGACTCAGGTCTGGTCATTCTGAGTGTGTAACAGTGAAACACTGTGCTGTACTGACAAGGCTAGATGGTGAGCGAAGTATTGACGTGCTTCCCGCCAAACAATGTCTTTCACTCTCCTTGGCCACCCTGTGTGCATGTAATTCAGTACAGTGCATCTGCAACTGTCTTCTGTGCAATGCAACAAAAGTCCATGGGAAAATTGTGAACTGTGGAAGCATCCAGAGCACCTATCTGACAACACAATGCATCAGAAGAATTGAACTGATCATCCTTCTCCACTGGTAACCTCAACATCATGTCGGCATTGGAATCTTGAGCCATAGGGTTGTACAAGATTTTGTAGTTGTAGTTCGACAACCATAAAGTGCATCATTGAAATTTCTGCACCATGTGCAGTGGGACAGGTGTTTGGGTGAAAGACTGAAGTGAGTGGCTTATGATCCATGACCAAGTAGAACTTCCTTCCGTAGAAGTAATGATGAAACTTGGATACACCATAACTGGTTGCCAATGCTTCTTTTCCAATCTGACTGTAATTTGCCTGAGTCCTAGCCAAAAGTTTGGAGGCCAATGCTATTGGATGATCTGTTGATCTGACATAATGTGACAGAATGGTGCCTAGGCCAACAGAAGAATCATCATCATCAACCACTAACACCACTGGTTTAGCTAGAGCAAACTGTATGTCGCGCATTTTACTAAGTAGCATATGTTTCAATTGATCTAAAGCCAACTGACATTCCCTGGTCCATGGAAACAGAACATCCTTACAGTGTACCTGTTAAGGGGAGCTGCAATCTGAGAGACATGGGGATTGAATTTGAAGTAGTATCAGTTTGTCTAACACTGCTTGCAGCTCCTTCAAATTTTTGAGAGCCGGAAAATCTCTGATAGCTCACAAATGAGTCTGTATGGAGTGAATACTCTGCACATTAATGACATATCCCAGATATTCTATTTCCAGCTGGAAAAAAGAACACTTGTCTTTGCATCACTTGAGGCCTGCTGATAATAGTACTTGAACAAGGCACTTGAGATTAGCTTCTGCAGGACATAAGACATGACAATGTCATCCATGTAATTTGAGACACCTTGGCAGTCACTTGTTCTAAAAAGCACTGAAAGATTGCCAGTGCTGAGGCACTAGAAAAGGACAGGTGTTGAAATCCAAATAATATTGAGATGTTAATAACCAAAAATTTCTTTGAGTAGTTTTCCAAAGGCAATTGGAGGTAACCATCCACCAAGTCTATCTTGGAAAAATAATGACTCTCACCTAATCTGTCCATTAGTTCCTCTGGGTGGGGCTAAGGGTACATGTCTATTGCTGTTTGAGAGTTCATAGTCAACTTAATATCAACACAGTCGAAGTCATCCTCAAATTTTGTGAAGGGTGACTCGAGGGGAAGACCAATGACTTTCACTGACAGGCTTGATGAACCCATCAGCTTGCCATTGCCATAACTGTTCAGTGACCTATTCTCTAATGGCAGTGGGCACTTGCTTGGCTCTACAAAACTTTGGTCGTGCATTGTCTTTGAGTCACAAATGAGCTCAAAAATCGTTCACATAACTGATACCATCACTAAAAATTTCTCTAAATTTGTCATATGCAGTTTAAAGGTTGTCTGTAGGCACAGCTGTTGAAATTTGCAACACTGACTTGTGGACTGACAATCCAAAAATTTCAAAAGAATCTAAGCCAAACATATTCTGTGAAGATTTGACAGAAAGCACAATGAATAAACTAACTTTGTTACACCTAAAAAAGCAGCTGTCATTCTGAAAGTTCCTAAAACTGTTATAAGCTGACAACATATGCATAGCTGGACTCAGTATTGGTGAACCTAATCATTCATAAATAAGTTTGTTCAGAAGTGTTACTGAAGAAGCAGTGTCCAGTTGCAATTTGACAACTTTCTTAGCTATTGTCAAAGTAACAAACCCCTTGTCTCAACTACATTCCACATCTAAGAGTGAACTATCACTTCCTGACTATTGCTGTGAGCTACTGCGCATCAGCTTGACTTGTTTGGCACATGAAAATCATCCAACTGGTGTTTGCCAAGTTTTGTACTTGGGCAACCTTTCACAACTTTTACCAGGTCACACTGTTTAGTGGATGGCTGTGCCATGACAACATTAATGATTTGAACTGGTTTATTGGCATGTTTTTTTTTTTATTTTTTCCCCTCCACACAGCTTTCTCATGCACGCTGGTTGAACATGACCTTTTACATTGCAAAAGTAAGAAATAGCATGGTGACTTTGGCACTGAGGATTCTTCTGGTGACTACAGCACTTTTGGCAAGACTTTGCAATACTTTTCTGTCTACCAGCATTCTGCCGGTGTAGCAGGGCACTGTTTGTGTCTGCATGTGATGTCACACACTGTGTCACACAGGTTGGGTGGGCACAGGACTGTTTTCATTTTACCGTACTACTAACACTGTCACTATGCAATTCATTAGTATTTGACATTTGCATCTCTCATTTAGTTATAAGTGTCCTGAACCTCAATTAACTGTAACACTGTATCTAAAGAAGGATCATTTTGTTTCAAAATAGCATTATGAATTCTATCATCACATGTCCACAGTGACACAAAAATTTGTAATGCCTAGTTAAACCTTGTAATTCAGTGATACTCTGTTTGAGTTTCACCTGCTGCCCACTGAAGGCTGAAAAACTTGAACCTTGCAGCAGCCATGAGTGTTTGTTCATCAAATTAAGTGGTTAACTTGCTAACTAAAGCCTCAAACTTCTGGTTGTTTGTGAGGAAACAACTTCACTATGAGCCTGTAAACTTCTGTGTTCTTTATAGAAAAGTGCTTTGGTCTTCATACCTTGTAATTGGTATGCACCCATATGATTCATCACTTGAGCTAAGTATTACGACCAGTCTTCATGCTGTTTGTTGAAAGTATGGAATGGTGGAATGGCTGATGGAGGCTGCAGCTGAGGCTGCTGAGCTGCTTGTAGATTCTTCTGTCATTGTTGTTGTGTTAGCTGCATTATAGCTTGCAACTACTGCTGGATTTGTTCTCTCTATAACTGAATAACACACATTAGAGAACCATCTTGTGATGCTGAAGCAATGACTACAAGGAATTCAGATTAGATGCCACACACAAAATAACATACTCATCTCAGTACTAATATCTGTCCTGAGTCAAAAATCCACACAGTAATGCACTAGACATATAAAAAGAAATAGCAAGCAACAAGGGTGGGTGGGCAAAAACAAAAATTAATCCCATAAGTTGCTCAGATCCTATCTCTCATCAGTGCCAGCTGTTGTATCATACTTTTGATATAACCACAGAAGGAGATTTTATTTGTTGCCACCCTCAACTATTTATAGTGTGCCAAGGGAAACACTATGAGAGGAGAATGAGGAGAACACTGAAACTCTGATAATGATTAGTGACAAGGACACATACTTTTATTGAAAAATACTGAACTTTGTACAAATCACTCAGGTAGCAGTTCCTGAAGTTCATCTACTATTCCAGAAACTAAGGCTGGATAGTAAAAAATTCTCATCCCCTTACAATATTCACTGAAGAAGGGCTGATGTGGGATCACTAGAAGCAGATGATGCTGCACAAAGTGCACAAGTAGAAGGTGGTCTTTAGTCAAGCTGACTTGGAAGTACCCCTCTGCTGTGGCACCAGTGCATATCACTTCCCTGATGGTGCCACTGCTGCAACTTTTGGGGCAGCAATCACTGGGCTGTACACCATTTCTAGAGAAGGTTGTTGTCCTATTGACACCTGTGGTGTGTGCTGTGCTTATGACGGGTTCTGTTAGTTAAGAAGTCTTAGAGCTGCTTACACATCAGGAAACCTATTCCATGTGCCCGTACCTTTGTGAACAATTGGCAGTAGGGAAGTATGCCAAATATGGAATCTGCCTGTCGCCCTTCATCCACAGTTCACGGTACATCATGTGATAAAAGGACAAGCTGAGTTTCACATGAGCAATGCTTTCTAATATTGTACTAATCCATGAACATAAGCTTTTCAGTCTCAAGGAACCTGATTATATTGAAACTCAGAATACATTCAATAATTCTGCAGCAAACCAATGTTAAGCATATTGGTCTGTAATTTTGTAGGTCTGTTCTATTACCAGGAGTGACCTGCCCTTTTTTTTCCAGTCTCTCAGGACTTTTTCAGAATACTACCAGGCATTCATAAAAGACTTCTATATCAAGACATGTCCTTTGCATGAACTACCATTCTCTGTGCTGGCTGACTAGCCTGAAGGATCTGTTGGTTCAACTGGTGAGATGAGAACAGAGGCTTCAGGAGAATGATATCACAATAGTATGCAAAAATGGACACAATTGTAAGAACACTGATTGCATTTCAAGGAACCTGTTGGCAGAACACAGGACTATGGATGAAAACTCAATCATTGCTGCATTAAATGATACTGCTCCTGAACAGTGAGAAGATCCAGCATTGCTGAAAACGGTAGAAGCCTTGTAGAATGAGGAACTGACCAAAGTATGATTCCAATTAATAAATGATATATTATATAAGAGCAACTATGATCCGATGGGGTGGAAATGGTTGCTTGTCATCTCAGCAATCCAGAAATATTTCCATGACGCTGTGGCATCTGGACACCTGAGATTTGTGAACACTCTAAACCGGATAAGATGCAGTTATCACTCGCCAGACCTCTGCTGATGCATTATACACTATGTGAGCCACTGCAAGGAATGCCTACAGCAAGAGCAGACAACGCAGCTACCTCCAAGGCACCTGGTACCAATCCTGTCTGCACCAGTGCTGTTCCACTTAACTAAAATCAATCTCTTGGGGAGGTACCTGAAGTCAACAAAGGTCTGGACTGACTACCTCACCTTCTATGCTATCACCAAAGATGTACCGACAGCTGAAGCTCCAGAAATTGCAAAGTTCCTTGTAGAAGACATCATTTTGAAGCATGGAGCACCTATTGTGATGATATCTGATCGTGGAAAAGTTTTCCAGTCAAGACTAGTAGTAGAGGGAATTTCACATTGTGGCATCCATCACCCACAGGATGACAAGTGCCTACTGTTCACCTATGAATGGCCCCACAGAATGCTTTGATAAGATGTTGGCAGTTATGCTCTTGATATGTGTTAATGTCGAACAGAGAGACTGGGTTAAAGTGCTGCTCGTCGTGACATTCACATAGAATACAGTGAGCAAGATACCACAGGCTTCACACCATTATTTCTGCTTCATGTTCATGAGGCCAAAGCAACAACAGATACACCATTTCTTTCTTCAACCAGGTGATACTCAGTATGACTACGTGAATCAGCTTATCACAAAGCTCAAAAAAGTAAGGCAGGTGAGGTGCATATGCACCCCGGATACCCAGGATAAAGACTGAGAGTGCTACAAGTATAATGCCAAGTACTGGTCAATGAGATGCAGTCTGGGAGACTTGGTGTGGATTCTTATACCTGTACAGAAAGTAGGACTATGGGAAAAGTTAGTAAAGCACTACTTTGGGCCACATCGTAGCCTTTGTTGCTTCTCAGATGTCACTTCTGAAGTTTAGGATTACAACCCTTCATCAAGAAGAAAAAAGCAGAAAGACATCATCCATGTCCTCCATATGGATCCCTACTACAAACCAAAGTCCACAGATTGACAATGAGAGGTTCAAAGACAATCGCGAAGCTTTAAAAGGGGGGGGGGGGGGGCTGCGCTACCTTCGACACTCCTCATAGTGAAGAGGAAGTAAAACACGACCAGTGCATGCTGTGGGTTGCTGGTGCAAGCCTGACCATCAGCAGTTATTTGTTATTTTGTATTTATAATTTCTGGAATGTTCTTGAAATAATTTATGCTTATATAAATAACTTCCCTCTCTGTCCAGGAGGTCAGTTCTGTTGTAGTTGTCCTTTGGTGTCAGTAATAAATGTGCTTTCAGTTCTGAGTGTTGAATTTCACTGACAACCCTGCTTTTGTATTTCTACATGATTGTGGTTTGGATTGTGATTTGGGTGACATAATAGGTCAATGAAGTCCAAGGCAGATATAGATAGGACAGAGAAAACATGACATTCCTTATTCAACCCATCCCAGATAACCCTAGAAACCCTTCACTTTTGAGGGAATTCAACATCTATATAAAGTACAATGTCTTCACTTTTCATAGGGTATGACTCACATGAAGCAACTAGAAGTGAACTCCCATATCTCAAACAAATATTAATGGTTTTCTTTTATAATTTGTATGTGTGTAAATCAATTGTACACGAGTGTGTCACACTAACAGTGTAGTAAGTAATGGTTCATTGAGCAAAGCATGAAATCTGACACAAGAGCTCAGAAACTGTATACCAAAATTAAAAGTTGTGCATCAGTCATAGAAGCAACTACGTACAAAGGGCGTTCAAAAAGTTTTGCACAGTCATCTGTAATTTTTTTTTTTATTTTTTGCAGGAGGAGAATGAAATTTTTTGTGAACATACTTGGAACATTTAGCTATAAGTTGGTATATAAAAGTATTTTATTTTATTTACAGGTGAAGTAGATGTCAGGTTGTGATAACAGTCAGTGATGGAGTTCCTCTTCAAGACCGGCAGTGACTGTCACATCGATTCACAGGAAGTTTCTCCCTGTTCATGGGGAGGATGCAGCAGATCACAGCAGTATCCAGTGGTGGTTGCAGAGGTTTAAAGAAGGTGATTTCTCTCTACTGGACAATCCACAATGCGGTAGACCATCATCAGCAGCAAGTGATGTAAATAAGTTGACCATTGATCAAATCATCCAAAATGACAGGTGTGTGACAACACGACAGCTTGCTGAAATGACTCATTTGTCATGGGGTAGTGTGGTATCACTGGTACAGTCAGTTCATCAGACTACACCATGACAATGCCAAACCCCATACAGCCCTTATGACTCAGGAGAAAATCAGGAAAATGGGTTGTAAAATTGTTCCTCATCCTCCCTACAGTCCAGACTTGACTCTGTCTGATTTTTACCTCTTTGATCAACTGAAGGCCAACCTGTGCAATAAAACATTTGATAGTGAGAAAGACCTTATTTCCTGTGTCAAAATTTCATCACTGGTGCGATCTGTTAAAGATGACCTGGGCCTGCGTAAATCAGGTGTTTACAAAATTCCATGTGAATGCGGCAAATCATATATAGGGCAAACAACACGAACTGTGCAGGAACGCATTGTGGAACACCAACGGCATACTTGCCTTCTTCAACCCACCAAGTCTGCAATAGCCGAACATTGTATTTACACAGACCATGCCATGAATTACGACGACACAAAAATTTTGGTCCATATCTGAAACTTTTGGAGCTCGATTATCAGTGAATCTGTGGAAATAAGATTGTCTGACAATGAGACTCTCATCAATCAAGATAGCGGTTATCAGCTAAACTCTGCTTTGAATCCTGTTATAGAGAAACTTCGTAGTCGACATAGTTATCTGCTTAAAGATGAAAATCGACCTGATATCGATATGCCAAGCTTTCACCATGGATGGCGCAAGGCGCAGCACACGGAGTTGTTATGAACGTGCACGCTGAGCAGCGCATGCACAATGTCACCTCAGTATGGCTTTAAATAGTGGAGCTCAGTGCATACTCGCCAGTACTACTACTGTGTACTCACCTGAAGATGGCCAGAAGACTCTGCGCCTAAATATCGTGGCAGGACGTTACTGATATCTGCAGTACTCCCATGTTTTTATGGAACAATCAGTTAAATCAATTTTAGAAACGAATCATCAATGTGGTAGGTGATCCATGAACTATTCAGTACAGCGAAGTGGAAAAGAATTAATAACTGTTTGCGTGTTAACTGTAACTTTAAAATTGGCACAATGTCTGATTTTCCTGTTTGAAGTTCATGTAATCACAAGGGGAGATGCCCATTGACTTCCAGTAATGGATTACAGTCTGTTGAGTTGAGAAGCAACCTCATCACAAATGGTGTGAGATACTGGATGGGCATGGTGAAACTTTGGTTTTTTGTTGTCCTTCAGTGTAATGTGCACTTGAAATGTCCTAATGTACCATCAAACAAATGTTTGTGTTTTTCATCCAGTTTATCAGTGCTGGCATGTGAAAACTGATTATCAATAGCATGCACTTTGTCCAAACCAAATGAGTCACATGCAGCCATACCAAAAATATTGGGACTCAGGTGTGAATGAAGTACTGTGAATGGCATTGATGTACTCATATTTCTATATTTTGCTTGCAAAATGCACATCCGAGGAACAGATATATTTTTGCTGTTGTAGACTGTGAGGTGCAGAAGTGATTTCTGTAGCTGAGCGTCTCCAAAGTGCTTGAAATTAGTTTGATTCATCAATGTGATTGAACCATCAGTGCCTTTTGATTGCCAATCTGTAAAGATATGAGCAGTTTTTGATTATTCCTCTGGCTATGATTCTTAAGACTGTATTTATCCCATCTGTGAGTGACAGAGCATTTTGTTGATTTTTTTTTTATTTTTTTTTATTTTATTTATTTATTTTTTTTTTTTTTTTTCCCCCAGACATAGTTGCTGTGTGTGTCTCATCCTCTGAACCTGTTGCCATTCCACTTGATGGAAGAAGCAATGTTTGTAGTCATGCATTACATAATACTTAACAGAAGACTTCAGAGCATGTGAATTTGCAGACGAATAGGTTGGCAGCTTCATGCGCTGGTTGCACTGGTATTTGTGACTGCAGTCAACATAAGCCATGCAGGATTGCAACTGTTTGGATCTGTCCACAGTCAATATTGAAACAACAGGCAGTTTAAAGTCTAGTTCTGCAAAGTCTTTCACTTTCTGAGAATCAGTCACTTTTAGTACATTAGTGAAAGCAGCACTGTGATGCTTTAAAATCTCAGCCTGTATTTTATTATCAGTCAGGTACTGAATAATTGCATCATGATGCATCTTGTCTTGAAAAGGAGCTCCATAAGTGCAGCTAAATTTATAACTTCTCATCATGCCCTTGAGGTCAGTGACCCATCCCTTGTAAGTTTCATTTCCATGACAACAGGTATGGGAAAATTTTAAACAAGCAGCAGTTACACAAATTTTGGCATTGAAAAATTTGTCTAATTTCTGAATGACTTCCTCATAGGGTAGGGTATGCAGTCCAACCTCAGATAACAACTTACAACACAGCCCAAAAACTGACACTCCTACCCAAGGAAACAAGAAAAGATGTCATGGGACACCCCCCTTTGATTTTGTAAGCTGCAAAACGTTCATTGAGGTGTGATTTGTATTCTGTCCAGTTCTCTTGTCTTTCATCAAAGGGACAGAAATGAGGAAGTGGCACCTGTCCTCCAGAATTCTGTACTTCAGTCATAGGCTGCTGGTCTGCTTGCTGTGCATCTAGCAGTCTAGTTATTTCTGATTATAATATCTGAATTTATTGGCTCTGAAACTGAATGAGTGCAGTGAGTGGTTGCTCTCCTGTTATTTCCATTTCATTCACAAATTAATACACTTTGGTACACAAGCAACAGAGAAAGAGTAAAATTCAAAACTCTGATACAACTCGGGGAAAAAAGTGTTGACTAGTTTCATGAGACTCAATCCTGGTCAAGCAAATATAAATATCTAATGTGTCCATATGTGAATGAGGTGGCACAGACAATTGATTAAATGATTAAAACATGAGGATATTTATTTTTAATATGTACAGATGAATAATACATATACATAATTTTGTTATTCTTGTGTATGACTGTTCCACACTCTGATAATTTGATAGTGTTGCAGATCACTGGCTATCAGTATAATTTTAATCACTTTCTGACTATTATCAAATTAGTAACATCATGCTGGGTCCATCTGTTCTCACTGTCAGTCTTCTGGAATGTGGACTGGAACGTGGTGCATAATAACTTATAAAGACATGCGGAGGGCTACATTTGCTTGCAGTAAGTTGAAGTGATGATGGCGTCCTCTGGTGTAATTTTTGGAGCCACCCATCAGAGGACTGAAGCTCTGGAGAGAGCATGGCCTACAGGGGTACAATGGCAGGCTATTTATAGTCTTGTTTTCCGCATCAATGTGTGTCGCTCATGGTACACTGTGAAACAGTGTTGATACTATAAGGTAAGTTGTTGTTGTTTTGTTTTGCTGCATTTGAATTTGCTTTATCCATTCAACAAAGAAAATAACAAGGTATCATAGCTGCAATGGGGAAGAGATCATGGAGATACCCATAAAGAGTGACAGTGAATATGAATTACTCAATGTTGATGTAAGTGATAACTTTCCCACAGATTCTGAAAGCAACAGTCATGAGGTGTAATACGGTAGTCTTACATTCCAACAAGAGATGTAATTGATAGTTTTTCCAAATCCAAATGATCTGAAAGTGATAGTAACTTTCAGTGTGGATTAACAAAATTAGATCAGAAACTATTGAAGAAAAGCCATCTTTAAATCTCTGTGGATTTGTAACAACTTTAAATTCACAGAAAAGCTCCAATTCTAACTACTTCTTACATATACAATAGTGTTTGTCTCAGCAGTGACAAATCATAGAGCAAAAAAAGGAGACTTCACAGAAAGCATTCCATAAATATTCAGCACAGTGTGATACAGGTTGCTCAGTTTTCCCCAGCCCAGTTAGAAATCCAATTGCAGTGTGTTTACTGAAGGATGCATTAGGCAATAAAGACTCAGCACTCATTTCAGCACGTAGCTAGCATGTCTGTAGCAGCCAAAGGGCTAAATATTTATGCACATAGAATAGAAATGTTACACAGTGTATTTGAAAATAAATTAAAAGAAAAAGCTACAACTCATTCTACCTTGATGATCTTTTGCATGTTTCAGTCTCTATCTGGTGTGGAGAAGAGCAGGCAATAGCCGTCAATGAAACTCCTGTGTTTGAAACATTAGATTTTTCATACAACTGCATGAAACAAGAGCATTTTTATCAGGGAATTTGCTGGAGTTTAAAAATTTTCATGAAAAGACCTATTGTATTTATCTTGCAGGCATCAGATATATGAAATCACTCCGAGAAGCATTTCCAAGGGAATGGAGAGTTGTAGAAACACAAGTCCAACTATATACATTTTGCAAACATTTCAAAATACGTGGCCTGGAATCTATGTTAATAAATTCTAATTGGAACTGATCATTGAAGGATTGGGGAAACTTGATTAAGCTGACATGTCTCAAATTCTCAGTTTTGTTCAAGGTACTTTGAATGAAGAGCAGCCTAAAGAGGATTATTCTGAAATTTTAAAATGGTCTGCGATCTTTTTCATCAAAACACCACCTCATAGAGAATCTTTGCATACTCCATGTGCTATCCATCATGCAAGGAGAATGGCAAAAGCTGTTTGTTGCTTGAAAATTTGTAAATTCATGATGAATTTGAATGTTTACAAGAAGAAAATATATTTTTTTATATTTGTATTTTCCTTGTCGCTGTATGTGTTGAAGCCTATTTTGATGCCTCTGGGCCACTTGTGGAACCAAAGCAGAGTATTTATATTTGATTATTCTGTTAAAATCTTATAAATGTCTGACTGTTGATTGTGACATCTCTCCTACTGCTTTACAAAAATTGAAAAATAATTTATGGTTCCTGTCTTCCGTCCCAACACATTTGGCCATCTTCGATCCTAATTAGTCCCCTGAACAACAAAGTGAAAATGGTCAATGTATTGAATGGTGAGGCAGATGCATCAGATGGAAATAATAAAATGATTAAAGAAGGAATAGATCAAATGCCAGAAATTATCACTAATTGAGCAGTTGGTTTGTAATAAAACAAGAGTATTTTTACTGGACTTGATTCACTTTACGGTTCACGGTCTTCATTTGAATGCGTTAGGAAAAGGAGGTACTTATGGAAAAAATGTTTACTTGTATTACGTGGTGCAATGAAGTACCCAGGACAAGTGGAAATCAATCGCAAGTAACAAAGCATTCTTTTCATGCAGCGAACAATATAGCCATCAGTCAGTTTCAAATCATGAAATGGTTTAAAACCATTAGGCGAGAAAGTAACATTCAAGCTGGGAAACAACTCAAATTATGAAATGGTTCAAGCCAAAAAGAAATGAAGCACAAATTTTGCAAGCTCCAAAAATACTGGAAGACAAACAAGCTGCTGTATGTGTGTCTTCCAGAAAAAGGAAAGCTGCAGAGAGGAACAGTGATTTTTTATGGCTGGCACCAGGGAAATCACTTCAGCACCGTCCAGATCCAGTGCCATCAAGAATGTAACTATGGATGTAAGTACACAACATTAAAGTGACAAAGAAATGTACAAGTCAAGTGAGCAAGCTGATGGGCTGCTACAGAAGAGTCCAGACCTACCCTTTTGTGAGGATGCCTCATTATTAAATATTAGGTCTTTAAAAAATAAAATTGATGATCTTAGTAGTAACTATACAATGCATTGTAATATAAATGTTTTAAGTGCTGAATACTCATGTGACAGAAGCTCTAAGTTCGATGAGCTACAAGTTTTTTTATCTGAATTTCTAAATGTTAAAGTAATTTGTTTAAATGAACACTGGCTTAGTAGTGATACCATAAAAATCTTAAATAAAATTCAAAACTTCAAGGTAGCTACCAGTTTTTGTACGATAAATAAGTCACGAGGAGGTTCATACATACTCATTAATTCTGATTTAGATTACCATGTAAGATGTGACTTCAACTGTTTTAATGAAGAGTGTATTTTTGAGGGTTGCTGTGTTGAGTTAAAGGACTTAAATGTTGTTATTATATCAATTTATAGAATCCCAGGGAAGGCGACAACTGAGCATTTCCTAAGTAAATTTCAGAGTTTGTTAGAATACCTCAGTAAAGAAAAGAGGAAAAAATTGTAGTTGCTGCTGATTTCAACATCAATGTGTTGAATGAAACATGTCAGGTATCAAAATTTACAGACTTAATAAAAAAATATAGCTTCAAATTAAATTTTTCTTAATCTACAAGAGAAAATGCTCAGTCAGCTACATGCACTGACAATATTTTAATGAATTACGTATTTGAAGATGGATATAAATTTTGTCTAGATCTAGGAATTTCTGATCATTCAGCATTATTCATTGAGCTACCCAGAGCAGGTAGAGAAGCCCCATGTAAAAAAGCTTATGTAAAAAGGATCTTCAACCAAGAAACTTTGACTCTATTCCATGATAAGCTGAAGGAGACAGAATGGCACATTGATAAAAATATTTAATGCACAGCAAATTTTGAGGCATTTCTAAGGGATTTTCTAAGTGTTTTCAATAAAATGTTTCCACAAAAAACTTATTTTAATAAAATGACAAAATTAAAATGGATCACTAAAGGTATAAAAATCTCCAGTGCTAAGAAAAGGCAGCTACATAAGGAACTAAGACATAATAAAAAAAATAAATTTATTGAATATGTTAAACGATACAAAAGTACATTTAAGAAAGTTATCAAAGCAGCAAATCAAATAACAAATAATAAATTAATCTTAAAACATGAGAAGAAATCAAAGGCAGTGTGGTCAGTTGTAAAACACGAATTAGGTATCAAAGCCTCTAGACATGGAATTAGTACAATTAAGCTTGAAGATGAGATCATAGTAAATCCAGCTCAAATTTCAGAATGCTTCAATGAGTTCTTCATTAATGTAGTGAAACCAGAGGTTAATGTTGCAGATTATGAGAACAATGTATGTCCATTTGGACTAAATCAAAATTCTGAATGTCTCGCAAAATTCAAAACAGTTTCAACAATAGATGTAGAAAAAATTATATATAAACTAAAAAGCAAAACTTCTGCAGGTTGGTATGGAATACCAGCAAAAGTCCTTAAATTTGTGTGTAAAATAATAGGATACCCACTATCTAAAATAATAAACCAATCCTTTGAACAAGGAAGCTTCCTAGAAGTACGCAGAAGTAACACCCTTGCTCAAAAAAGGGTCAAGAGAGGATATGGGGAATTATCATCCCATCTCCCTCCTTCCAGTCCTATCAAAAATCTTTGAAAATGCTGCTGCTATGCAGATTCAAAATTTTATGGAGAAATGTGATATTATTATGGAAAACCAATTTGGTTTCCAGCGTGGCAAAAGTACTATTAATGCAATTAGCAAGTTTATCAACAAGATCAGCACATCATTAGACAACCATAATAAAGTTGCAGGAATCTTTTGTGATCTCACAAAAGCCTTTGACTCTGTAAGTCATGTACTGCTCAGCTATAAGCTTGACAAGTATGGGATCAAAGGTAATGTTCTAAATTGACTTACTTCATACTTATTAAATAGGAAACAAAGAGTGATTAGAGCATCAAATGCAGCACATTACTATTCAAAAAGGAAAACAGGAGCCCAAGATGTCCCTCAAGGCTCAATTCTAGGACCTATTTTGTTTTTGTTCTGTGTTAATGATTTACCGAACAATATAAATGCTCCATCGATTTTATTTGCAGATGACACATTAATTGAAAACCAGGAGCCAGAAAACATTCCTCTCTACATAATAAACACAATGAACAAACTAGAAACATGGTTCCAACTGAATGGATTAAGATTGAACATCCCCAAAACCCACATGGTCCAATTCAGAGCTAAACAGTCAAAGCCCCAAAAAATTAAAATAACTCATAAAAATCAGGATATAGAAGAAGTGGATTCTGTGAAGTTTTTAGGGTTCAACCTAGATAAAAATTTAAATTGGAATAAACATGTTGACTACCCGTTAAACAAATTATGTAGCTTTGCATTTGCTATGCAAATATTAGCTGGAGCAACAGACATGAATACAAGGAAAATTGCATAACACAGCTACTTTCAATCAGTTGTAAGGTATGGTATTATTTTTTGGGGAAATTCAAGCAATATATTGCGCATACTAAAGTTACAGAAAAGAATAATAAGGAACATGTGTACTGCCCATCCAACGACATCATGTCGCCCACTATTTGAAAAACAGAAGTTATTAACAGTCCCCTCCTTATACAACTATGAAATTATCATCTTTCTACACAGAAATTTAGAGTTATTCAAGAAAATCTGTTTCAATCACACGTATCACACAAGAAACAAACACAATTTTATGCTTCCCACTCATCGCTTAAACCTATATGCGCAGTCTCCTCAGTATATGGCAATGAAAATTCATAACAAGCTAAAAGGAAAGAATGTTCTGAATATGAACCTAAAGACCCTGAAAACAAAGTTATATGATATACTTGTCAAACGCTGCTACAACACTGTTGAGGAGTTCGTGAAGGATGAATTGAACATTTGAGCAGGATAAATTTACATATAGCCTTGTGTGTAAGTGTAGCTGTCCTTCACAAAAGGGAGCAAAAGAAAAATAAAAGTTTATATTAATGCTAAAATTCTTTGTACCAATTAGGCCTAAGTTGTGTTATCCATTTTCTTGATGTGTCTCCTGTACACTAATCATATGATTAGAAATTGTATGTTATGAGACGAATAAAACACTATTCACTATTCACTATTTGAATGACACATCACTTAAGGCAGATCTTTGCAGCAGCATGAAAAATTAAGATTTTATCAAAGCTCTACAATTAGTTACTAAACAGAAAGTTGTAATTGACCCAGTTGAGAAATGGGAAACTATAATAAATAAATAACAAAAACTGCAAAACAGAATCAGTACACACCCCCAGGTTGTATCTGAGTACAGTGATAAGTTTTCAGGGTATAAAATGAGACTTTATCAAAGAATAAGGAGTTAAAAAAAATGCAATTTTCTCACCAATGTTGTGCATACTAGCTTTGTAGATTATATTATTGAAGATATCTAGAAATATTAATAATTGAACTGAATATAATCATGTGCTTTTAAACAATATTTTTTGAGATAAAAATATAAGTAAGATTTGTGTGTGTGTGTGTGTGTGTGTGTGTGTGTGTGTGTGTGTGTGTTTGTTGGCATGGAAAGAAGAAATTGTCTAAAAATTAGCTGCAAGTTCTAAATGATGTTTGTGTGACCATCTACTGCCCAGTGCCTTAGCTATACAGTCACAGGTTGTTGTGACTCGCCGATCATTCAAAGTGCTGCCGCACAATTACGCGCATCCTCTACATGCGGCGCTGTCTACCAGCCATGCAGCAGCTGCACCACCTAAGCGGCCAGCCAGCCGCTAGACTTGGACTCAGTGCTCATTTGAATGTCACCGTGTTCACATGTTGTGCTTTGTCAACTTGCTTAGT
The DNA here is from genome assembly GCF_021461385.2 of Schistocerca piceifrons. Classification (NCBI taxonomy): domain Eukaryota; kingdom Metazoa; phylum Arthropoda; class Insecta; order Orthoptera; family Acrididae; genus Schistocerca; species Schistocerca piceifrons. Next base: position 255,489,737 of record NC_060149.1, read on the forward strand.
TTTGTGTCGTTTTGAAATATGTGTGTTCAACTTGACGTTATAACACAGGTATTCTTTACTCTTTCCATTGCTTGCAAACCATATATCTAGAGAATGATTTTGGTTTGAGGCTTTAGAAGCAGTTTTCCCAAAACACTTTCTATATAAATTTATGGTTCCTGAATGCAAGGGACATCCTGTGATGGCAAAGCCTATTCTTTTGTAGAGGTGATTATGTTCAGGTGATCACAACAAGTTTAATGCAATACTCACATATCCTGCACATTAGGCAATACTTTTCAGTTTGTCTCTGGATAACTGTGCACATGCAAAGGCTCCATGTAGCTGTTGAGATATTAAACATCTCAAAGAACCTTTAAGACGTACCATGTATGATGTTTGTTTAACTAACATGGGTTTTGTGCAAACCTTTGAGGAAGAGTAAATTGGTCTAAATAATTTACATATGTATTAGACTTTTTTTTTATCCAATGTTTCATCAGCTATGTGCACTACATAGTTTTTTATTGTATTAAGGATGTACATAAAAGTAAATATAAATTACTGGTAATAGGAGTAAATTTTCATTTACAAAGTGACTTTTATCAATGTTTGCTAAACAAATGAGTCAGTAAGCAGTAACTAGTATAGACTGATGACCCACAACATTATGACAACTGCCCACTGTGTGACTGAATGGCAGCTGGTGCCGTTGTGGGCATGTTATGTAGTAAGGAAAGTATTTAACTGAAGCAGAGACAAATGGGGAGTCATTCTAGTAATGTTGTTGTTGTTGTTTTCAGGCCAAAGACAGATTTGATGCAGGTCTCCATACTACTCTATCATGTGTAGGGCTCTTCATCTCTGAAAAACTGCTGCAACCTCCATCCTTCTGAATCTGATCACTGTATTCATCTCTTTTTCTCCCAAACTAGTGATCCCTTGATGTCTCAGAATGTGTCCTATGAACCCATCTCTTCTTTTAGTCAAGTTGTGCACAAATTTCTTGGCTCACAAACTCTGTTCAGTACCTCCGGCTTAGTTATATGATCTACTCATCTGATCATCAGCATTCTTCTTAGCATCACATGTTAAAAGCCTCTATTCTCATCTCATCTAAAATGTTTATTGTCCATGTGTCTGCCTGCTTGATTGGTAATGGGTTTTCCTACCATCCAGTGGGCCCTGGTTCGATTCCTGCCCAGGTTGGAGATTTTCTCCACTCGTGGACTGGGTGTTGTGTTGTCCTCATCATCATTTCATCATCGCCAACATCCAGGTAGCCATCACCTGAAATAAGACTTGCAACCCATCGGCCAAACTTTCTTCGATGGTGCCTCCCGGCCACCAATGCCACATAGTCATTTCATTTTGTTTTCATCATCCATGTTTCACTTCAATACATGGCTACACTCCATATAAATACTTTCAGAAAAGCCTTCCTAACTCTTTGATCTATATTCAATTTTAAACAAATTTCTTTTCTTGCCATTGCCGGTTTACATATTATATCCTCTCTACTTTGGCCATTATTGGTTATTTTACTACCCAAATAGCGGACCTCATCTACTACTTTAAGCATCTCATTTCCTAACCAAATTCCCTCAGCATCACCTGATTTAACTCAATTACATCCCGTTATCCCTATTCAGCTTTTGATGATGTCATCTTATATCCTCCTTTCAAGACAATGTCCATTTGGTTCAGCTGCTCTTCCAAGTCATTTTCTGACTCTGACAAAATTGCAATGTAATTGGCAAACCTCAAAGTTTTATTTCTTCTTTTTGCTTGCTCAATGTACAGATTGAGTATAAGGAATCTCCCTTCTCAGCCATTGCTTCTCTTTCATACATCTTGACTTTTATAAGTGCCATCTGGTTTCTGTACATGTTGTAAATAGTCTTTTGCTCCCCGTATTTTACCCCTCCTACTCTCAGAACTTCAAATAATGTATTCCAGTCAACATTGTCAAAAGTTTTCTCTAAGTCTACAAATGTTATAAACATAGGTTTACCTTTCCTTATCCTATCTTCTAAGAGAAGTCATTGAGTCAATATTGCCTCGTGTGTTCCTACATTTCTCTGGAATGCAAACCAATCTTCCCTGAGGGTGTGTTCTACCAATTTCTCCATTTCTCTGTAAAGAGTTCATCCCAATATTTTGTAACCATTACTTAATAAACTGATAGTTCAGTAATATTTACACCTATCAACAGCTGATTTATTTGGAACTGGTATAATTACATTCCTCTTGAAGCCTGATGGCTATTTATTTGCCTGTCTCATTCATTTTGCACACAAGTTTTGTGCTGTCTGGCTCTCCAAAAGCTATCAGTAGTTTTCACAGAATTTGTTCTATTCCAGGGGCCTTGTTTAGATTTAAGGCTTTCTGTTCTCTGTCAAATTCTTCTTGCAGTATCATATTGCCCACCTCATCTTCATCTATATTCTCTTCCCTTTTGGTAGCATTGACTTTGAATTGATCTGCCTTGTATAGATCCTCTGTATACTCCTTCCACCTTTCAGCTTTCCCTTCTTTGCTTAATACTGGTTTTCCATCTGAGCTCTTGATATTCATAGAGCTGCTTCACAATTCTCCAAAGGCCGCCTTAATTTTCCTGTAGGTGATATCTATCTTTCCTGTAGTGAAATATGCTTCAGTATCCTTACATTTGACCTGTAGACATTCCTGCTTAGCCATTTTGCACTTTCTATCAATCGCATTTTTTAGACATTTGTATTCCCTTTTGCCTTCTTTATCTAGTGCATTTTTATACTTTTTCATTTCATCAATTAAATTCAATAACTCCTGTGATATCCAAGAATTCCTAGGCCTTGTATTTTTACCAATTTGATCCTCTGGTGCCTTCACTATTTCATCTCTCAAAGCTACCCATTCATCTTCTGTTGGATTCCTTTCCCCTGTTCTAGCCACTGCTCGTTGCCTAATGCTCCCTCTGAAACCCCCTAAAAACTCTCAGCCTTTCAACTTACTCAGGTCCCATCTCCTTAATTTCTTGCATTTTTGCAATTTCTTTAGGTTTAATCTACAGTTCACAACCAATAAATTGTGGCCAGAGGTCACATTTCTTCTTGGAAATGTCTTACAATTTAAAATCTGGTTCCAAAATCTGTCTTACCACTATATAGTCAGACTGAAACCTTCTGATGTCTCCAGGTCTCTTCCACAAATATAACTTCCTTTCCTGGTTCTTAAACTAAGTGTTGGTAGTGATTAAATTATGCTCTGTGCAAAATTCTGCTAGGCAGCTTCCTGTTTTATTCCTTTCCCCCAAGTCCATATTCACCTACTATTTTTCCGTATCTTCCTTTCCCTACTATTGAAATCCAGTCTCCAATTACAATTAAATTTTCATCTCCCTTATCTATCTGAATAATTTCTTTTATTTCATCAGACATTTCATCAATACGTTCATCATCTGTGGGGCTGGTACTACTATATTGGGTGTGGCTCCAATGTCCATATTGGCTATTACAATGTGTTCACTATGCTGTTCATAGAAGCTTACATGCATTCCTATTTTCTTATTCATTAGTAAAACTACTCCTGCTTTAACTCCGTTTGATTTTGTATTTATAGCTCTGTATTCACCTGAGCAGAAGTCCAGCATTGAAAGATGAAATAATTAAAGTGTTGCAAGAGGACAGATACATTCTGTTAGTGAGAATCAGCGAGTTAGGACAAGAACTAAGCAATTATGTAAACAATGAAAAGTGGTGTACCATAAAAAGTGCGTTGAGCACACACAATTTAAAATCGCAACTAAAGATATACTCATGTTATAATGTATCTGCAACACCAACAATATCCAGAAAACGTGTGTCTAAACAAGTAAGTGCACTTTCAGATAAAGAAACTGTTCTGATGCCAGCTCGTAAAAAGCCAGTGCAATGTGTAAGTGTAACAGTAGGCAGTGTTTACATGGCAATCAGCGAAAACAAAACTGTAATGAACGATACCATTAGTGTTCCAGAAGATAAAGCACCTGAATGTATGAAGCAAAGTTACGAGTTAAGGAATGTAGTATGGAATCCGAAAGTTTTAATAGTGAGTGACAGCCAAGGCAGGTACTGCAGAAACATTCTGGAGACAAAACTAGACGCAAAATATGACATTCAAAGTTTTATTAAACCAAATGCTCCTCTCCGTGAAGTTTTTAATCGAATTGACAAATTAGCAGAAGACATGAATGTGAGTGATACTCTTATATTAATGGCTGGGTTGAACAATACTGAAGACTCCTACAACAACATTGTGGAAAGCATTGATAATGTCTTACCAAGTGTTCTCCAACTCAGTGACAAGACAAATATCATTTTGCATCCAATTCCCAAAAGATTCGACAAAGAATATATAAACAAAAAAATCAACATGGTTAATCATCATTTAGTGCAAACAGTGAACTGTTCAAAATCTTGCAACAAAAGTAGAATATCCATAAACTTTGAAATGGAAAGACTGTCTCATGATAAATTCACGCGTCATGGATTCCACTTGGACAGACAGGGAAAGGAGTAAGTATGCAATAGACTATCTTCATTAATTAAAATTAACAGTTGTACAAACCAGTTGCATTTATCTCTGAATTGACCAGTCTACCAGAAGACATCAGTGTTTCACCAAAATAAATACAATGTGAAAACCAGTGCAATACAAGTGCCTAAAATGAAACAAATGCTACTTGACAAGTGGATTATCATTAGAAGTACCACAGCACACAAAAGACAGGGCCCAGAATCCAGGGAATCAGCTAGCAAGAAGACGCCACCTACACCTCAAAACAAAGAGGATTTTTTACAGCTAACAATACCAGATGTAAAAAGGAGGTGAGTGGTCAAGAAAGACATAATATAGTCCCTGCTTCATACTTTAAATTTTTCCAACAGAATGTTCAGTCTCTTTCCAATAAACTGAATGAAATACAAATCTTGTTAAATGATATGAGTGATATTTCTGTTTTATGCTTTACTGAGCACTGGATAAATAAAGACATGATAGAACTAGCACACCTACCTCAGTTTAAATCAGCTGGCACATTTTGTAGAGAAGTACTCAGGCATGGTGGTAGCTGCATATATGTGTGAGAAGATATAGACTTCACTAACATAACCAAATTTGACAGCTTATTTAAAGAAAGACTCATAGAACACTCAATAGTAGAACTGACAACTAGAAATTCTGTAATCATCTGTGTATATAGGTCACCAGATGGTGATAAAAAGTCTTTTATAATCATATGAAAGAGCTGTTAGAGGATTTCAACACCCTCAAAAAAAATATTATCATATGTGGAGATTTCAATGTTTATTTCCCCAAACCCAGTAAATTTAAAGATGAAATCAAAGATTTACTGAAGTCCTTTAACCTAAAACCAACTGTAACTAACCCAACTCGTATAACCACTACTTCTGCAACAACCATAGATGAGGTGTTTGTAAACACAGATAAGTATACCTGCAACACACAGACCGCAAACACTGGTTTTAGTGATCACAATGCCCAAATACTAACAATTGCTATTCCAGGAAACACAAAAGCCCAGAAAAGTAGAGCTATTGTCAGGAAGTTTAATAATGAAGAACCCTATTCATGTCTCCTACAACATCTGGTGAATTATCTATCATTATAAATAGGTTATCCAAGAAGTATTCAGCAGGTACTGATGAAATACCAGATATTATCATCAAAGCAAGTGTAACATCTCTCGTAGAACCATTAACGGATATTTTCAATTCGTCATTCATGAGTGGTATATTCCCGAAAAATCTGAAAATGGCAAAAGTGACACCACTGTACAAGGAATGGGACAAACATGAAGCTGCAAATTATAGACCTGTATCAGTATGGTCAGGCTTTGGCAAAATTCTTGAAAAACTATTTCTTAGAAGGCTGACAGCCTTTCTAAATAAAGAAAACATAATAAGTGATGCGCAACATGGATTCAGAACTGGCAGATCAACACAGTCAGCTATTTATACCTTATTAAATGAAATTCTAATTGCAGAAGATAATAAGCAACATGTATCTGGCATATTTCTTGACCTTAGTGAAGCCTTCGAAGTAACTGATCATAATTCTCTGTTGCAGAAGCTAGGTAATTATGGAATATGAGGCCTGCCAAGCAAGTGGATTCGTTCCTACTTTCATGATCATTAACAGATCACTCAAATAAAATACAAAGACATAAAAACACAAAAAATTGTTATTTTTTTCAGTTATGCACAAAAAATTACATATGGAGTTCCTCAAGAGTCAGTCCTTGGGCCAATTCTTTTCATTCTTAATGTTAATGATTTGTCAGAAAAAATAACTAAAGGGACAACAGTACTTTTGCAGATGACACAAATATCCTAATCAAATCATGTGATGAAGAAAGCCTACAAAAACAGGTACAGGTATAATACAAAATTTAACACGATGGTTCAGAACAAACAAGCTAATAATAAATAATGAAAAAACAGTGACAGCCAATTTCTACAATTCACAGAAACTACATCCTGCAAGACCAATTTTTAAAATTGATGGATAAACTGTCTCATCTGTGAGTGACACAAAATTTTTAGGTATACATATTCACAACACCTAAAATGGGAGACACATCTTAATCATGTAAATAAAAAGTTAAACATACTTATGTATGCAGTAAGAATCCTCTCACAAAATACAAGCCATACATCAGTGATCACAATGTACCATGGCAGTATTCAGTCACTGCTGGTGTACAGCATTATCTTTTGGGGGAACTCTGTAAGTACAAACAAAACATTTAGGCTGCAGACAAAGATTGTTAGAATAATAAACCATGCTAAGTACAGTGACTCCTGTAGACCAATATTTAAAAATCCCCATATACTGCCTCTTCCTTGCTTATATATGTATGGAATATTAAATTTCACAAAAGGAAGTATTTTAAAAGATGGAAATATCTTCAAGTATAGCTGTGATTTCCACCCTCATGATACTAGTCAGAAGCATTATTTGCATGTCAATAGAGTAAGTACAAACATTTGTAAGAGAGGAATGTATCATACTGGCATAATGCTGTAAAATCGCATTACCATCCTATTTGAAACAGATGCAAAATTTACAAAAGTTTAAAGTGAAACTGAAAGAGTACTTGCTTGACCACTGCTTCTATTCTGTTTCTAAGTTTTTAGAGTACCAGGAAAGTATACTGTAACTGCTCAAATATTCTTAACCAATCTATCATTTTATTTCATTATATTAATTTTGTCAACAATATTCAACATGTATTGAATAATTTTTAATGATTTATCTTTTCAAAATAACAATGTGTATGATGTTGTATATACTGTACCAAACTGACTTGTCCTACATCGTTTGTGCAAAATATGTACCTAACACAATTTACAGGACCAATAAAGAAATACAAATACAAATACAAATACCTGTTCCTCCTGCCACTGAACTTAACTAATTCCCACTACATCTAATTTCAACCTACCCATTTCCCTTTTTAAATTTTCTAACCTACCTGCCTCATAAAGGGATCTAATACTCCACACTCTGACCTGTAGATTGCCAGTTTTGTTTCTTGTGATGACGACATCCTTCAGAGTAATCCTTTCCCAGAGATCCAAATGGAGGACTATTTTATCTCCAGAATATTTATCTAAGAGGATGCCATCATCATCTAACCATACAGCAGAGCTGCATACCCTTGGGAAAAATTACAGCTGTAGTTTATCCTTGCTTTCAGCTGTTTGCTGTACTTGCACAGCAAGGCCATTTTGGTTGATGTTGCATGGCCAGAACCGCCAATCATCCAGACTGTTGCCCTTGCAGCTACTGGAAAGGTCGCTATCCTTTTAGGAACCATAAATTTGTCTGGCCTCTCAACAGTTGCACTTAAGGTACGGTTATCTGAATCACTGAGGCACAAAGCCACCCCCTAAAATGGCATAGTCTATGGTTCATGGGGAGGGGGGAGGGGGGTGATGGAGGGCTAGCAATTACATATAGGCTGCAAATGGAAGAAGTCACTAACGTGAGAGATTTTGCAAAGGGTAGATTATGGCCTGGCACCTGAGAATCAGTATCTTGGAATGACAAAGCTGGTCAGCTGTATGCTTGCTACTGTAATGAACAATTGTGGAAAGTGGTTTAAGGATGGTGAAAGCACAAGAAGATGACAAGGTATTGAGAGTCTACACTTTATTGCAGAATGTGGAGGTCAGAGGCTTTCATGGGTCTGTACAGCCAGACAGGCAGTGGTCTTTGGCAGATCTAATGACAGACTGGTGGAGGCACAAGTCTTTTGGAGCACATTACAGAACATGAAGCTCTGCAGCACAGAACCCTTATTTGTACCCCTGTTGACCCAATGACATTGTTAATTATAACTGCAGTGGGCATGAGTTTATTGAGATTAGAGTGAGGCTTAATGAAAATGTGCTTTCCGGTCAGATGAATTCTGTTTCTTTTTATACCAGGTCTGTATCATGCCTCAATGCCCCATTACCCAAATAAAAGGCTGCTTGAAATATGCACCACACTGGAGATGCAGGCTAATGGGGAGAGTATTATGCTATGGAGAGACATTTACCTTGGCTTCCACAGGACTTGCGGTACTAATCAAAGGCACCATGACACCTCTGGTCAACATAAAAATTATTGTGGACCATCTGCATCTCTTCGTGCTTGATGTCTTCCCCAAAGGTAACTTCATCTCCCAGCAGGATAACTGTATGTGTCACAAGGCCAGAATTTTGCTATAGTGGTTTTGAGGGGCACGATAGTGAACTCATGTTGATGTCTTGGCCACCAAATTCGCGTAATGTGATGCCTGTGAAACAAATCTGGAATATTTATCAGGTGTCAGCTCCTCACTGACAAACCAGTGGCCTGTAATTTATGGGAAATGCATGACCTGTGTATAAACATCTTGTGCTATGTGCCTCTGGAAATTTACCAAGGACTTGTCGAATCCATGACATGCAGAATTGCTGAGGTATTGTGTTCCAAAGATGGACCAACATGCTAATAAGCAAGTGGTCATAATGTTTTGGCTCATTGAGGTATAAATATCTTGAATTTGAGAGTGTGATGCTGTCAGATTTGATGTGCAATAACCTTCTCTCTGATATGAGAGAAGTTACAAATTTCCTCAGTTTCAAAAATCAATTGATGGCTTACCTCTCAAAACAGTAGTAGTTCTCACTTGACTTCTCACTGAGTTGACACATACAATAATCTGGAGTCTCGGTGTTGTTAACATAATGTTTAGACATGTTTAAACTCATTGCCTCTTTTGTCATTTATGCTTTTTTATATTTTTCTTCTATCTTCACAAATTCTGATTATATTACAGTTATTATAAGTAATAAATATTATTAGGAACATGGTGGTTAATTTTCTCATAAAATATGTGTGTCAGCACTGTGATCTATGAGGTATCTGGTTTGATATAAGAGAGAGCCTGCATGGCTAATCTGGCCAGGATGAACAAGCAAATTAATAAATATAATGGCCATCTAAGCAACACACATGCACATTATGGCCAAGCCATTAGATTTCAACAGATAGTATGGTAACCACACCATCATGATAGATTTCATCTCCAAAGTTGGAGAGCTACTGGGCATTTTATGAGCTGCTCTGTGTAAAGCATCTACCATAATTATTCCAATTCAGTTAAATTTTTACTAGGTACTAAAAATATGTGGATGATAAAGGTCACCATCAGTTAATTTCAGTTGTAAAGTAAATAGACATGCCATAATTCCCTATATAAACAACAACATTTCACCAAACATCTTCTGTGCAAGGTATCAAAGGCATTGTCTTCTATGAGTCCACTGTAGGAGGCTGAGCTTGGACTGTATGCAGCTGTGCTGCCATTATACACTTGAGGTGGGAAATAGAACTTTAAATGGATCAAGCATGATCTAAATTTTTACATTCAATTAACAAGGTACAAATGTGTGGAAAAGCAGAGTAAATTTTAGATTGATGGTAGTATCCTCATAGAGAATGTTTATGGAGAATTAGATACAACCTCTTGTATGTCTTTCACTTCCCCTCACAGTCAAACAATAAAAGTACTTGTTGGGATCATTTGCAGCAATTTCTTTGCCTACAGTTCCCCTATGGAAACTTGTTTATTCAATCAGACAATGTGTTACTCTTCAGTTGTGGCAGAAGATTATTAACACTTTGCATTTCCAGAAATTTGCCTGGTACCTTAAATCCCCTCACTACAGTCCTACTGGGCATGTAGCAGGTCCTGTTGGCAATGTTGCATGTGAATTACATTGTGATCTGACCATCCAGGCCAGTTGTTCATCGGTGTTTGGTGATAATGTACTAACATGTAAATCCAGTGCTTCTATGATCTTCCACCCTAGAGCTTCCATGATCTTGGGTCCATGCAGTAATGACTGACTGCCATAATCAGAGAGCAAGGGAGTGTGCAACATACAACTAGGGAAGGATCTATGATTCAATTGCTTATCAGTATGTTTTACTATTGTCATATTTTGTTTTAAACTGACTCAGTATGTCAAATGACTTTATTATAAATTTTAAGGGTCTTGATTGCGACAATATGGGATAAAAACTTGTTTTGCTCAACTATCAACCTTCCTCAGAGCATGCTTACACTAGAATTTGTACTTAAGCACAGTGTTGATGAAAACAACATAATTACTAAGCTTGAATTTTGAATATTAAACCGTATAATATGTCCACTTCACCAGGAGGTAAAAGTGTGTGTGCTTATGGTACAGCCTGATTTTTGTGCATTTCCCGCTACTATGAATGACAAGCTTATTAGCGCTATTGATATGCAACCAATAAGCACTTGATGGACAAGTTCTTCCAGGTCATCCACAATGGATGCAGTGAGAGAGACCCAAAATTTTAGCTTGTAGGACCTGGGAGACTACAACAAAGCTCTAATGCCATTTCATACTAGGAACTCTGAAAATGGGGTGTGACAGCATAAGAACATACAGGGTGTCCAGAAAAGGGCTCCCTGATTTCAAAATTAAATATCTCGAAAACAAAGATCGATAGAGGAATGCAGTAAACGGTATGTTTATTGTGAAAGCTGTAAGAAGTTTATACAGCAGTTTGAAATAATAGTTACAAAAGCTGCTAACAGATGGCGCTGTACGCTGTACAGCTCATATCAGCATACATAAGTGAAATAATCATATGAAAACAATCTTTGCAAACAATCACATCACAATGTTTTCGAAATGTTCACCATTGGCACTACAGAGGTGGCACAAATGAAGAATGAAATTCGCCATCACATTTCATAGTGTCTCAACCGAAATGGATTCACATGCCACAGAGATCGCTGATTCAAGCTCGTCCAGCGTGGTGGGATGCTTCGGGTAGACCATGTCTTTCACTGTGCCCCACAAAAAAAAAGTCACAGGGAGTCAAATCCGGCGAATATGGAGGCCAATCCATGCCTGCACCAGTAAATTTGGGATATTCCAAAGCAATGACTCGATTCCCGAAGTATTCCTCAAGAAAGCGAAACACTTGTTTGGTCCGATGTGGTCGGGCTCCATCTTGCATAAACCATTCAGTACCTGGTCGATCCTCTAACGCTTGCTGTGTGGCAACAAATTGTTCCAAAATTGCAACGTAACGTGCACCAGTGATTGATTCTCGAATGAAAAAAGGGCCAATAATGCCTCTGCTGCATACTGCATCCCACACAGTAACTTTAGGAGAATACAGGGGTTTCGCTTCACACCAATATGGCTTTTCGGAACCCCAAAATCACCAGTTCTGCTTATTCACGTATCCATTCAGGTGGAAGTGTGCTTCATCTGTAAACCAGATGCAACCAACATCAAATCCTTCACTATCAATCATTGTGAGCATATGATTAGCAAAGGCAACCTTTTGTTAAACAGCTCGTACAGGTATGGCCTGGTGCGTCTGAATTTTGAATGGAAACATGTGTAGGCTCTTTCTCAGTATTTTCTGCATGCTGGAACGCTTCAAACCAGTCTCAGATGCAATTCTTCGGACAGATGACATTGGATTTAGCTCAATAATTCCAGAAACTGTGGCGATATTTTCAGCCGTAACTGCAGTTTGCTTGCGGCCAACATGCCCCACTAGATCATCAGTTATGCTGCCTGTTCGTTGAAATTTTGCGAAGAGCGTACGAATGGTTTTCACATTGGGTCCTTTTGGAACATTAAATCGTGCTTGAAAACTTCGCCTTGTTGCCGTAGGACTCTCTTCTAACCTGTGGTACTCTACCACCAGAAAAACGGGTTGTTCAATGGAGTACATGGTTTTAATCTCTTCCTTCGGTACGCTAACCTCCTTTCACGTTTTAATATTGGAACTGATCGCTCTGGGCTTCAGATCACTATTTATACTAGGCATTACGTATGGCAATTACAGCACCATCTGTTAGCAGCATTTGTAACTATTATTTCAAACTGATGTATAAACTTCTTACAGCTTTCACAATAAACATACCGTTTACTGCATTCATCTATCGATCTTTGTTTTTGAGATATTTAATTTTGAAATCAGGGAGTCCTTTTCTGGACACCCTGCACTGACATAAATTGGACACTCACTTTGGGAATGAAGGACGTGACATATGACTGTTCATGTAGTGGGTTTCAACAGATGTAATCACACATGTTGCTGAGGCTGCATAAGTTAGCTGCCCACACTAAATTTTTGAGGTATGTTACTACTACAGAAAATATTTTTGTAGCAGGTACAGATTTCAGATACTTGTAAGCCAACCAGATCTACCAATAGAGAAAGTCTACAGAATAGGTGAAAAAATTTGGGGGTTCCAACCCAGTTTAAAATAGCACCCACTGAAGACTGGGTTCATTAGTAGCTCCTTGCTGGCTCTGAGGAGGTACCACCAAACTAGTCCTAGCTGCAACCCTGTCACTCATACACAACTGCTGATGGAATCCATTACAGGCTGCTTGGTTGATATCAGCTGTCTATCCTGACTACATTTACAGCCACTTGGGCCATTATAATCTGACATCAGAAGTGGCATATGGAACTGAGCCCAGGCATAATTGGTAGCAGTATTGGAGCATTGCAGGTTTATACACACATTCATGTATTGTAGTTCTCTGAGTCCTTAGCTATGGTGTAAATAATTGCAGTAAGGCTACAAGAGCAAATGTTGCAGCAGAGTGGGTTGGTATCCATATCAGGGCTCAGCACTCACCCAATGAAGTAACACAATTGTGTAGTGATACTTTATCCCCATAAATTGAGCTAGTGAATTTGAAACAGGGAGAGAAGTTGGAAATTCTGGTAAGACTTGATTTGTAATTGTTGCCCCTGGATTGTAGTGCTCTTATTGTGGTCTTCCAGTTTTTTGAAAGGCGTGGGGAAGATGACATGGTGTTTTTTGAAAAACCTGAAGTGGCAGCAGCTTCGGGAAGTGAGTAACAGCTATTGAAGATAACAGGTCTAAAATTGGTGGGCTAGGTGTGAACATTTATCAGGTGCCATGAGAAATAGTGGGAAACAGACGCCTTTGAAATATTACAAGACGGATTTTTGGAGACTTGCCAATCCAAGAATACAAGTATGTATTGCAGGAAATATTTGAACAGTATCACAGCATTGAAAGAAAGTATTGGGAAGTTCACGGATCAGATAATAAGAATAACTGGCAATGGCTATAAGTTCATGAATAATGGTAGTGTGAATGATTCCATTATCCATAAAGTGGAGTAGCATGCTCTTGGTGCATTTTTGGAAGTGTTGCTAATGAGTGTATTGTGTTAAATTAGAGATGAATTACCCAAAATATTACTTTCAGTTGCATTGAATACCACAGCTCTGGCAGAGGTTGATTTTGCATGCGAACAGGGGGAGCATTTTCATAATAAAGTGGCATGTTGTAGGTGAGGATGAATGGAACAAATGCTGACAGATTGTAACACTCCCCACTTCAATACATGTGCGAGATTGGAGCACGCCAAACATGAGCATTGGGGTAACAATTTCTGGTGACAGAGTAGATGGGGTAGGTAAGTCAAACAGCAGACCTGATGTTATTAAATCAGAACTAGAACAGTGCTCCCAGTCATTACAAACACTGCAGTGGAAATGGCAGTAATTTGTATAAATGGTGATGTATAGTGCACGTTTTGCAGATTTGTGTTGGACACAGAATTTCAGGCATCTGGTATTGTTCAGGCCTGAGAATATGAACATTGTCATCACAAACGTGCCTGTGCAACATGATTTACCACTGTGGTCGTGTGTAAACAAAGAGATTCGTCACTACAATTCTGAGCTAAAGAAACTGTGTGATAAATTTAGCCATGTACATTTGATCGACTTAAGTAAGATGAGTCATGATGAACACACAAAACACGGATTCCACTTAAACAGGAAAGGGAAGGCCTAGCTAGTTTCCCACATAAGCAAACTGTGCAAGAAAGACAGTGTGGAGAAAGCTCCAATTGCTCTGGGCTACAACTACGAGACTTTTTTTTAGAATAAAGGACCATAATAATAGTTTTCGGGGATGTATTTCGGATATGTCCCATTCATGCAAAGAGAAGCTAGGCTCTGAAATAAGTGATCAGTCATTGCACGACAGTTTTAAAAAACCAGTGTATGCAAAAGGTCATAAAAAGTGTAACTCAAACAATTTTGATTCGTGCAAGATGGCAAATAAACAAAAAGGGATAACACCCTTAAAGTTAATGCACTTAAATGTGCAATATCTCAGAAACAAACTAGACAAACTACAAATATTCATAGAGGAACATTTGCCACATGTACTAGTAATAATGGAACATGGGCTAAAATGCAGTGCAATAATATATTATACATTAGAAGGTTACATACTAGCAAATAGTTATTGTAGGCAAAATCATAAAGGTGATGGTGTGGCAGTTTATGTTAATAAGGAGATAGAAGCTAAAAAAATTTCCTTTCTTGAACAAGTGATTGGAGTATATAGGCCACCAAATGTTGATGTAATGCTGTTTATGAATAAACTTAGTACTATTGTTGGTCAGGCCGGTTCTAATGACCTTGCTATATAAGGTGACTTTAATATAGATGCAAACTCAAATAGTATAGTAAACTTGAAACCCAGTGATGTACTGACCTCATACAATCTTGTAAACATAGTTAACTCTGACACCAGAGTGATGGACACATGTTCCACTAGAATAGATTGTGGTATTAGATAATGTAAATTACAGTAACTTAGATTTTCTTTATTCTGACCACTTCTGTCAGGTGATAGAATACATAAATTCAATTATGCCTAAAATAACAAAAATTGTGCTACAGAAATTAATGCTGAATACCTCAAATATTAATGCTCTTAAAGACAAACTAGCAAATGAGAAATGGGATTCTGTGTACCAGGTAAAAGGGTTTGATGAGAAATGGAATGAATTCTACTCAGCCCTACTGCATCATTATGAATATAGTTGTCCAGTCAGAGAAATCCAGAAGGTAGTTAAACACTGTCAAAATGGAAGTAATCCTAGACTAAAACTCCCACTAAATCTGATTAGGCTCAGGCAGCAAGTACATGATCTAAACCATCCTTATAAAGCTACTACTATACAGGTTTTCAACGAAAAATACAATAGGGCCAAGCAAACTTTTAAAACTGAAATTTTTAACCCAAGGAAGCAGATTAACAGCAAAACAATAGAACAGTCTGACAACATAAGCAAAGCATCTTGGAAGCTGATTGACAAATACCGAAAAGGTCCCAACAAGATGAACATGGAACCACTCGGCATAAGACATGATGGTACCATTACAAAAACCCAAATACTATATGAAATATTTTTAATAACTACTACTTTTCTGGTGAACAATCAACCCATATTATAGATTCACAGGTAGAGACCCGATGCCATCTCACCCAATGTGCCAAATTTGAATTTGTGGAAGTGAATGAGCAGGAGGTTCGCAGGGCAATATACGTGCTGAAGAAAAAATTTTCATCTGGATGGGATGGCATATCCAGTGCTATTACTAAAGTGTGCTTAAAAGAAATCTCTCAACTTCTTACTCACCTGATTAATTGCAGCATTAGAGAAAACGTCTATCCAACAGTTCTAAAAATGAGTGTAGTGAAACCAGCGTATAAAAAGGGAAGTAAGGAAGATGTCTACACCTGTTGACCAATATCATTAATTCCCACTTTTAGTAAGATATTCGAAAACATTATCCTTTTTCAGCTAACTGCCTTTTTCACAAAACATAAACTGCTTGTAGATTCGCAGCATGGCTTCAGAAAAGAGCTAAGTACAACCACATCAGTTACACAGTTCATCCATGAAGTTTACTGTCTGTTGGACTAGAAGATGCAGACTGCAGGTATATTTTTGGACCTGACAAGAGCATTTGATACGGTAAACCATAGGGTACTTCTTAAAAAGCTAAAATCTTATAGTATTGGGGATCAAGCCACGAATCTTCTAACCATGTACATGCTAAATCGTAAGCAAAGCACCAAATTGTCATACAAACTAGATAATAAAATCATGAACTCCCAGTCCATCAGTGAACCTGTATTACAAGGTGTACCATAGGGCTCAATCCTTGGACCCTTTCTCTTCCTTATATACACTCCTGGAAATTGAAATAAGAACACCGTGAATTCATTGTCCCAGGAAGGGGAAACTTTATTGACACATTCCTGGGGTCAGATACATCACATGATCACACTGACAGAACCACAGGCACATAGACACAGGCAACAGAGCATGCACAATGTCGGCACTAGTACAGTGTATATCCACCTTTCGCAGCAATGCAGGCTGCTATTCTCCCATGGAGACGATCGTAGAGATGCTGGATGTAGTCCTGTGGAACGGCTTGCCATGCCATTTCCACCTGGCGCCTCAGTTGGACCAGCGTTCGTGCTGGACGTGCAGACCGCGTGAGACGACGCTTCATCCAGTCCCAAACATGCTCAATGGGGGACAGATCCGGAGATCTTACACCTTCTAGAGCACGTTGGGTGGCACGCGATACATGCGGACGTGCATTGTCCTGTTGGAACAGCAAGTTCCCTTGCCGGTCTAGGAATGGTAGAACGATGGGTTCGATGACGGTTTGGATGTACCGTGCACTATTCAGTGTCCCCTCGACGATCACCAGTGGTGTACGGCCGGTGTAGGAGATCGCTCCCCACACCATGATGCCGGGTGTTGGCCCTGTGTGCCTCGGTCGTATGCAGTCCTGATTGTGGCGCTCACCTGCACGGTGCCAAACACGCATACGACCATCATTGGCACCAAGGCAGAAGCGACTCTCATCGCTGAAGACGACACGTCTCCATTGGTCCCTCCATTCACGCCTGTCGCGACACCACTGGAGGCGGGCTGCACGATGTTGGGGCGTGAGCGGAAGACGGCCTAACGGTGTGCGGGACCGTAGCCCAGCTTCATGGAGACGGTTGCGAATGGTCCTCGCCGATACCCCAGGAGCAACAGTGTCCCTAATTTGCTGGGAAGTGGCAGTGCGGTCCCCTACGGCACTGCGTAGGATCCTACGGTCTTGGCGTGCATCCGTGCGTCGCTGCGGTCCGGTCCCAGGTCGACGGGCACGTGCACCTTCCGCCGACCACTGGCGACAACATCGATGTTCTGTGGAGACCTCACGCCCCACGTGTTGAGCAATTCGGCGGTACGTCCACCCGGCCTCCCGCATGCCCACTATACGCCCTCGCTCAAAGTCCGTCAACTGCACATACGGTTCACGTCCACGCTGTCGCGGCATGCTACCAGTGTTAAAGACTGCGATGGAGCTCCGTATGCCATGGCAAACTGGCTGACACTGACGGCGGCGGTGCACAAATGCTGCGCAGCTAGCGCCATTCGACGGCCAACACCGCGGTTCCTGGTGTATCCGCTGTGCCGTGCGTGTGATCATTGCTTGTACAGCCCTCTCGCAGTGTCCGGAGCAAGTATGGTGGGTCTGACACACCGGTGTCAATGTGTTCTTTTTTCCATTTCCAGGAGTGTATATTAACGACATTGCACAACCCATTAACTCCCTTATTGTAAACTATGCAGATGACACATCAATCTTATTCTATGGGAGTGGATCTAATGAGCTAGAATCCCTTGCTACTAGTGGTGTAACAGAAGTAACAAAATACTTCAGTGATCAGGGACTCAATGTGAATGTCACCAAATCTCAACTACTGACATTTAAATCAGGCAGTTCTCGCCACAACAATATGAATAGTATGTGTAATATCTCTGCAACAGAAAATGGTAATTGTAAATTCCTGGGTGTGTATGTTGATGAAAATTTGTGATGGCCATACCACATTAATTTCGTACGTGGAAAAGTCAGTAGTGCCATATATCTCCTCAGCCAGCTTGCAAATATAGTTCCTAGCCAAGCACTGAAGTTAGTATATTATGGAACACTTTACTCCTTTCTCAGTTACGGAATGAACTATGGGCTGTGCAGCTGATGTACATTTAAAAATACTACTACTACTACAGAAAAGAGCAATAAGACATATACATGGGATGGGACATAGGGATTCATGTTGTGAAGTGTTTGTGCAGCACAAATATCTGACAATATATTCTCTGTACATATTCAAAATAGTTGCATTTTTTATAAGTCAACCAACAGAAGCTATCAAGGGCAGTGATGTACATGATCACAACGCTAGAACAAAGTGTAACTATTTACATAACAGAACAACGTTAAAAATGACTGATAGAAGTCCATATATCAGTGGTTTGATTTGGTATAAAAAGCTACCAAACACTCTAAGAACACACATGGGAAATGTTCTTAAAACAAAATTAAAATCTTTTCTAATATAAAACTGTTTATATTCTTTCAACGAATTTTAAGATAGTGATTGCAACATGAGGCATTAGCATATCAGTTTTAATGTGACAAATGTAAAAAAATAGACATAAGAAGCAACAGCTACAGAATATAGTGTATTTTATAAGTGTAAATATAACCATAATATTAAATCTTATCTTTGAAAAAGCCGTCATTACGATGGCTCCACACTAAGAAAATGTAAATAAATAAATAAATAAATAAATTTTGAGTTTAAAGGGAAGAGCTTCCAGACACTGATGAAAATCTGGATATCAGTAGATTTCCTAGCATGACTTCAGAGCATGATCCTCTTAAAGCAGCATATGGTGATACTGGACTGATAATAGTTGCATCTAGCTATGACTGAGATTACCATGCTGCCTCAAGGTATTTCAAAGGCCCTTGGAACCAAACTAAACTGTGTAGTTTCTTAAGATTGTGTCCATGGATAAAATTCTGCAGGGAACAGGGAAGATATTCTGGATGGCTGTCAACACCAAGCTTCAATATTTATAGAAGAGCCCCTGCCACAGCATGAGAAACTGCATAGGGGGAAATATTTTGGCTAATGAATTGTATCCTGTTCCCTAGAAGAGAACAGAGGCTTTATAGTGTACATCAGGGTTGATAGTTTTGCTGTAGAGGAAGTAAAGCTATCAAATAGTATCCTGATGCCAGTTTGAGAAAAGTAGAAGTGAATGGACTTGAAGCGGAGACAGATACACAAAGCTCACCACTGGAGAAAATTGCCCATGACACCACATTGAAGGAAAAACACACAAATTTATGGAAAAGGGATAATTTGAACTATGCTGAGCTGTTCAACTGTAAGGTCCATATTATTCATCTCCTCATGTTACACAGAACTGGACAGTGAATGGGAACATAATGCTTGTTCACTGGAAGCTGTATCACCTTCCACACCACCTAAGTCCAGTGGGGGAGTACAGCATCAGCCAGCAATTATGCACATGCATCACCAGAATCACAGGTCTGAAGGCCTCAGCAAAAGTGCGGGTATTTGAAGAGTACATAAATGGATTACTATCACTTAAATCACTGTATATGATACAACAGAGGTGTTAGACAACCTGGGGCAGTGTTCATACATCACCAAGATGAATCTAAAAATCAGATGCCATCAATTAGAGGTAGCACTGGAAGACTGACCTATTATGACTTCCACAGTCCCTTTAATTGATCCTTCCCATTCCAACAGATGGGTTCAACTGACTGTCTCCTTGGCCAGGAATGCAAGGTACATTTGTGGACTACATGCTGGCTGCGATTCCTGTGTGTCACCAATGTTGTTGGGTACAGTTTGTGTGGCTGTGTCTACAACTTGGCACTATTCAGCAACACATACTTGTGGGCTATGAGGCTGTGATTGGTGAACAGAAAAAGTACTTAGTTAACTGTTGTTATTTCTCAAATCAAGTGAAAGCTCACATTGTTGCCAACATTGTGTACAAGCCCCAG
This sequence comes from Schistocerca piceifrons, assembly GCF_021461385.2. Lineage (NCBI taxonomy): Eukaryota > Metazoa > Arthropoda > Insecta > Orthoptera > Acrididae > Schistocerca > Schistocerca piceifrons. The sequence goes on from NC_060149.1 coordinate 255,510,050, forward strand.
AATAGCTAGAGTGAATAAATCATGTCCTGACCATGGCACAAGGTGTGAAAGGCAATGCTGTCCATTCTATGATGTCACTTACTTATTTTTCATGCTACCGTCCAGAGCTATTAGCAACTATCTGCCATGGTCAGCAGTCAACAGCACCAGCCACCAGCACTCTGTGTGCTATCCAGTTAGTGCCCTAGCAGCCAACAGATCTGCAGAACCTCACACTAGTAGTGGAAGTCAGCAGTGCAGTGGTGCACTCCTAGCTGGACACAGATGCAGCTGTGTGTCTGATTAATCAGGACATGTACTGGTGCATTAGTTCACCACTGCTGCAGCAAGCTCTGCATAGAGTGGTGACATGCACCAGGCAGTTGATCCCATTGTGGGGTTCAATTGCACTCCAAGCTAAGTACAAAAACGTAGTTAGACCACTAACCCTGTTTGTAATAAGTTGGTGGATGACAAATAACATTTTCTTCTTAGATACTTTTATGATTTTTGGTTTCTAAGTTCAACATCAAGTAGATATAGTTTAAACCATTATTTCATTCCAAAAACTTGATACAATATTTGCACAGTACAAGCAACTGTTTGAGCCTAAATTAGATTGTGCAAATCTTTTTGAAACATACATATCATTGAAACAATCAGCAATACCCAAGTTTTACGGAGCACATCCAGTGTCATTTGCCATGTAGAATCAAGTCAAGGCATAACTAGAAAGGTCAAGAAGTCCATCCATCCATTCCAATGCCTTTTATACAGTCATTGCCAGGTCAGATCTGGTATGGTGTGACTCCAGAAACTTGAGAACCAACAAAACCTGTATATATACTATCATTACAATGCAGTTACCACTCCCAAAGGCATTTTAAAGCTTCTGCCAGCTCCCCCCCTGGGGGGGGGGGGGGGGGGGATCCATGTACCCTTCTGTCTGTGGCTGTTGTAAATCGTGTGGTCAAATGTGAAAATGTTTTTCGAAGTGAGAATTGTGTATCTGATGCAGGATGTGGTCACCAGCCCAGTATTAACCTCAGTGGATGTTGAAAGCCACCAGAAACTCACATAAAGGCTGGCTGGCACACTGGCATACCCATCATTAATCTGTGAAGTGCATTCAGTCTGGGGCCAGTGCACCTCCCTGTGTCCCAGAAGGAAGAGTTCGTTTACCTGGGCAAGTAGACAGGTTATAAAGTACTATGAGAGTAATATCTCCAATATCCTCAATCCAGTGAGCAATTCCAATGATAGTTGTGAAAAAGCATAAGGAGTCAATCAGAATAAGTAGTATATGCAGGAATGGGCCTCTGCATGTTCAGTCACCACACTTGCACATGTGCTACATGGATCAGGCCCTTGCTCTTATAATTTAGCAAAGTTATTTAAACAGACTAATGTCCAAATTGTTTTTTCTAAGAGTAGTTTGATTCAGTGTGCTCTACCTCATAGTGAGCAACCCACTAACCATTTATTTTTGAAATTGGGGATTTATAAATTAGATGCCCAGAATGTCTGGCCAAATATATCAGACAGACAGGAAGGTCATTTACAGTCAGATTCAGTGAACACTTGCTAACAAAAAAGCTTCAGGTGATCAGTCCCCTAGTATGGAAAATCTTATAATCCTGCACATACAGAACAAAGGGGAAAAATTAAATTTGCTTGAGGAATTTGAGGTTCCAAAACATATTTACTTCAAATCGCCATAGCTTTTAAATGAACAGTTATTGTTCAAAAATCAGGCATTTTTTGATTCTATGATGTGCATCTTCAAATGAGTTTATGAATTTACGTTAGTTCAGACAATGGGTGTTTGTCCCAATTATTCACACAAAGCCTTCCATAGTTAGAATCCGTAGTGTTGCCACGTGGCAAGCTTCCTGGTACAACATCACCATAGGCCTTTGGTTTCTCTTAGCTTGTAAGGTTGTGCATATATGACAGATGTGAACAGACCATATTTTGTGTTTAAGGGAATTGTCTCCATATGGTAAGTCAAACAATGTGTCTGTCTTATTGTAAGCTCTTTTGACATGGAGTTTGCTTCCTCCTGTTGTATGACGTCATGGTTTATATATTTTAAAAGTGTTGTTTTTCTTCCCCAGATGATTTTTTGTGCTGTATTTTTAAAAATCACATTCTATCTTACCATATGAGCATTGTCTTTTATTACCACATTACTGTAAACCTTCACAAGGTAGTTTTTTTTGGTTTCACTTTTATGGCTATTGCTAATAATCCTGTATACAACCTAAGGTCATTCCTGTTTTAGGTACAATTGTGACCTTCAGCGTTTTTCCATGTTTTAGTGTTGTACAAACCTCTGTGAAGTGCATGGCAGAAGGTATGTCCCATTATACCAGTTATTAGAGCTTTTCCCCATTCCATTTACATGTGGAGTGTATGAAGAATGACTGTTTGAATGCCGCTTTGTGAGCTGTTATTAATGTAATCTTGTCCTCACAATTACTATGAGAGTGATAAGTAGGGGTTTGTAGTATAGTTCTAGAATCATCATTTAAGGCCCATTCTTGCAAATATTGTAAGTAGGCTTTCTTGGGACAGTTTATGTCTATCTTCAAGCATCTGCTAGTTCAGTTCTTTCACCATCTCAGTGACACTTTCCCACAGACCAAACAAGTCTTTGACCATGTGTGGTGCCATTCTTTGTACACACTCAGTGCCCTTGTCAGTTCTGTCTGGTACATGTCCCACACACTTGAGGGATGTGTACCTTGTAGGATGGGTCACTTTCCCACAGTTCAAACAAACCTTTGACCATGTGTGCTGCACTTCTTTGTCTACACTCAGTGGCACTGTCTGTCCTGTCTGGTACAGGTCCCACACAGTTGAGCAATATTGTAGGATGGGTCACACACATGATTTGCAATCAATCCCCTTTGTAGACTGATTGCATTTCCCTTATATTTTACCAATAAACTGAAGTCTGCCATCTGCTTTACATACAACTGAGCCTATGGGATCATTCCATTTCATATTCCTACAAGTGTTACACCCTGGTATTTGTATGAATTGACCAATTCGAACTGGGACTTTTTCATATCATAATCCCACCATACTACATTTTTTTTCATTTTTATGAAGTGCAAAGTTTTACATTTCTGAACATTTAAAGCAAGCTGCCAATCTTTGCACCATTGTGAAATCGTATCAAGATTGACTGAATATTTGTACAGCTTCTTTCAGACAGCACTTAATTATAAATGAATATGTCACCTGCCGAAAGTATACTGTCCACATGAACATTAATATACTACATGAACAGCAAGGGCCCAACACACTTTTTTGGAGCACCCTTGAAGTTATCTCCTACATCTGTTTATGACTCTGCATCCAAGATAAAATGCTGTGCCCTCCCCACCAAGAAATCCTCAATCCAGCCACAAATTTTGCTTGATACTCCATTACAATATAATAAGTATAGATGTGGCACTGAGTCAAATGCATTTCTGAAATCAATGAATAGTGCATCTACCTGACTGCCTTGATATATGGCTTTCATAGTATATCATGTGAGAAAAGTGCAAGTTGGATTTCACATGATCGATGGTTTTGGAGTCCATGCTGGTTGACATATAGGAGGTCATTATGTTTAAGGTACCTCATTACCTTTGAACTCAGAATATGTTCTAAGAGTCTACAACAAATGGATGTCGAGGATATTGTGCGGCAGTTTTGTGGACTACTTCTGCTACCATTCTTGTACACAGATGTGACTTGTGCATTCTTGCAACCTCTGGGCATGATTTTTTTGTTCCAGAGATCTACCACAGATTGAGTTAGGAGATGGGCTGGTGGGGATTCAATTGGGCCTTGAGGCTTTATTCAGTTTTGATTCCAGCTGCTTCTCGACAAGACTGACCCTAATATCTACTTCAGTCATCTTTTAAGTGGTACAATGATTAAAAATTGTGGCATTACTCCTGGGTTTTCCTTTGTAAAGGAACATTCAAAAATTGAATGAAGTAGATCTACTTTCACTTTGCTATCCTCAGTTTCAGTTCCCATCATTTCAGTGAGTGACTGGACATGAACTTCAGTGCCAGTAATACTCTTTAAATATGATCAGAATTTTTTATGTTTTGTGAGAGATTTTTCAGCAGTATTCTGCTACAGCAGTCATTGAAGGCTGCATGCATTGCTCTCTTGACAGCCAAACATGTTTCATTCAGTATCTCTCTATCTCTAATGCTATCCTTTCTTTCACACCTATTATGCAGTAGTCTTGTTTCTTTACAGTGACTGTGTACAATGGAGGGTCCTTCCATAATGAACTGTTCTACAGGGCACATACCTGTCCAGTGCTTGGTCAACTATTCTTTTAAACTTAAGCCACAATCTCTCTACAGGCCCCTGTTCTAAGCTAAAATTTTCAAGTTCCTCATTGAGACATGATACTACTTTTCCTTTACCTAGTTTACTGAACATATAATCCCTTCTACTTGTTTTAGTTGTCCTTTACACTTTGGTGATCATTGTTGTAGAACCGCCTCATAGTCACTGATACTAGTTTTGATGTGGACAACAGTGAGGTCTTGTCTATTTCTTGCCATTAGATCTATTTCCACCATGGTGGGGGGGTTCTGAATAGTGTTATAGGTAGTTTTCAGAGAAGGCATTTAGTAATGTTTCACAGGATGTGTCGTCATGCCCATCACTACCAAAACTGTAATAACCCCAATTAATTGTTGGATGATTAAAGTCACATCTGATGGTTACAGTATGACTGGGGATCTTATGTAAAGGTGAATTCAGGATTTATCTAAAGTTTTCAGTTTCATCAGGGATTGAGTTTGCAGATTGACAGAATGATACAATTACAGTTTTATGCCCACCCCTGATACTAAGTCAATCTCACATGCAGCTTCAATTTATATCTCAGTTTCTTGGCTAATGTGACAGATACACCCCATCTATTTACCAGTGCCCTACCCTTTCAATATACACATAAATTTTCCACAAAAATCTTACTGCTGTCAACTTCAAGTTTTACTCAGCTTTCTGTATCTAATATGTGAGCGCCACTGCTTTTTAGGAGCACTTCAAATTCTGGCAATTTGTTGCAAATGACTCAGCATTTAACCACTAGGATTTTAATACTCTTGCCTGTGTAGGGTATTTCTTTGGATCTTTCACTGATTCTTCTGGGTCTCCTACTACTATAGTTACCTGTACTAGGTGGAGAGTTGCCTAATCTAAAAACCCTTGTGTACACCCCACACCTGTATAGCAGCCTCTGATGTGTGGTGCATGTCTGACCCCGTGTGATATAAACCGCCTGCAACCCATTACTTTGCAGTGTGTTGTCTGCAGAGCAGTGTAGTTGGCCAAAGCATTTCATCTGAGAATACAGACATGGCAAGGCAGACATTTTTCTTACTATGACACTGCTTTAATGTAACTGACAGTATACTTCCATTAGCAATAGAAGACTCGGAATGCTGGGTTTTTATTTCACCCAAACTTCACCTGTCAATTCACTAGCTTCTTTAAACATCACTTTAGGGGATATGCAAAATGAAGGCACTAGTGCAGCATTTCATTTACTGGCCAAATGTTGATGTCACCATAGAGCATACCTTCCAGAACTGAAAGGCCTGCATCCATAAACAGGCAGCTCTGGCACAGTGTTTCAACCCCTGGCCCCATCCCAAGCATCAGTTTCACAAAAAGGGAGCAATATGGTTGCCAATTGTTGATACATTCTGTGGTGTCACCGCAAGACACCACACTTGCTAGGTGGTAGCTTTTAAATCGGCCGCGGTCCGGTAGTATACGTCGGACCCGCGTGTCGCCACTGTCAGTGATCGCAGAGCGAGCGCCACCACACGGCAGGTCTAGAGAGACGTACTAGCACTCGCCCCAGTTGTACAGCCGACTTTGCTAGCGATGCTACACTGACGAAGACTCTCTCATTTGCCGAGAAGATAGTTAGCATAGCCTTCAGCTAAGTCAATTGCTACGACCTAGCAAGGCGCCGTATTCAATTGATATTTATTATATGAAGCATGTATCATCAAGAGCGATGTTCTACAATTATGGATTAAAGTTAAGTATTCCAGAAGCTACGTACTTTTCTTTATAGCATTCATTACGTATCCTGTTTCAGACCTCACGCCAGCTTGCGTGAGTTTAAGCGCGTGCCTTTCGGCTTCCTCTCATTGTGTCTAGGCTGTCTTGTCTAGACACAACACATTCTGTCATTTCCAATGCTTGACAGTGCTCTGTCCACCATACTTGTAACAGAAGAGGCACCTACTACAGTAATTTTTCACAATGGCTATGCACAATAGCCGGCCGGAGTGGCCGAGCTGTTCTAGGCGCTTCAGTCAGCCGCTACGGTCACAGGTTTGAATCTTGCCTCGGGCATGGATGTGTGTGATGTCCTTAGGTTAGTTGGGTTTAAGTAGTTCTAAGTTCTAGGGAACTGATGACCTCAGATGTTAAGCCCATAGTGCTCAGAGCCATTTGAACCATTTATGCACAATATGATTAGTCTGAAGTTGACATAGTCTGTTGTGCTCTTTATCCTAGTGGTTTGAAAAGTAGTTAGCGACTAGACTACTTCTAAGCTATTTCTTGTACACATTAATGCACTCTCCTTCAGTGCATTCACTCTGTAGTGGGATACAGCCTTTCAGTGGTAGTTGTCATTAATTGAAAATGTACAAGTCTTAAATCAGAGCTATTTTCTGCTGCATCAGAGTCTATAGTTACATGTTTCATTCTCATGTAAGGGGTTCACAACAATTAGGCTTCACTTTTAGACATTTTGTCTTGAAAATATTGCTTCTATTTTACATCACAACATGAGCATGAGTATGACTCTTTTACTGACCGCCACAGACAGCTTCCGAAATGCAGGCTGAAATGTTAAAGTATATTTACAACGGATAACTTGCTGCTATAACTGTTACATAGCAGATTGTGACATGACTTTTTCATATTCTGTTTTTTCAATGACGCAATAATACAATGAAAAAAGGCGACATTACATCATTTCCCTCTCACACTATATTAAAAGCTGCTTCTGAAAAATAATCACTTGTCTTAGTTTGTGCACAATGTTGTTAAATTCAGTTGGAAAACAAATTCTTAGCACTGTGACTTGATTTACATACACCAGGATGCTATGTCATCTCCTTTTTAATAAAGTTTGAGGAAAAATGAAATGATCGTATGGCATTATTGGCCAGGAGGCACCATGCGGGGAAGTTTGGTCGCCATATTGAAAGGGCTTTTAGTTGACGTCGCTTCGGCGACTTGCGAGAATGCTACCATAAGACCACGAGCTGCGGACAAGTTTGAGGAATTTCCCTATCAGCAATTCTCATGAGGCTTTTACAGGATGTAAGGACAATGTGTAATATATATCTCAGTCACAAAATAGCTTGAATGATAAAAAAGGCTGTAACCATTAGAGTTTTTATGCCTCCATAAAGGTATTTACCCTAACAAGGTTAGAGAGCTCTTAGTAAAATGTCCCTATTTTGATATGTATTGTTGTTGAGTATGATTTTATCTGAGAAGATATCTGAACTCTTCAACTGAAATTTAGTTTAAGCTAGACCAAAGAATTTACAGTTGGAGAATCGGTTTTACTGTATATTTTCTCTGTTTCATTATCTTTAGCCACTTTCTAAATTTGGAGTTTTTATACACTTTATTACACTATACAATGCAGTACCCACAACAACAAATTTAAAAAACTGAATAAGCCATATCCACATATCTGCTCCATCTCCAGTGATTAATGAAAAAGTAATTCAAAATTAAAATTGGAGTTGCAAAAGATTCTCACTGGAAAACTGCTCATATAAGTTAATGCACAGTTTGCTTGATTGTGAATCAAGGCTGTGAGCTACTTCTAGATTGAATCTGTGTGAGATTAATCACAACTAGTCTGCTACCAACCTAAGCACAGTTTAAGAACAATGCTCAGTTTGGCAGTTTTAAATACTTGTCTACACAAATGCCTAGCTGATCTATTTTTACATATGAAGCAATGTTTACATAATTCACAGACCCAGCTGTTAGTGGCTCTAAGGTTCATGTCCAGACACCCATGGATGACAAAGGAGCTGAAACTGAGGGTATAAAAAAAAAAAAGCGCAGAAATGCTGAACTTCATTTTCAAATGTTCATTTCCAATGAAAATATATTAGTACAGCCCCATTTTAATTCTCACAACGTTGCAAAGACAAGTGATATTACGATCAGTGGCATTAAGAAACAGCACGAGGTGCTAAAATTGAACAGAGCTCCAGGGTACAATGGAATCCCTATCTGATTTTATACAGAATTTCCTGCTCAATTAGCCCCTCCTTTCACCATATCATGATGTAGGGTCCTCTAACAAACTATGCCCAATAGATGCAAGGAAGTCCAGGCCAATTCTTTCTGCAAGAAAGGTAGCAGAAGTGATCCACAAAACTACTGTCTGATATGTTTGTCATCCATGTTGTTGCTCTGAAAGGGTTGGAACACATGTCATACAGACACTTAAAATGGTATGCATGATAAAAATCTGTGGAAATACTATTATCTCAACATAGATAGGTTTTACACCATGTCCTTCCATGGACCTTACTTCTCATCTCAGTCCCAGGACACTCTCGTGGTGTTTGTACCATTATTTAATTGATACTCTCTATACAGTATGCAAAATAAATTCAGCAGACAGTTAAAAATGACATTTTACTATAAATGGTATTGTCAGTAAATGGAGAACTTAAAACTGAATACTGACAGTTCTGTACTGTCATTAATACACAGACTAATGTGCATAAACATATAAAGAGGACTGATTCACAGTACAGAGGGCTAATAGGCTACACAGTAATATGCTTCAACATTTGTTTAATTAATAATTAATAATACAAACGTATCATATATTGACATCAGTATACCAAAATGAAAAACATCTGAAAACTACACAATTACATAAATGAAAATCAGTATAACAGATTTTAGTATTTATGCACATTAAACTTTAAGATCAAAAAAATATAAACAGATGGGAAGACTGTTCATATGCTCAGAATATGTGCTCCTAGAAAATGCACATAGTCACTTCCACAACTGATACTCACAATGATACTAATTATGTTTCAAAGAACATGAGCTCTGTACATCATACAAATCACTTTTAATTGTGATGGTATCGTGAATGTTCCAATGAAATTCTAAAGCTATTCATAAAGCATACAGCACCAAATTTGTTTAGAGGTCTTGGAAAAATTCTTTTATGAAATGAAAAATCATTGAAATTCACAGAATCTCTGTCTTCTAAAATTGAAGATACTATAGTTACCTATCTTATGCATGCCTTTAAAAACTGGCAAAAAGAGACGGAAAATAATATGTTGACACTTCGCACAACTTTTAGCATTTTAATATCAGCACCATACATACGAGTGAATTCAGAACAGGAAGTGCTATTCCTGTAACTGATGTGAGGAACTACAAGAAAATAAGATCATGAATATTCACTTGGTTTAGTTGTGTGAATTACATAAACAATTCACTGAAATTAGAAGAAAAAATCTAGATATATTGACATATAGTACACAATTTGTCTGGATGCCTTTGTCCCCCACCGTCTTCTCTCCTGACCATCCATCTGCCACCTCCATTCCTCATAATCTTTCCTCCATCCTTCCATTTCAGAGACAGAATATTAGTTTCTACAGCTCTTGATTGAAGGAGCAATAAATAGCAAAATGTGGGATTTAGAAACACACTGTGTGTTTGTGTTATTTCAATGAATTGCTGCACAATGCAGTGTGTTCAAGCTACCCACTAGCATCAAATGATGATGATGTACAATAATTTCTAAAATCATAAAAATGTGATATAATGAACAAAATGTGATATAGTGACAGTGTATAAAACTACGCAAATTTTTTTGTATTCAAACATATTTAAACATTTATAAAACAAAACTTCATGGAACCTTAGGTTCATAAGACACTACTAATAACTACAGCAGTATTGTAAGGAATAACAATTTCTCAATGAGACAACACAGTTTAAAAATTGCAGGTATCAGCTACACCTGATATTATCAAATATTCAAATTCATTGTTGCAAATGACAACACTTTTTTTAAATGTACATCTCAAAACTAGTTAACAAATTATATCCAACAAAGCAATAAAGTCTATGATATACATACGTGAGAGATCTTGTGACTTTATCCACAATCACCTCAAAAATACTATGAAAATATTGGAGTAACAAAAAATTTATGCTAATTAAACAAAACGCCAAGAAATACATTTGTAATAATCCATATGTATACATTATTACCAGTTTCAGTGCAATTAAAATTTGTATATCAGTATGCAATATATGAAGAAAATTTATAGCTGTCAAAAATTTAGCTATGTTAGAGAATTAAAGAGGAATAATTACTGTACACAAGTCAGTTTGAATAGCACAGCAGTTTCATTTCATGACATGGCACAATTTTGCTACTGTATATTACCATTGAATGCTTTTTAGAATGTTTGGTAGTTTGGTACACAATATTTCTGAAAGTAGAAAAAATTATTAACAAAAAGGTAGTTTAAGCAGTTTAAACAGCTGTAATAATACAGTAGCAGCACCAATATTAGTAACAGCTACATTTAACTACAGTGAGACAGGAGAGACAATGCTATTTAGTTAAGTAATTCCATTAGTTAACATATTAAATTGAAAGTAAGAGAAACATTACATGGCTACACAAATATGTTTTCAACAAAAGCCACTGAAAAGTTATAAACATAGACATTAAATACTTTACAAAGGTTTCAATTTATTAATGACACTTAATATTAATTTAACATTTTTTGGGCAATTACATCAAGTTGTATGAAAATTTATTCCTTATACAATATTTGCAGTCTGTGCAGAGAGCTTCAATGAGAGAATTTGCACCTTCTATTTCATCAGTCACATTTTCACTGTAAAAGAAAAAGCAAATGTTAGCAAATGTGTGTAATGTATTCAGCTTATAATTACTTCTAGTAAATATAAAGGACCAAAATTAATCACACAGAATGCAGAATCAGAGCAACTTAATAAAAATTTGTGCAAATACATACAGGATACAAAAAGACAAAGTGCATACAAAACTTTAATATTAATTAAGCAAGAAAGATGTGCAATGATATGAAAAAAAAGCAGAGCTCAGTGGCTATTCCTTTTGCATTAGGCCTACCTCATTTCTTGGTTTGCAAATTTCTATTAGTGCTGCAGTAAACAATGTTCCTGGTAAAATAAGCTTTCATTTTTACACCACACTGACAAGTATTCATATGTATGCATAAAAAAGTATGTTGTGCTAAATAAATAGTGAGGAACTGAATAGTATCACTGAAAATGCAGTGGCTTTCTTTGAGGCAGTGGCTTTTCTGAGTGCATAGTAAGAGTATGTCTGCAGTATTTTTTAAATATAAAAAAGCAACAGCAAACATCTTTGATTAATATTTCATAGACAAATTAACATTAGCAACATTGGGTAGTAAAACACACAAAAGCATTTTATGTTATATAGAATGATGGAAACAGACTTGGGAATGGGATGGAAGAAACTTGCTGTGAGAAACAGATGAAGGGAAACAGGACAGGTAAAAACAGGAACTGCATTAAGGGCAGTAGATAATAATTTTTCTTATATAAAATTCCAATAAACCATTTGCTTTAATTTCATTTGATTTGATCTTTACTTCATCCTGAAGATTACATTCTGTACAAAGAATGCTGCTGTAATAAAGGACAGATCAAACAATAAAAACATGGTATTTCTTTAGTCACATTCCATGTGCATTTGGGTGAACGTTATGTATCAACATACTTATTGATACAGAGAATACAATCTTATAAAATATCTTCATTTACATGACATTTTTTTACAAATAAAGGTTATATAAAGTTAAATGGACTTTCTAACAATAACTGAGGTGTATGGTGCAAGACGAATGTTATAGGTTCTTGTTGGAACACAAGAAGGATTTTAAACCCCTGTATCATGTTAACAGGAAGCTTGTTATAAACTTTTATCCAAAAAGTATAACCATCTACTGTACTTGTTATAAGTGTTTATCCAAAATTTATAACCATCTACTGTACTTGTCTGAAAGTGCAGTGCTTTTGTGTAAATTTGGCTACTCTCTTGTATCATAGTTGTGAAGGACACAGTTTTCTTGTGAAAAGTTTCCTTTATTGCCTAACAATCAGTATATTGATCTGTAAGTCTAAAAATATACCAAAAGTCTTGAAAAACAATTATTATTATTATTATTATTATTATTATTAATTCTGTGGTGCAATTTCACTGCTCATTGTATAGTTCACAATTTTTTTTCAGTTCCTGTAGCAATTGTCCTGAATATCATACCACTGATGGATATAACATGTGAACAATATTAGTTCCCTAACAGTATACCAGTATTGAAAATGGGCTGACTGTTAGTTTTTGAGCAGTTGACCATTAATAGCTATTTTAAGAGATTTCAGATTATTATTTACTGTCTGAAACTACCTTCAGATTTCTTTTTGTTAGACTTAAAGTTAAACTAATTATATGGATTATTTGTATGCTTGTTTATTCATTCATTTTCATTAATTAATTAATTAATTCTGTTTTGTAGATCTCATCAAAACAGCTTCTGAGATATGGGGTGGTTCGAGGTATGCATTAACAAAAGACAGTCAAATAAAGAAACTTAAACTTCACACTGTGTTAACAATAAACTATCACTAAAATTGACTTCTATTATTATCAGCGAATCTGCAAGATGTACGGTTATCTACTTTACACAATATTCTTACTGGTCACTTCTACAGAATTAATACTTTATTTACTGTAGTGCATAACCCCAGATGATAATTACATAAGGCAATGAGGTGAAAATGTGTAAAGACACCCTTGTCTTTCGAGTAACACAATGAGAGATATTTCCAGAAGTATAACTTGCTGAAGTGAGTTTCTTGATTAGTTGACTTCCTTAAATCACTGGAAGAACATATTTTCAAGATAATAACAGCAGTCACAGTACCAAACCTTGTAAGATCCCACATGTTATATTCCCATATTTTGAGGTTAGTTTTGAGGTAACATGCTGCAGTGCATGCATGCTCACTGCCCATCTGCTTCATTAGATGACATGGATCGGCTGTGAGCAAAGTGAACCAAAGCAGTGGTATCTCTCTCCACCATGCATTGCCTTGAGGTAGCTCTGGGGTTATTCCAGAGAGAAGCAAGCAATGGAAAGAGTTCCATGACCACCACTTCCACAACAATGTCGAAGAACTGACATGTCTGCCCGAGCAAGTTGGTGATGTAGTGAGTGTCTTTTGTGCTGTGTGGATATAAAGACAGGACTTGCCATGAGGTGCAGTGATGGTATCCTGGACATGTACAGTTGCAGAGAAGGTGATGTTGGCAAGTCTGTATTGCATGCTTTAGCTAAACAATTTTTGCAGACATCCTGAGTGCTAGTGGCAGAGCGTAAGAATTTTGTTCACACAGACCAATTTTAGATTAACATTTGTCACACCTTCCCTGGCCCTCACAAGATCAGTAGGCTACTTCTGCATCACAGGATTTTCAGTAATAATTGTATCACAGTGGATAGTGTACCCCGCATGTTGAATGGTTGCAGTAGCCTACCACGTGCGTACCCACAACTTTTCTTTTCTTGTATTTGCTAGGTATGGAACAGCTGTGTACACTTTTAAATGTTTATGATTTATTATTGCCATTTGCTAAAACCTTCATTCCTGTGAGGCTACCGTGTGCTATGGGAACTATTTCCATTGTGTCCATTTTTATCGCTATGTAATTTTACTGTGTTAATGTCCCATGTTAATTTTTATGTAATTGTGTCCTGTTCCAAGAGAGGAACTGAATATCAAGGGTACTTTCCATGTCCTGTTTGCTTTATTTTTTCACTAATGCCCCTATGTACTAGTGTACCATAGGACCATGTGTGCAAGGTTAGGGAGAAAGGAATTTCTCACAGTTTCATTCCTGTCACTCAGCATGACAATTTCACTCTTGCACCTTACAACTGGAACAATAATAAATGAAACATTCTGTAGTTGGCCCCTTGATCAACTCAGTTCTTTCATCAGCAAACAGTACCTTTTATTTATTGGCAGTGACATTTCATTAGTGTCAACCAAGAAAAATCACTAGTAAAAGTACCTGACAGACACTGTACTTATCAGTTTCCAATTCAGCACGTATTTTAAAAGTATATCTGTTAAGATTGTTTCATGTTTTATTAGGAAGGTTCTAATCAAGCAACTGGTATGTATTTGATGCCTTAGTGTCGAAAGTTATAAAACAATGTGTTATGATCCTTACAGGCAAAAGTCTTCGCAAAGTTACAAATATCCACAATGAATATCTTCTGCAGTTTAGTTCATGTAACATTTCATTAGTGAGGTTTAATATAGCTCTCCCTCACTGAGGACAACTATTTATCACATTCATGCTACAAAGGGGTTAGTAATATTTTTGTTTAATGTAGTCACACATCTTGTCATACAGTTATCTCCCATATACCTTAGAAACAACAAGCAGCAGAAATATATACAATAATATGTCAAATACCTATCTACTTTTGTTGTTAAATTTGATTAAGCATGTTTCACTCTGTCAGTAAATATCTAGTTTCTATTGACTCAAGGTCATACAAAGTGAAAGGGAATGGAGGGAATTTGTCACCCCCTCCTCCTCCTCTAGGGGGGAAAAAATCTTCAGAATTCAAACTTTATATCCTGCCCCTCCAAACAGACAGTGTCATTATTATTAAGTGTACTCAGAGTTGTCATAAAATCTCAAAACTATTTTCACATTCAGTGTGAAAATTAACCCGAGATGCAGCCCCCCCCCCCTTGACTTGCTGAGTACTGACACAGACAGCAGAACTTTTGACTGACTGTGTAACATCTGATCTGAAAACTTCTAATTTTGTTAGGAGTTGCACCATCATGGAATACTGCATTTAGTGTGTGTTGTGTATGATGACATAGCCATGAAACTGCAGTGGGACATTTGTTAACACGGTTTCCTATTTTATCAAGAATCAAGAATTTTATTCACCATAGATTATTTTGCCATGGTAGTGGCTCCATCATACAAGATATAGTAGTACATACATAATAATAAAATAAACTAATATCAGTACATTATGGTATACATTTTAAGCATGGCAGTGTACCAAATTACACTGGGACAGTTTCCAAAAGTTAATGCAATAAGCTATACTATAATATAATACAATATAGTATACCTTGTACATAGTGTATTGTGTGTTGTATGCACTATGTAATTCCACATGACTTAACCACAACACACAATAATATGTTTAGCTACAGAAAACTTTTGAATGCTAATATCCTCCTCAGGCATCTCAAAGAAGTTACAGTGAGGAAACATTCCATTTAATTCCAAAGTAATAAGGGTCATATTCATATGAGGTGTCCATTCTAGAGTATCTTGTAGACAACTCTTTATACAGTTTGGCATACCAATAACTTCCTGAAGATAATTGTGTAAAAGGTGAGCAAGTTGCCCTATTTTTCACTGAGAAAGTGTATTATAAAACTGACTCATTCCACATCACAGTGAGATGGTGTAGTTATGATCCAGGGAACATGCAAATGACTAAACAGAACCAAACTCAGTTGGATTTATACGAGCAGCAGGTAGTGAAAGCATATTCAGGGTGTTTACAGAAAAATGTCCCATATTCTTACTGAAGATAATAATGGACAAAACTAGAAAAAAGTCCTGTAAACATGTGTTCTGAAATAAATTCAAGTTGAGATATGTGTCATTTTACTTTACTGCTCATAGCATCATGTAGTTTATGAAGACATTAACAAATGCTGTTTATCACCAATTTCTGCACAACAAATTACACGTTCTGTTGGAGAATGTTGCCCTTGAAGAATGGCAATAGGTATGGTTTATGCTTAAAGGAACACCATCCCATTTTCTGTCAGATACTAAAGCACCTAACATAAAAATTTACTAACCAGTGGATGGATTGGAGATATAGTAGCATGGCCTCCCCATTCAGCTGACCTAAATCGGTTATATTTCTGACTACAGGAATATTAGATGTCTTTGATGTATTTCACACTCATTGAAAAGTTGTACACATTGTAGCAGCACATGAACTGTCCATGCGACCATATCTGATGGCAGCCAGATGTGTTCACATGAAATACTGATTCCCTGAGGAGAAGGGTTGACCAAAGTGTAAGAATGAGTGGTAAGCACATTGAGCACCTCCTGTAATTTCAACTGACAAATGCTTATTATAGGACTGAATTGCCCATATCTCATTTTGGGACATTTGTTTAGCAGACTTTTTAATAGATTAGATCAATAATGAATCAAACTGAGGAGAATAATTTATGTCACAACTTGACTATAAAAAGGAACTGGTTGATAGGACACATCCTGAGCCATCACAGATTCATCAGTTTGGTATGGGAGAGCAGTATGATGGCTAAAATTGTGTAGAGAACCATGGCTTGATCACAGAAAGCAGATTCAGGTGGATGTGGGTTGCAGTAGTTATGCAGAGATAAAGAGACTTTCACAGGAGAACTACCTTGGAGAGCTGTATAAAACCAATCTTTGGACTGAAAACCACCACAACAACAACAACATATCCCAAAATAACAACTAAAACCACTATGATAACCTCTACGTATAAATGCATAGCACTAGAGAAAGCTATATACAGAAACTGAAATTGTTGTCAAAGACCATGTGTCCATAGGTGCATGATCTTGTGATTACAATCATATTTCATGCATGATATGTAAATAAAGCTTCTTTTAAATAGTGCAAAATTCAGGATGGAATAATGACAATATTATGAAAGTGTTAGTTAAAGACATCCCTGTACAAGAATATTTACAACCAGTATAGCATGTTCCACTAAATACAGGTGGCAGTCATTCAGTTTTAACTATTACCTTGAAAAGATAGTTATATAATTAATTTTTTGTTTATTTGCAGATACATGACTGCAGTTCTACTAACACTAAAATCGCCACACTACTAGAGGAGCCAAAAAAAGGTGGAGTCCTCTGATGAAGTGGAGTACTGTGCAGTAATTCAGTTTTGGCAGCAGCAGAAATGCTGCAGTTGTGTCAGGCCAATCCAGATGATTTTTTTACCTGTCTGGATTGATCTGACACAACTGACACATTTCCTCTGCTGCTAAAACTGAATTACCACATTACACTCAACTTTACCAATAGTCTGAATGATTTTGTTTTCGCTGCTCCAGTGGGGTGCTTTTGTACTGTGGATCAGGGATTTCAACAAGTATCATGAAACGCCGACATGTTCTCACCAACAAACAAAACATTAATTACATAACTTTATATTTTTTTTTGGTGTTATAAACTTTACGGGTAGCCCTCATAGTACTTAGGCTAAGCTAGGGATGTAATGTAATGAAAGATGATTTCTGTGCATTTATTTTATTTATTGAATTATCTCACTAATGTATGCTACAAAAAAATTTAATTTGTGTTTTGAGTATAACTTGTTACAAAGGAATGAGAATAGATGAAGAAGATTACTTAGCTGAGTCTGATTCTGATCAGCTGTGCAAGAGTTGGATAAAGATTGCTGTTACGAATATGAATTTACTAAGAAATTAATTTGAAAAGTAATGCATAAACATTCCACACACTCTGTGATACCTCTAAGTTGTGTGTGTGTGTGTGTGTGTGTGTGTGTGTGTGTGTGTGTATCAGAAGAAGACTAGTGCACAACTAATCTATTCAAAGTTCAAGTTTATTGTGTTCCCATCGCACGGTGCACAGCAGTTTTTTGTGCCTTGTGAATTTTTCCTATATAATATAGTAACAGAATGTGTTAGACTAATAACTGTTTTACCATTAAGGCAGGAGGAACACATACTGTTACCATTAACAGCTGGCATATAAAACACACAAATTTATTTTCATACTTTGTGTACAAACAGATATATTTGCATAGAGGTATTACATGTTGAGAGGGCAAAACAGAAGTTTTCCAACAACAGGTATATACTATCACAATTCAGCTGTGAATTCAACCAATGAATAGCTACAGGCAGTAACATCAGAGGTAACTGAAACTTACCACAAATCTATTAACTTTTGGCCTGCTTCGTTCCCTAGGTTGTTCAGTCTCATGTTTCAGGGATTCAAATTTTGCTCTCAATACTTTAGCTGATTCAATACTTGGTTGGTCTGTATCTTCATTTTTTAGATCAGCCAAATATGAGTTGCTGTTGGAACTGTTCAGTTTGTTCTCTTTTTCCTCCCAGCGCTCAAACTTTGCACGTAATGTCTTGGCCCTTGCAGCATTTCTTGCCTGAAAAAAGAGGTATATTGCTTTGAATGACTAAAAAATAGAGATATATTGTCCTCAATTCCTCATAAACAAACATATGTCCTTTCCTCCAGATTGAACAGAATACTGTATTATATCAACTGTTATAGTTAGAAATTGTACAAGAAATAAGTACTGTAACATGGTGACATGCAATTTCTTGTTTCTGCTATAAATTATGCAATGATAAATCATTTTTAATTATTTTAATAAATAGTTATATTTTAACTTCTATACAGAATTAGGACACTTAAATGTTTTAATAGTTTGAATCTACAGGAGCATAAAGAAGGTAACAACTGAATTTTTCTTAGCTAAATTCCAGTGCCAGCTCAAAAACATCTACATAGAGAAAGGATAAAAGATTGTAACAGAAGCTAACTTCAATGTCAAGCTATGATACAATAAAAATTCTTGATTTATCAAAAATAAACATTACTTCAAATTAAATATCTCCTGAGAAATTAGAGTAAATACCCATTCAGCAAACAATATGGCAAATAATTTAACAAATCACATGATTGATGATCATCACAAGCTATGCTGAAGTTAAGGAATCAAAGATAACTCAGCATTATCCAATGAACTGCCAAAACAGGCAAGGAAGTTCAAGTCAGAAAAGCCACAGGGAAATCAGTTTTTATTCAGTAAAATGTGATCATACTTAGTAATCAGTTGAATGACAGTGGATGGCTTTTTGACTGCTGTATTTTGTATAGCTGAAACTACACAGGAATTTAAAATACAACAAAAATAAGGATTTAATTAAGTAAGTTCTTTTTTTATTTAGCAAATATGGGGGGGGGGGGGGGGCAAATTAACAAACAAAAAGTTAATTTTAGGGTATAAAATATGACAATGGCAGTGTTGTTTGTCATCAAATTAAAATTTGCTACACAATTTCCATTCATGAAACTTTGATGATAAAAAACTATTGTAAATCCAAAAATATCACAATGCATCAATAAATTGTCCACAGATATAATCATAGAAAATGTTGATGTAGCAAGTTAACAGAGCGAAGAAAATGGTGATGTTTAACTTGATCAATGACTTAGCAGTCTCACAGAATTAAAACGAAAATTTTAACAAAAGATATTAAATAAGCTATGTTATATACAACAAATCTTAGGGTAGGTTGGCATGCCCACCAATGTACTTACAGCACTTTAAAACTTAGTAGTAAACTAACTCAAATAATCATCCAAACTGAAAGAGTGTAGAAGTGAAAAATCTATCCAAGTAACTGTAAGCCAGGAGAAAAATTTTATTGGAAAATATGTTGTTCTAAATATACATTTTGGATTCCAACTGGGGAAAGCAAGAAACAGATTTGTCAAAAAGGACAGCACACCATCTAACTGAAGATTAAGAGTAGTAGAAATACACCATAAGAAATGAAGAAAATGCTTCTCTTGTGCCAGCTGGAGTTGTATGGGAATGAAGATCTTCAAAAATTAAGCACAATGGCATAACACACTCAAAATTTAGTTACGTCCAGTAAGGACATGCCGCAGGAGATGTATTAGTACTAAATGGAAAAATTTGTGGACAATGAAAGGTGTAACTTAACATTAGCTTTATTTAATAGCTGTCTGTAAGAAGAAGAAGAACTGCAAGAGGATTGTAAAACAGAAACAGAAGTTTAGAGGACAAAATATAAAAGATATACTGAGCATAAGTATCTGCAACTTTTCTAAGATAAAGTTTGATTACTACGAATAAGCGCTTTACACTGAAACCTGGCCAATGAACTACTGAAAATTGTTTTAATTATGTAGATACAAAACATAAAAGAAATAAAATGCTATATTTTATTAATACACTGTATATTTTTACGTTCACCAAAAACCTGCTCACAAAATTTGTTTACAAAAGAGTACATTTTTAAATATAGCTGTTACTCAGCAACCATGAATTATACAGCCAACCAGTTGTGCATAACTGGTGCACACATTAGGTCGGTTTTGACACTTACTAGGGGTGTCTTCATCAGAATGAAATTTTGATAAATCCTATAAAATATACATAAAAAATAGGTATGACAAGAAACACATTAACCAAAATGACAATTTCATGATGTACGAAGGGTACTTACGTAAAATTACATTGCTAAAAAGCAGTGGTCAGAATTTAGAGCAGCTATGCTCAAGTCTACAGCAAAATAAAATGTTCTAGCCTTTGTCACATGTGCCCTGCTGGGAAAAACATCAGGCTGATCTGCCCAGTGGATTACATTGCTGCCACAAAAACAATACAAGTTGCACAGCCTATCAGTAGCAGACAGTGAAATGTGCCCATACTGAAAAACATGACAGTTAATTTTAAAAACAAAATATAATGAAAGAGAGCTTAATGTCTTCTTGAAAATACGCAGTAGTGAAGCAGGTTAAGTACAACAGAGACATTTGTTAGGCCTTACAGAAATTACTATTACGTAAAGGACAGAATGATACAGAAAAAAATTTACAAACAGATGTAAAAAAAAAAAGAGAAAAGAAGAAGAAGAAGAAATAGGTAACTTTCGCAGCACGTATCTACGAGATTCAAAGAAAACAATGGTTTGGAACCAGAATCAGGGAAAAATATAGCAAAAAATAGAGAAATAAAAATTTCACAAGCAATGGATTGAAATCTTGGAAAAAATTTTGTTTTGTAGTTGTAACTGTTTCTTGTGGATGAGACCATCATTCTTAAAAATATGCTGGAAGATCTCCAGCTCTTTGAGTACATCAAGCCTATAACCTTTCTTTCTTCTCAATGTAAAATGGAAATTTCTTAAAAGCATTTCAGTTTGTGTCCAGAAATTAGCAGATGATCAGCAAAAGTGGAATTGTGTACATTAGTGCCTCTTTTTCCCAACACATGGTCCTTGTACCTGACACTAAAAGATCTTTCAGTTGGTAGTATATAATAAACAGTGATTTTATACACTCCTGAAATGTGTATCAGAGCAATTGTGGCCTTGAGACTGAGAATGAGATTTTTTGCAATTTCTTGTTTGTGGAAAAGACAACTCTGAATCCATATGTTTTAATCATAAGATGGCAATTTTATATGAAATATGGCCTGAAAATCAAATCCACAAATCATTTTTATACTTGTTACTGTCAGGAACAACAATGCTGCCTACAGTGGTCACTTTAGCATCAGTTTTAACTTTGAAGATCTTTTCAAGTAATGTGGGATCATAGCCATTATTAACTGCAATAGCTTTTATTATGTTCATCTTTTCATTAAGCTTGTCAGGTGACAAAGGTACAGAGACTGCACGATGAATGGAAGAATGCTTTCTTATGGGAATGAGGATGCGCTGAACTAGCAGGCACTGTTTGATCTGTGTTAGTGGCTTTTGAAAAAATACCAAAAGAAAATCTATCGTTGTCAACAGCTATAATGAGGTCCAACTAATTAAGCTGATGGGCATTCTAATTCACAAGGGAAGCTGATTCTTTCATGAAAACTATTAAAAATTTCAAATAAATGCTGTATTCCTTCCCAGGAACCATTGTTTATGATCAACATGTCATCTACATACTCAGCATAAGATAAAACACTAACACTAGCAGCTGAAAAAACACTGAAGAGTTTCTTTTCCAAAAAATTAATGAAAATATTGGCCAAGATGCTTGCCAGTGGGTTACCCATTGCAGTTATTTGTTTGAAATTTTTAATAGTCTTCATGAAAAAGTCAGTTTCAATTATGAATTAGAAAATAATGAGTGTCAGCTTAATTACTTGGACCTCAGTATTGCTGTTGACAATGACAGACTGTCTTTCGGTATTTTCCAAAAAGCCACTAATACAGATCAAACTGTGCCTGCTAGTTCAGTGCATCCTCATTCCCATAAGAGAGTATTCTTCCATTCAGCCATTCATCATGCAGTCTCTGTACCTTTGTCACCTGACAAGCTTAATGAAGAGATGAACATAATAAAAACTATTGTAATTAATAATGGCTATGATCTCACATACTAGAAATGATCTTCAAAGTTAAAACTGGCACTAGAGTGACCACTGTAGACAGCAGTGCTATGCCTGATAGTAACAAGTACAAAAATGTTTTCTCATTTCCATTTTTAGGCCCTGTTTTGTATAAAATGGTTCATCTTGCGATTAAAAAATATGGATTAAGAGTTGTCTTTTCCATGAACAATAACTTGCAAAAAAATCTCATTCACAATCTCAAGACCACAGTTGCTCCAATACACAATTCAGGAGTGTGCAAAATCACCTGTGATATGTGTCCTGTTTATTATATAGGACAAACTGGAAGGTCTTTTGTCTCAGGTACAAGGAACATTTGTTGGGAAAGAGAGGCACTAATGTACACAATTCCACTTTTGCTGATCATCTGCTAATTTCTGGACACAAACTGAAATGTGTTTAAGAAATTTCCATTTTACATAGAGAAAAGAAAGGTCATATAGGCTTGATGTACTCAAAGGGCTGGAGATTTTCAAGCATATTTCTGAGAACAATGGTCTCATCTTCAACAAACAGTTACAACTACAAAACTAAACTTTTTTCAACAGTTTCAATCCACTGCTCGTGAAATTTTTATTTCTCTATTTTTTACTATATTTTTCCCTGCCTATGGTTTGAAAACATCATTTTCTTTGAATCTCATATATATGTGCTTGTAAAGTTACCTTCATGCAAATATTTTTTGGATTGCAAAGCTGTCTGTAAAATTTTTTCTATATCATTCTGTCCTTTATGTAATAGTAATTTCTGTAAAGCCTAACAGAGGTCTCTGTTATACTTAACCTGCTTGACTACTGAGTATTTTCAAAAAGACATTAAGCTCTCTTTCTTTCTATTTTGTTTTTAAAATTAACTGTCATTTTTTTCAGTATGGGCACATTTCACTGTCTGCACCTGATAGGCTGTACAACTTGTATTGTTTTTGTGTCAGCAATGAAATCCATTGGGCTGAACAGCCAGATGTTTTTCCCAGCAGGGCACATGTGACAAAGGCTAGAACATTTTATTTCGCTGTTGACTTGAGCATAGCTGCTCTAAACTCTGACCACTGCTTTTTAGCAATGTAATTTTACATAAGTAACATTTGTACATCATGAAAAACTGTCATTTTGGTTAATACCTAATTTTTTATGTATTATTTTATAGGATTTATCAAAATTCCATTCTGATGAAGACACCCCTAGTACGTGTCAAAACCTAGGTCAATGTACCTACCAGTTATTTATAACTAGTTGGCTGTATAATCCTATGCTGAAATTACAGAAGATTTTTCTCCAGATGCCAAAGTTATTACAAAAGAAGGAAAGCCAGCTATGTCCTAACTTGTTAGTCATTATACTGTAAATTTCCGCATTACAGAAGTTTTGTTTCACTGACCTATTATACGTAGGTTTTATGAAGTACTGATTACAGAGAAATGTGCAAAATCTATTACCTGGATTAAAATTTCATCTTCTGTTTTATTTGTGTTTGTTTCTTGTTCATCAGTCTCTGACTCTTCTTCATCATCTTCATCCTCTGACTCTTCTGGTGAGGTTTCAGAGTCTCGCGTGTAGTCAGGTGGTGGTGTAAATCTTTTCAGTGGCTTTGGTCCTTATTGGCAAACAAATTAGTCATTTATGTTATGGAATTACTTTCTTCATGGAAATTATGGGTGTTGTAGAATTGCTCTTGATGCAACTGATAACTCACACACACATTAATTGAAAACCAATTCTATATGTTGTATCAACTATCATTAAATTGCTGTGTGTTATTCTTATTTACTTATAATAAAACAAATTTAGTAAAATTATTAAAAGATCATTACTTAAAGATACTTCTGCATTTTAAGCTATGTCAGAAAACTGTGATGAAGAAGAAGATGATGATATAGGTTTCAGAGTATTCATTGGCAGAGTTATTAGCACCTTGGCAGAATATGGTTGGTTGGGTCGATTTGGGGAGGAGACCATACTGTGAGGTCATCAGTCTCATCAGATTAGGGAAGGATGGGGAAGGAAGTGCCCTTTCAAAGGAACCATCCCAGCATTTGCCTGAAGGGATTTAGGGAAATCACAGAAAACCTAAATCAGGATGGTCGGGCGCGGGATTGAAGCGTCGTCCTCCCTGTGCACCACCTCACTCAGTGCAGAGTATTAATTAAATGCTTAGTGAGTATTAAGTCTTTCCTCATAAGCAATCTTCTTGGGGAAATGGACCATAAACACATATTAGAGACTTCAAAGAGTGTATGGCAATGGAGACACAGACAGTGGTTGATTATCAGTGTATTAAAATGAACAATAAAGAACCATCAATGGGAGCTACACATTTACACTTAAGTTCATGACCTTTCCTCATGTTTAAATAAAATTATAATATAGTCAGTACATAAAATAAAAACTAAAATTAGAATTAGGCACAAAAGTACTAAAAGTTATTCAATACATGTGGCTGGCTGACCACTCCTAAAAACAAGGATACAGCCAGCCACAGTAGGAACAAGTAAGAGTGTAACATTTCTATCATGGACGTTTAAAGTGCTTAAATAAAATCCTCAGTCTCAGTATTAAAACGTACATTAAAAAAGAAACTGACACATAGTAAAAATTGTGAAACTGTGATTTGAATAACAGCAGCTGGTCTGATTACTGACTAAATAATCATGAATTGTCCACTTTGAGATAATTAAAATAACCTACCTAATAGTTTGAACAGGAGGTCCAACAGTACACAAAACCTTGAAATATTTCCCACACTCATCTCATCGGTATTTAAAATGATGGAAAAATTGTTATCAATAACAACTGCTGCCCTCTTCTTAGAATATAAAATGCAATAAGATGTGACACATTTAAATTGCTACACCACAAACACTGTACTCTGCTGGTGGGTCCTCCTGTTAGAATCAGAGGAGTTTCCTGTGTGTCAGAGGACAGTGCTATACTCTCAGTCATGTTAAAGCCACTTATTTACATGTCTGAAATTGGAACAATGTTCACCTATGCAAAACTGTAGGGTTATCACCTTAATTTTTTTAATTTTGTACTTTCAGCCACATGGTCTCCAGCTGATAAACAATTTTCTTCCTCAACAATAAGGTGATAAGACCAAGTGCAGAACATGGGGTACTGCATTACTTTCCTTATGTGCAACCCTTCCTGTCTTGTCAGCTTGCTCATTTCCCAAAATTCCCAGATGACTTGGTACCCAGCAAAATGATACTTCCTTCCATTGATGTTGTAGTGTACCTAGTGTATGCTGTGTGTTCTGGACCACTTTATCTGCTGGGTAGATTTGCTGAATGGTCCAGAGGGCACTTAAGGATCAGAGCAATTACTTCATTGATTACACCTCACCTTTTCCAGTCTTTTTAGGATAGGAATAGAGTTTTTTCATTAAATTTGCCTGGAAGTCTATTCCTAATGACCCTATCAGTTGACAGTACAGCTCTGCTTAGCTTCATCAATGTAATAACTGTAAAATTTCAGTGTCCATCGAAAATTTATAAAAGACTTATTTAAAAATAAAATTTAGTTTACAAGATTTCTTGTACTTTGTCATATTTAAATCAGCCTTGGCTTCCCTGGTAACCAGGAAAGACACTTGTTCCAACCCTGTGTTAGAACACTCATTTCTGCCCCACCAAACTCTACAAGCTGCTTGTTTGTTCTGATCCCAAACTGTCTTGTTGCTCTTATATAGTTTACTCACATTTGTTTTGCTGATAGTCAGACAAGAAGGTTAAATGTCACAAACTAAGGGAGTGGGCACATGTTAGATTCATGTTGTGCCATTAGGAACTTTCATTGGATGGTTATTGACAGTTCCCCAACCTCAGCACAGAGGTTGGGTATAGGCCTTGTTGTGAAGGCCCCTGCCACCAAACTAATGCACTCATTGTGAACCAATTCCAGTGTCTTTAAATAGGATGATCACATAGAACAATATACAGTGAAGTCATAGTTCAGCTGTGACTAAATGGAGTCTCTATAAAATTACTAAAGGGGGTATTTGTCTGTCCCTCAGTATCAGTCACTAAGGCATTTAAGATGTTTAGAGCTGACAGAGTTCTTGCTTTTCTTGTTTTGAGATACTTCAGGTCTGGCAACCATGTGAGTTTCTCATTGGAGACAAGGAACAGGGACTGATTCTTTACAATTAAGAGTAGTGCCCTCAGCCATTGTTCAGGTTGATTAAAAACATGATGTACATCATTAAAATTCACACACACACACACACACACACACACACACACACACACATTTATCTAGGGAAAAGTCAGAAGTCTGTGCTTTTAACACATAATTCTAGTCTTCTTAACGTTAATCACAGATTTCAAGCAGTCATCTCAAGACTAGAAGATGAATAAAATGTTGCAAAGACATCCAGAAAAAGAGAGCATTGGACAGGGCTCCTCACTTTTGACACTACAGTGTTGATCACTACTACAAAAAGAGTAACAGTTAACATGCTTCACTGAGGGACACAGTTGTCCTTGTTATGTGTGTCTGAGAATATACAAACAACTCTGAACCTAAAGTACTGTCCTGAAAGGAAGGCTCAGACTCTAATAAGAAAACACCTCAGAAAGCCCCATTCATGCATTTGTCAGATGATATTATATCTCCATGTAGTGTTATAGGCCTTTTCAATATCCAAAAACATTCCTGTCAAGTGCTGGCTACACAAAAAAAAGCCCTTTTGTATCACCACCTTCAGGAGCATTTGCTTGTGAAGTGTAGATCTGTACTTACAGAAGCCATAATGAAGCTGACTGAGAAATTTTCTGGTTTTTACAGTCTGTATTAAGTGGCAGTTAATAATTCATTCCATTGTCTTCCCAGTATAAACGCTAAGTGCAAAACTGCAGAAACTATTTAGGCTGGTGCAATCCTTGGGGAATTTCTGGAGGTTGATTTTGGTTGCTTACCTCCAAGAATCAGGTGACTGTCTCTCAGACCAGATTCTCTTTAAAAGTGTGAGGACGTAGTTCACTGACTCAATAGTCAAATCTTGCAACATGTCATAGAGCACTTTGTCTGGTTCCAATGTTGTACTATGAGCCACAGATAGCAATGCTCTAACTCCATACAAATGAGGTGATGTTACTGGAGCTTAAGTCCAACCACATCCTCTCTGCTAATTTCCATCTGCTTCACAATATGGACTCTTTTATTGGCATTTGATGTAATTTGTACAATGTATTGCACCATTCACTGGGCCACAGCTTCTGGTGTAATGCTTAGAGCACAATTGCCCTGTATGCCCACTGCAGTGCATACCTTACCTTTACCATCAAGCCTTTTCCTTGACTTCCATACCTTTGCTGATGTTGAGATATGTTTAATGGACTCTAAAAAGCCATTTTTACTCTATATGATAATTTTCTGAACTTCTCAATGAGCAATGTGAAAGACAGTAAGGTTGTCTCAGCAGATGGGCTACATCAGAACTTTTGTAGTTTCACTCATTTGTCCCTGATGGCTAAATGACATTCTTGACCAATGCTGTCAGCAGATGGGCTACACTGAAACTTTTGTAGCTCCATTCACCTGTCCCTGATGGCTTAATGGCCTTATTGGCCAAGGCTGTCTACAGAGGGGCTACTTTGGAGCTTATGTAGTTCCACTCACCTGTCCCTGGTGGCTGAATGGCTTTCTTTGCTCCACACAGGGACTGGCCATTTACCAAGGTTAATGGATGACTTCAAGATACAGCCCTGTGAGTGATCACAGTTATGTACTGTACCATGTTCTGGATGTTGGAATGCAGCCAGATTCTGTTAAGAGTCCAATTGGCTTTATTTATTACCCATATAAGTGGTTTGGTGGCAGGTACTGATGTATCTTGCACATGAATATAAAGAGGGGAAATGGTCACTAGGGAGCAAGTTCTCCACTTCTTCCCAAAGGACAGTATCAGCTAACATGGGGTGGAAGGTCAATAGCAGCTAATAATCAATTGTTAGCAATGAAATGTGTCACTTTCCCTCTGTTGAGGAGGCAGACATCACTTAACAAGGGGAACCTCTCCACTATTAAACCACTAGTGCATCTGTATATAGAGCCCCACTGCAGAGGAGGAAGAGATGGGGGAGTTTGTAGATGAGGTCCTCACAGACTTCATAATCCACAAGTTCATGAGATGGGATACAGGGTGCACACAGTTATTCTTAAAAGTATGTAAAAATGAACAGCTACTGCTTGAAGGTGGATGGCGAGGGTTACAAGTTCAGAACAGCATATATTGTTGATGAATAATGCCACTCCATGCATGGCCCTCCCACCATTTATATGATAGTCTGATGTTTTGAAATGTATCTTTTTTATGCATTGGCACAAGGGCCTATCCTTTGTGAAAAGTTTACCTCTTCCACTTACGTTCTTAAACTGTGCTGACTTGAGCTTCATTTCACTGAGAGTGGGAGCAAAGAAAGTTGAGAAAGCAAGAGGGTGCATTGGTATACACTTTAATTTCCAGAATTTCCTTTTCTTCTAAAAACACTGGGAAATACCTGCTCCAAGCAAAGTGATTACTCAAGCAGTTCTGGCATTGAGCACAGTGACCCTACTTCATGGGTGTCTTTTCTGCATTTGTCACATGTTTCCTTGCCAGCATATTCTAATGCAGTTTGATCATATCTTTATAGCACCACTTTGGACTCTGTATATAAGGCATTACCTTCTGTTGAATAAATCCAACTTTGATGTGATCTCAAAGATAGGTGAAATGAAAGTTAGCATGAAAATGGCAGCCTTCTGCAGCTTACCATTCACTCTCATCATCATATTCCAAACTCAGTCTCTACTAAGCTACTACACCCACAACCTCTACCCAACGGTCTCCCCTTCCTCCACACTGCAACTCCCCCAATCCACTCCTCCACATCATCATCATCATGCACTACATGAACTCATCATCTCTTGTGCCTGCATGTCATGTCCCTATCCCATACACTTGCTGCTTCTCCCTCCAACATTTCTGCCCCACACACCTGCTGCCACTCCCGTTACATGATCCATCCAGGAGCTAGGAAAGTGTTCATTCTTTTTTTGCATACCTATTGAGGAATCAATGCTTGCACTGTACAGTGAATTGTCTCCTTTACTCGTGAATTTTGTACATTCTGATGTCCTTTCTCTCCCCCCTCCCCCCCCCCCCCCCCCGCATTGATAGCTAATGTGCGAACAAATACTCTCGCATTGCAGAGCTATCCTATAGCCCTCAGCACAATTTCTTCCTGCACTTTTGTTCCCCAGACCCACACCTTGATATCCATAGTTTCCTTTACAACCATCTAACCCCTTCAGTTGTCCATTTCCCATGTCTATTTCCCATATTTCTGCTGCATAGAAAGGTCTTGTCTCCTATGAATGTGATGCTCTGTTGCCTCACTGGATCATGGTTTTCAACACAGGTCTTCATCTGCAGCATGTTTTTCTCCTGGAACCTTGTTTTTCAATATATGGGAGGAAAATAAACTGGGGATGGAAACCTGTGTCCAAAACCATCATTCACCAAGGCAACAAAGCATCACATTCATAGGAGAAAGCTTTTTTACATAACAGCTAGCTCCACCTATTCCACTGTTGATTATGGCAATCGGTCACAATCACTGAACAACAAATGACATTGTGAGACATTCCACCTAAAGCCATCAGTATACAAAGCTACTTTTGCTGCCAAAGATGTGGCCTAGTGGCAGGCACCAATGCCTATAACTTCAATGCTCTGTAGCATCATCAGATGACATTTGCGGACACAGGCTCCTATCATCGATTTCCTCAAGACACCCTCTACTCCTCGTCAAAGTTTGTCAAAACATTTCTGACACCCACCCAGCCACACACACACACACACACACACACACACACACACACACACACACACACACACACACACACACAGGGTGTTTATAAATTAATTATACAAAAATAACCTTAAATTGTGAAAAGGGTGAATGACAAAAATATACTCTTGAGATCTCTTCAGGTGTTGTTGCTTTAGTATAGATCTACTTATGTGTGTGCAGAGCTTCTATAGCTCATATAATCTGATTGTTATGAGCTTCCAAGGTATACAGGACATAGAAAATGAACAAGACAAAGTTTGCCACACAATGTTCTATCCTTCCTATACTAATTCTTTATTGCTTTATAATGCTTCTTGTCAACTGCCTGACTAAATCTACAATAAAATTCTTAAATGTACAGAAAGTACTTCTGCTCAACATTTATTGCTTTCCCTGCCTGTGCAAAGTGACTGGTAGACAGTTGGTCCAGTAGAATTTTTAAAAGTTACCAAACTGTTCATCATGTTGATGAGTGTAGTGGCACAGTACAAATTAAATGTTGCATTATGTTTATGGAACACAGTAGATGCTTCCTAAAAAAAAAAAAATGTGGAAATAATAAAACACATAATAGCTGATGATAATTCTGCAAGGGTACATGGTGACAGCTATGCATTTTTGGATGGTATTGTCAAACAGACTGAGTTCCTGCAGAGAAACATTACAGGTGATGAAACTTAGGTTGTTCAGTTTTTCTGATGAAACAAGCAGAATTTTGATGCAAATTTAAATTGATGATATCTGTAGGGAAAATGATGTGCATGGTATTGTAACAGATAAGGCATTCCTACACATTTACTTCCTGCCCAGAGGTGGAATGCTGACACTGAATTTTGCTGTAAAACAACTGCAAAAAGTGAGACTCATCAAAAAAAAAAAAAAAAAAACACTACACTTTACAACTAAGCATACCAGCAGTGGTATTCACATTCCTATTGCAATCTGAGGCATTTGGGGGTTTTTAGGCAATGGAAATTGAAGATGTATTATGTATGCCACCAGTCCAATCAACAGAAGAAATGTCCTATCAATGAAACAGAGAGGCAAAAATCTGTTGCTGTGCTCCTACATCAAGCCAACATATTGGATGTATCAGTATGGCCATTTGGACCTTAGGGTGGCCTTCCAGTGCTGTGAGTGTGTTCTGAGGACCAGGACATGCTCATTACTGGATACAACTTTCTTTTCTAAACTGTTTTCACATACGCACCATTATGTGTGCATTACAACCTGTCCTGTTCAAGACAAAATATTGCAGTAAAGGACCTCCAATACTGATCATTCTACATGTGTGTCACCTTTCTGAAATCTTTATTGCTTATTTTTGATGCACATCCTCTGTGTTTGGAACCATTAGGGCTATTCATTCTGGGTGCCTCGCCACTAGTATTGGTGTAATTAAGAGTACACAAACTATAGTGATGTGTAGTTTTCTTAATAAAAACACTGTTCTGAATCATTTACAAGAAGAGGCTGGAAAATATAAAAAGTACATTATAAGAGAGACAGTCAAGAATGACCAAAGAATGAAAGAAAGGGGCAAACATAACAGTCTGTTGATCAAAATGTCAGATGGCATAGTTGCAAACAATAGGAAACTCTGACTAAAGAGTGTTTATATATTACATTACCAATTTGTGTAATTCACACAATGAAATGGAAACATCAGTAGCAGATTGCTCATCCAATGAAACAGACATGTGGATAAAAGATGGCTAGGTGTATATCCTTCTGAAATATTGCCATAATAAGTAGCTAAAGCTAGTTTAACATATGTAAGAAGAAAATCACTTAGGAATAATGAAACAATGATAGATGCCATAAAAGTGGCTTCCATGCCAAAATTCAAGAACAACCACTGGAGTGTTTCTTTGTAAACAGACAGAACGCTAGGAAAAAAGACGGGAAGACAGTCAAGATTAACTATGAAATTATAGTATCAGACAACAAATTTATGTACCTAGAGCAACCAAAATATGATAAATTGATTGACACTGATAAAAATAAAAATGGCTTTGTGTTCATCTGGGAAATTAAATAACAAAAAATAAAATCTCAGTTTGCATGAAAGAAAGCCTATAGCCAATGAATACTGGGAATTAGAGGCAACAACAGAAACATGAAACTTAAATATTCCAACCATTTTGAACTTGAGTATAATCTACATCTTCATACATACTCCACAATGAAATCTGATAGTAAGGACATAAATTAGTAAGAGGAAAAACAGAAATTGAGAATGTCATTGCAGCTATCATGAAATTAAAATAAAGATGGACAGAACACATAACCAGACATCAACAAGCATAGACTAAAGAAATTCCTTATGATAAGAAACAACTTAGACAATAACCAAATGAACATGGGATATCAGCATGAGGATAAAAGCACGATACATTTTTACACGTGAAGCTTAAGATCATGGTATAATGAATCTGAAAGATGCATTACTCAGCAGTGGACGGAAACTGAATGTTTACAATAGTAATGACTCTTCAAAGTGAATTTCATGTATTATGGATTTAAGACTTTTCAAAGAGACAATTGATAAAATAGGAATGAGGTACAGTTGTGATATATAAGACGTTTAAAACTGCACGGAATTTTCTGTTATGTTTTGCAGGTAAATCTGTATGTAGCAAATGACATTAATGAGACATCAGTATGCTTGATGAAGAGGTACAAGACAGATGAAGCAATGAAAGCTCACCTTCAGGAATGTCCTCCTTTGATGCATTTTCTTCAAGTTGCCTGAAAAGTGACAACATTTTGCTTGTTGTTTTGCTTCGGACAATTTCTTCCTCAATCTTATCATCACTTCTCACAATATTTGGATCACGATAAACTTCTGTTTCAGGATAGTCCTCCTATTTACAAAAAATACAGTTATTGAGACACTTTAAATAAAATGAATTACTTCTATTCATTAGATTCAGCTGGTAATAATTTCATAAATTAATGATAAACATGTTTAGTTTTAACAAACATTTCAACTGGTAATAATTAAGGTCTTAGTACAAAAAATAAATATGACGATAAATTCTGGATTTCACTATATATGTTCTCAAAATCTTATTAAACTTTTATCCTTCTCCAGCTAAGCAGTCTTATTCATTTTTCTTTGGTACTGGATATTCAATATCATGCATAAAATATACTGTGTCAGCAATTCACTTCCATATCATAAAACATAGAATCATTTTCATGTCTAATCTCTGTTTCCTCACATATTCCCTAATTTTTAAAAGTGTCTACAGAAAATATACTAATAGATACTTATTTTATGTTTATACAACCTCAGCACATTAATTTTAATCTGTTTCCCTCTGTCCTCCTTTGCCCAATAAGTGAGCTTCCTGAATGCCATTCTCAACCTTTCTGGTGACTACATGAAAACTTATGTCTGTATCAGGAGTGGACAAGACCTCTACATGCGTGCAGAGGTCTCGCATGCATGTTGTAGTAACACTGTTCACGTTTACGTCACACTTCACTTAGCGTAGACCGGGACTGTGTCCTAGGCATGCCCGATGTTGACTGACTGGACATGGCCTGTGCTGCCGGAGTTGTTGTTGTTGTTATGCCGGCAGAGGTCGCGTCCGAATTCTCGCGTGCCCTCTGGTGGACGGGACTCTACTTGCGGTAACTACCGTCCGTGACGCGCCGTGTCGATGTGCGCCTCTCGCGATCTTTCTGGTGGCTACTGCACTCCTCCTCCTTCGGGGGGGTGAAGCCACTGTGATCCACTGCATCGGAAGGTGGAGCGTCGGGCAGGAGCGATGACCTCCACATCCATTGGAAGGCCGGAGTCGAGGGGATCTGCCAACCCTTGAGCCGGAACCTTCGAATACGGCTGGAAGTGACCCACACGAAGAGGCCCCCGTCGTCCCACAACCGGAGCCCGGGACAGAACGGGTGACAAGCTGTCGAACTCCAGATCCTGTTCCACCTCAGGAGGGGCAAGACCCAGTGGCGGGGAGAATGGGGAAGGGACGACCACAGGTGAATCAGCCTCCTGAGAAACCGGGCCTGCGAGGGGGGCCGGCTCTCGCTGGGGCATCGCGAACGATGGCAATGCCGGTGCTGGAGCTACTGGAGGCTGCCAAGGCTGAGAACCAGCGCAGTGCGACAGAGTCACAGCGGGGAGAGGTGGTAACATCCCCTGCGAAACCAACACAGGTGCCAGCAATGGGGAAGCCAGTGTCCGAGAGGAGGACCACCGCCGGTATCCAACGTGGATTGCAACCAAACCCATGGGCCCAGACTGACATACCCAGTGGAAAGCCAGGTACTCCATTTTGCGAAGACTGGCGAGGACCAGGTCGGAGGAGGTGCAGCAGAGTCCTAGGTTGACGCCCATGGAGGAGCTCTGCGGGGCTGCGTTCTCCCATTGGTGTGGTCCGGTATGCCATCAGGAAAAATGTCAATGCTTCCTCTGCAAGAAATTCATGCACATACTTTTTCATCTGTGTCTTAAATGTGCGCACCATGTGCTCGGCTTCCCCATTCAATTGTGGATGGAAGGGGGGAGAGCAAACGTGCCGAATACCGAAGCGCCTACACAAATCCTGGAAGGTCTGCGAAAGAAACTGCGGTCCATTGTCCGAGACCAGGGTGATTGGCAGACCTTCCACAGAAAAGATTTTTGCTAGTGCCTGGATTGCAACTTCTGAAGTGGTTGAGGAGCAGCGAACCACATATGGGAATCGGGAATAAGCATCAATGACAATGAGCCAAAAGCCATTGAGAAACGGGCCCGCAAAATCGATGTGAACACGTTCCCATGCTTGGGTTGCTGGCGGCCATTAAGAGAACGCTGCCCTGGGAGATGCCTGTTGGCTCCCACACTGGGAACAGGCGGCCACCAAGTGCTCAATTTCTCTGTCAAAACCGGGCCAGTACACATGTCTGCGAGCCAAGGTTTTAGTACGGGAAACACCCCAGTGCCCCGCATGTAATAATGTGAGGACCTCCCTTCGTAAACTTGCAGGAACAACCATCCGAGGAGCTGTATCATCGGTAGCCAGAAGGAGAACTCCTTCCAAGAGCGAGAGGCGGTCTTGTAGAATAAAATAATTACAAAGAGGGTCCGAGGCCCGGCCCGGAAGGCAGGACGACCACCCCTGCTGAATGAGGCGAACTACTTGCCGGAGAACCGGGTCAGCTGCTGTTTCCCGGGCAACTCGAGAACTAGTGATCAGGAAGCCATCAACCGCTTGGCGGGACGCCACATCCAAATGAAAACACATAATCTCCTCTCGATTGAACGTAGGATCCGGGCCCATAGGAAGACGGGAATGAGTGTCGGCGTTGACATGCTGTCCGGTAGGGTGAAAATGAATGTCATAATGGTACTTAGAGAGGAACAAGGCCCAGCGCTGTAGTCTGTGGGCCGCCCTATCCGGAATCTGAGAGGCGGGGCCAAATAACGATATTAACGGTGATTAACTGAAATTTTGTGCCTTACAAGAAAGGGTGAAACTTGGTAACAGCATAGACAATGGCCAAAGCCTCTTTACCCACCTGGGAGTAATGGGCCTGCACGGGACTAAGAGTTTTAGACGCAAACACCAGTGGTTGCTAGGAACCGTCTGCATTGCGATGGGCCAGGACCGCCCCCACCCCATACTGTGAAGCATCTGTAGCCAGGACCAATGGCTTATGGGGATCAAAAGTAGCCAAACAAGGCACTGACGTGAGGAGGCCCTTCAACGAGGTGAACGCTCGCTCGATTGCAGGCGACAAATCAAAAGGAACACCCTTGCGCAGAAGGCAGTACAGAGGGTGGGCTATGGTGGAAGCCCTGGGAATGAACTGGTGGTAATAGGCTATCTTGCCTAAAAAGGCTTGTAACTCTTTCAGCGAAGCGGGCCGAGGAAGGTCGACGATACCTTGGACCAAACTTCCTAGTGGCTGGATGCCATGCCGAGAGATGGTGCAGCCCACATACTCAATGGATGGTTGGAAGAAGTTTGACTTATGCAGGTTGCAATGCAAGCCCACAGACCTGAATTTGAGAAAGAGGGTGCGAAGGTTGTGCAAGTGTTCCTTCGTGCTGCGGCCTGTGACAATTATGTCATCCAGGTAATTAATACAATGAGGGATTGTTGACGTGACGTGCTCAAGATAACGCTGGAATATCGCCAGGGCACTGGAGATTCCGAAGGCAAACCGCTGGCATTGGTAAAGGCCAAATGGGGTGTTGACAACCGCCAGCCGTTTGGAGACCTCATCAAGTGGTATCTGATGATAAGCCTCCGAAAGATCAATTTTCGAAAAATATTGGCCTCCCGCTACGGCAGAGAACAATTCATCAGCACGAGGCAAAGGATAGATGTCCACCACCAATTAGGAATTAATGGTGGCCTTAAAATTGCCACAAAGACGTAATTTTCCTGAGGGCTTCCTTACAATAACAAGGGACGAAGCCCACTCACTAGAAGAAATGGGAAGAACGACTCCTAGGGCTGTCAGCCGGTCTAGCTCTTCCTTTACCTGAGGGCGGAGAGCCAAGGGAATCTGCCTCGCGCATAGAAAACACGGGCGAGCTGATGCCTTCAACGTTAAGTGAGCTTCAAAATCTGAAACACGCCCAAGGCCCTCCTCAAAAATATCTGGAAAGTCTGGGATCAAAGATTCTAATGATTGACAGGGAACGTCTTCGGAGACCAACTGTATGGTGTCAGCGATAGAAAAACCGAAAGCTTGAAAGGCATCCAGGCCAAAAAGTTAGCGAAGCTCGCAACACTGACAACAATAAAAGTAATAGGCCGAGTGACTGATTTGTAAGTCACGTCGGTAGTGAATTGACCCAGGAGGGGAATTAACTGTTTACCATAACCGCGTACACGCCGGTAAACTGGCGCCAATGGGGGCGATCCAAGGTCGGAATAAGTTTGTGCATTCAACAACGAAACTGCCGCACCCGTATCTACTTGCAATTGTAACCGGCGTGACCGAACCAACACCTTGATAAAGAGTTTGCATGCCGATGCGTCGGGAGCCTGGCCCGATGAAACTTCCTGAATGTCAACGTCCATGTCCTCTGTACCTGCTTCCTTCGATTCTTTTGCGGCTGAGTGGCAAACTTTAGCAATGTGATCTTTTTTATTACATTTGCGACAAATGGCCCAACACTGGGGGCACGCTGACCGATCATGATGTATATAGCACGACGCACAGGACGGCAACAGGGGCCGGCAGCCGGAATTCTGTTTACGCGCCGTGCGGGAGCGGCCGTAACGGCCGGATTGTACCGCTCGCACGTCGTCCACCCCGGACACAGTGGACGCGGCCGTGCCGCCCTGAACCGCTGCAACGTCGCACCACGCTTCCAGCTGTTGACCTATGGTGTGAGAGACTTCATACGATTGAGCAATGGACAGGACTTCCTTGAGGGAAGGGTCTTCTAACTGCAGGGCCCGTTGCCGGACCTCCCTATCAGGGGCCGAACGAACAATGACGTTGCGTACCATAACGTGGGCATACAACTCTCGCGACTGCTCCGTGACAAAATGACACTTGCGACTAAGACCGTGCAGGGTAGCGGCCCACGCCCGGTAAGACTGATGGGGCTGTTTCTTGCATTGATAGAACTCGACCCTAGACAAGACAAGAAGAGAGCACGACATACCTCCGCATCAGCAACATGAAACGCCTGGAAATGCTGCCGAAAGCGATGTTCATATGCGTCCCAATCCTCCGCCGTCTCGTCTTACGGGAGAAAGGGAGGAGGGAACGGCGCTGGAACAGATGGCGTGGAGAGCAACGCCGGAAGCACTTGTTTCATGGTGGCCATGAGCTCCGTCTGCTGCTCAACCAAAACCCGCACTAAATCCTCCATGCCGTGGAGAAGCTGCAAAACTGGAACAACGACGCAACACGCGAAAGAACGACTCTACTCGTCGCCAATTGTGTAGTAACACTGTTCACATTTACGTCGCACTTCACTTAGCATCGACCGGGACTGTGTCCTAGGCATGCCCGATGTTGACTGACTGGGCACGGCCCATGCTGCCGGTGTTGTTGTTGTTGTTATGCCGGTAGAGGTTGCGTCCAAATTCTCGCGTGCCCTCTGGTGGACAGGACTCTACTTGCGGCAACTACCGTCTGTGACGCGCCGTGTTGATGTGCGCCTCCCGCGATGTTTCTGGTGGCTACTGCACATGTGGATTTCTCCCATCTGATTGCACACATCCCCCACAACCACACCATGCTGTCTTAGTGGGAAGATGGGGACACTATGATCCAACACATTATATAACAATTCAGTCATTCAAACAACATTGAACAGCTTGCATGCAGCTTGGTTTCATATTTCTGACAACATAGATAATAAATGAAACAAATTTTAATGATTACTTATTTATTTTTGGTTTGCTGGAAACATAATAAAATTTATATTTGGTGCAAATTGCTGGCACACAGGCAAATGCAGAGAATTTGGCAGACTTTCATCAATTAGGCTACCATATAATCATGACTTATTTAGTTTCATAATCAAGAAACATCTTTCACACACATATATATTGAGTGAAACACTGAAATCACATTTGCAGACTTGTTATGGAGATGTGGATATGCTTTTCAAGGAAAACTTCATACAACATAAAATAATTTGTCTTTTAAGTGGCAGTATGGAAAGGATAGATTGCTACTCACCACAAAGGAGGCTCTGAATTGCAGACAGGCACAATGAAAAAGAATGCTTTGTCTGAAAGTTCAAATATTTCTAGTGTTCTTTTTTACTGTGCCTGTGAGGAACTCAGTGCCTTCTCTGTGTGGCAAGTAGTAATCTATTCTTTCCATACCCCTGTTTTTTCCATACTGGACTTTTGATTATTTGATTCTGTCTTTTACATGGGAATTACACACACACACACACACACACACACACACACACACACACAACTGAAATGGTAATAAGTTTCAAAAACCACCCAAAAACAGACTGGTTGTGTCCTAAAAATGTTTAGAAAACTGTTCTTTGAATTCTACAAGCAATTCTTCAAAATTAACATTTTCTTTAATGACAGAATGCTTCGGAAAATTGACAGTATTCTTTGTCAAAAGCTGCCCCTTCTAGAATTCAATATTTTCTTAAATGTTTTACTGCAGACTTGTATAATTAAAAATGTGAGGTCTGCAGTCCATTTCATTACAGTTTTTCTAATTATGGTTCTTGCTGTCTGTTTTCCTTCAGAAATTCAACAACAATGGATCTTAAATTAGAAGATTGTTCCTGACATGCTCCCTGATTTAACCACTGTACTTCACAGTAATATGAACTGTTTCCATATTTTTCATTCAATTCTACCAAAACTGGTGAAACTGACAGAGTATAATGTGTATAACTTCAGAAAATTTACTATTCATACCATCAATTTCATAACATTCTCCATGCCTACAAATTTAGCACAAAGAGCATCTTGATGTGCAAAACTATACCACACACAAATAATCAATTGATTGTTGTAATTTTTTGCTCTTTCATTGTCAACTATATCTTTAAATTGTTGATCCATGGTACTG
The DNA here is from genome assembly GCF_021461385.2 of Schistocerca piceifrons. Taxonomy (NCBI): domain Eukaryota; kingdom Metazoa; phylum Arthropoda; class Insecta; order Orthoptera; family Acrididae; genus Schistocerca; species Schistocerca piceifrons. The sequence continues at coordinate 255,549,823 of NC_060149.1, forward strand.
TAATCTCATTCTACAGCCAACTTGTGATACCTGTCAGTTACGTGACTCTAGAAAAGATACTGAAAATTCTCATCCTTCTCTCTGAAAAATAGCCTTCATTTTGATTCATTTTTAAAGGCTGTGATGACAGTTTGCTAGACTCCCTCTTTTTGAGTAAAGAGCTGCTGGACCTTTCAACTTCCTTTATACCACAACAAAACATGAAGGATAAACAGTGCTGCTACTATGATTCTGCTGAACTGAAGAAAGTCATGTCGACTGAAAAATGCCACACCAAATATGAGAAGACACTGCACTGGGAAATGAAATGTCATGCACACCAAGTAATTCTGGGAAGGACCGAGCAAAGCTGAGATGTACCGAATAGTGTCGAGACAGGCTGAGCCCCAGAGTGTGCCAGTGCATCACATTACGCATCCGTGAAGTTAAATTTTGCTCACCATGGCAAACCCTGTCGATATGAACTATGTTAACCTCCCATAATACCTCCACTTTGATAGCTACAGCCCCTTCCACTTGACACATCTTCACTATTATCCACCCACCTGCAGATGGCATATTTTTAATATTGAGTGATCTCCCTCCAGCTATGCTCAAGTCCTTGATAGACAAGATTCCTCTTGATACTTGGTTTAAAAGTAGATTTTCTGTGTCAAAGCATCTCTGCACCTTTGTCCCCCTTGCACATCACTCAATATCATCAGGACTGCATTTATCTGAATATTTATTGTCATGCCTTGACACTGTGTTGACCAGCTGCTTAGAAGAATATCAGGCCTAGGAAACTGGCCATTTATGTTGTTATTTAAAGAGTTACTGGCACGCATGTAATTGATGTATCTTTCAGAGTAATACATATTAAAGAAAAGACCACACTTCAAGACTTATTTTTCATATTTACTTTAGTTCTTTGAGAGATTGAAAATTTAAAAATAGTATAATTAGCCTTAAAAAAGTGAGGGGAGTTATTGAACAATTTCTTCCATGTCCATTTCCAAAATTTCTTGCTCACTCAACAAACATGGCATATTTGTAGCAGAATAAGAGCAAACTGTGAAACCTAATGAGCACATGTGTGAAACTATGTCAATGGCATCATATTGGCTCAGCAATTTGTGAGAGCAGCTGTTACATTCACTAACGTATCTTTCAGAATAATTTTAGAAATTGATAACAGAAGGCAGCACCAGTCAAGGGACAAGTGGCAAGATGTCTGTACATTGTTCATATGTTCATGTGTTTATTTATTAGCCATTCAGCATGTTTACCAAGCAGTTGGCTTCGTCAAAATACATTTTACATATTTCATATAAGTATAGTTGTTACTAATTTTTACATGATACATTATGCATATATATACATACATCTTTTTAGTAGTTAGTAATTTGTACATTTTACCCACATCATCATTTTACGTATACATAAATACATAAACTTCTTACTAATCAGACAATTTCAGCAATAATAATTATACAGTTTACATTCAAGAATTAATTATATGGTTTTACACATTTAGTTAAAGATAGTTACATTATTTCAATTTACTTCAAATTACTTCGAAGATATTCTTCAATTGAGTAATATGCTTTATTTTTGAGCCATGTGTCTAATACCTCCCTAAATTTAAAGTGGGTGAGGGTTTTGACAGATTGTAGCAGTTTATTATATAAATTTGGACTTAGGTGTTTGTCGCTGTTGTGTGTCAGTGACAGCCTAGAATACTCTATATCAAGCATGCAGTTGTTTTGAGTGCTGTGCAAATGTAAATACTTTCTCTGTATAAATTGTTGTATATTTTATTTTAGTATATCAAGTAGTTATACATGTAGAGATTTGGGAGTGTCATTATGTTTAATATACATCTGAATGTATTTATAGGCCAATATTAATGGTTACAGTATTTGCATAATCATCCTCGAGAGTCTAAGTGATGATTATGCAAATACTGTAACCATTAATATTGGCCTATAAATACATTCAGATGTAATTCTCAAGTTTATAATGGGGTTCAAGTATAAGTTGTATAGCGACTTGCCCAGTATATGAAGTAAAATTCTGTGAATGTAATTCTCTAGTGTACATGTCAGTTCATAGTGTAGAAGAGTTCCTCAAAAATCCTTAGAGCTTAAGAGAGGATCATGCAAATACTTTAATCTTTAATATTGGCTTATACATGTATTCAGTTGTAAACTTCAAGTTTCTAATGTGGTTTAGTTATAACTTACACATTGACTTGCCCAGTATATGAAGTGCTGTAAAATTTTGTGAACATAATTTTCTAGTTTCTAAAGTGTTTTAATTGTAAGATATACTTTGACCTGTCCAATATCTGATGTGCTGTACTGTACATGTAAGATTTACTGGACCAATAAATACAATACAATACAATACAATGCTCCTTACAGCTTTCTCTTGGACCCAATCTAATTGCCCTTTTTTTTCACACACAGTTTGTGCCTGGTGAATTACCCTATAACAGAGTCCCATATTGCACCTGTGACTGAAAGAATGCATAGTAGCAAAGCATCAATAAACTTTTACTGACAGAATTTCTTATTCTATACAGGAGGAATATTATGTGTGCAAGTTTGCCTGTCAGATAGCTTATATGGTCATCCCATCAGAGCCTTTGGTCTATTTTTAGTCCCAGTAGTTTGACACTGTGATTCTCTGCTTTTTGTACCTTCAGATTCTCATATGTAGTGAGACCAATTTTTGAGTGATGACCTATACTCGGGTGCAGTCTTTTTAACACAAAAGTCGTGGCCTGAGCTATGCTTGGGCTTGATCTCAAAAGTGTTGAATGATGAATAGCTTTCAAAAAAATCTGCCCATTCTGCCAAAGTGATGTTGTGCCACTAGTTCTGTTTCCCATCTTTTGTCAGGCAGGTCATGCCAAAGTGAAACGCCTACATATTGGGCTTACCCCATGTACCTACAAATATTATTGCAATCCTCTCATTTACTTATCCCATCCCATCAGAGGCAGGGCTGCCAATCAAAGCAGCCATACAGCTTATCAGTTTTGCTGCAGCTACTTCTTGTGGGCATGACTACTAACACTGTACAAATGTATGTATTGCCACTGTCAAATTGTTGGCAAGGTTAAGTATGACAACCTAGATACACAGTATGTTACATGACACAATGTGATTAACCTAATGGCTGTCTCACAACCTATGCCTCTGCAATGAATCTCACATTTCCACAATCCTCCTGATATCCACCTTGGCTACATCTTGACTACTACTTACTTCACACACACACACACACACACACACACACACACACACACACACACACACACACACACACACTGTCTACTGCTCAACAGTTCTTCCACATTATGACTGGTTATCTTTAATCATACCATTGTCTGTACTCTATTCTCCCACACCCACAATTTAACCTATCTAAACAGTCTAATTTGACCACATCCACCAACACATTTTATGGATGCAGAATCATGCAGAACATGCAACAGAAATACGGAGATAATTTCCATATATTAAAAGGCACAACTGTATGAAAAATTAATATCCAGACTAAATTTGGATGTGACATCCCAAAAACACTGTTATAAATAAGTATGAATAAAATCACTTCTATTAAATCACTTCTATTAAATGAATATTAGTAGATAAAACTAATCACTTTATAAAGCATAACTATATATTGTCAAATGAACTACTTTCACATGCAGAAGTGCATGTCTAGTATATTTGCAAAAAGTATTCTCCTCTCCATGCAAAATTTTTTACAAGTCGATTCCAAAAACTTGCTTTCATGTGTGTTCCGGATATAGAAATTCAAAAACTAATTTAAGAAAATATGCTACCATAAATTCACCTACAATGGACAACAACCTCATGCAAATTCCTTGGATTTAAACTGATGACAGAACAGCAACATAAGTTTTTAGAGTAAGTTAACAACAGGAGAAAGATCTAAAGAAACATGAAAGAGAGTTCATGCCAGACTTTTGTATGAACTGAGATTTATTGAGCAAAATATTGCAAATGGAGTGAAGAGATTTTTCTCTTTCTTATGGCGCAATGTTCCATTGACAGTGTACTTAAAGCTGCAGTAATAGCTCACTTGAACAATGATGGGTACAGAGAATATAGCCACCATGTCACTGAAGCAATTATTTAGTGAGTGGTTAACTGATACTGCAACAGCAACATAAAGAATATCATAATTTTTATGACAGAAATTGACTTTCCCCCTAATCTGCTCAATTTTTAATGTTTTTCTTATTTCTGTGTGTGTGTGTGCAAAAATTTAAGATATGATTCAAGTATTTTGATTTATCACACCCCAAAATATGCACAGCAAAAGAGTACTTGCCTTAACTTGACCTTCTCTTGGAGGTGTTATGCGGAAAGGTTTTTTCTGTTTTTCAGGCTCCTTATAGGTTTCAAAAAACTTGAATTTACTTGAGACATCTGATGTTTCAACCTTCACATCTTCAACTGTATCACTTGCCCTTACAATATCCTTTGAAACCTGTTGTGCAAATAGAGCCTATAATACAGAAAAATTCAATGACTAAAGAATGAATCAAAGCAAATCTACATCTACATATATACTTGGCAGGCCACTTTACAGTGCATGGCAGAGGGCTCATGTAAGAGATAGTGAACACCTATGAGCATTCAGTCTATGTAGTAATCATACTCACCTCCCTAGTCTTCTTGGGATCTTGCTTTAGAACAGGTGATTTGGCAGGTGAAAGAAGAGGTGGCTGTTGGTTCTTAGCTGTTGCATCTAGCTCTAGGAAAAGACTTCTTGACTTCTTTGCCAAACCTGTACCATATGTTTGTTTCATAATCATATAAGAGAATTATTTCACTACTAACATAATACAGACTGCCATTGGAGATTACTTCAAATAATTTTTTTGTGAATAATATTGAGGAGGTACTCTACAATGAAGTAATAGCAAACAGAGACTCTGTCTGACAGTGTTTTGAAGTGTTAATGCAAATTTAGTTAGTTTTCTAGCTATTTTTCTGTTTCATAGATTGTATTTACAATAAACATATGATATGGAATGTGCACTCTTCTTACAGAAATATGTTTGATCTTCATATGTCAACCTTAGATGGACCAGAGGAAGCCAGCTGTTACTATGATTTTATTTGTGTACAGATGCATCCTTCACTTGTATTCAAAGGTCTTGCTTCATTTGCTATTGATTATGGCACTACAATGCACTTTTGCTATTGATTATGGCACTACAATTCACCATCTTCAATTCCTTCTATGATAAACCAGGTAATCACGTGGATATGTAAATTGAAGGGGAATCACTGCTGTCTGCTGCAGCAGGACATTAAGTGGAATCGCCAGCGATGAGCGAAAATGTGTACTGGACCAGGATTCAAACCCAGGATCTCCTACTTACTAAGAAGGTGCAGTAACCACTGCTCCATCTGAGACAGAGCATTATTACAACTTCATGGACCGCATCGGTAAACTTCACAGTCGAGCCACAGTCCCACCAAGCAACACCTATCCACAGTCCCTGTCCATTTATAAGCCCGTTCACTACTTAGAGATTCCCACAGGAGGTAAGATGTATTTGTGCATTTGCAGTGATGAAATGTATCCATTGCCCAGCCAGGCTTATCAATTATTTAAGTGCATGGTGTCTGTTCCTTCGAAAGAACAGACACAACAAAGGTCCCACAGCTGTAAAACACTATATACAAATTGAAGGGGGATCACTGCTGTCAGCTGCAGTGGGACATTAAGCAGAATCAATAGGTGATGAGTGAAAATGTGTACAGGACTGGCATTTAAATCCTAGTAAGCAGGAGATCCTGAGTTTGAATCCCAATCCGGTACACATTTTCACTTGTTGCCACTGATTCTGCTTAATGTCCCGCTGCAGCTGACAGCAGTGATCCTCCTTCATTTTACATATAGTGTTTTGCAGCTGCGGCAACTGCATGGTGTCTGTTCTTTCGAAGGAACAGACACCATGCATTGATAAACCTGTCTGGGCAATAGATCCACTTCTTCAGTGCGAATGCACAAATACGGCCGACCTCCTGCGGGAATCTCTAAGTAGCAAATGGAAGTATAAATGGAGAGGGACTGCAGATAGATGGTGCTCGGTGGGAATATGGATTGGCAGTGAGGTTTACCACAGTAGTCCATGTAGTTGCAATAACACTGTGCCCTGGATGGCACAGTGGTTGCCGCACTTGCCTAGTAAGAAGGAGATCCCGGGTTTGAATCCCAGTCTGGTACACAGTTTTGCTCATTGCCACTGATTCTGCTTAATGTCCTGCTGCAGCAGACAGCAGTGATCCCACTTCAATTCACATACAGTGTTGCACGGCTGTGGGATCTGTGTGGCGTCTGTTTTTTTTTGAAGGAACAGAGACCACACATTCAAAGAATCATGTGCATGACTGGGTAACTCCTATAATATACCGCAACAGAGAGCACAGTCAAACTGATGGCCATCATGATGAATTCCTTCCTTCCTGCTTATGGTACTGACAATACCAGAAAATCTTTTTTGAGAGTCTTGATCATGTGCTGGTAATGTCAATACCTAAGCAGGAAGGAAACAATTCATCATAGTGAATATTAATTTCATTGTACACTCTATCACATTATGTTATGCTGGTTACCAAATTATTTCCGTCATTACCTGTTTTTTCGTATAGTGGGCTGAAGATGGTGTAGTGTAGCAATGGAATCTATAGCAAATAAGGCTAGATTTTTAAATGCAGCTTAAGGATTCACTCATACTCAAATAAAACATATATGTTTAAGTCATTACATGGTCTGAAGGATATGTTTGTAAGTAACTAAATTCCTCTATTGTATAGAAGGAATTGTTAAGAAGAAACTAGATTCAACTCTATTTGAAAATAGTTAGACATTTCATTTGTGAGAGTAGATTATCAAAGATCTTTAAAACTGTATATTTCACTCCTCAATGTGCAACAGTGAGATTCATTAGAGGGTAGTACAGATCAGTTTTTCTTCTAGTACTTCATTTGTGAATATCTCTGTTACTTTTAAACTCAAATTAATTGCTGACTACAAATTTCATAAAAATTCATTTATGAGGTGACTATACTCACATGTAGTGACAGTTGAAAACAGTTTTATGAGCTAAATGCCCTCCCCATATAAAATAAATTCTTAAAATCATATTTAAAACCATACAAAAAGTACAGGTGTTGTGCCTGACATAACAACGATACTTGTTAGTAAAAACTATAGCTATGCTATGTAGCACATTGTACGCCACTAAGGACTGTAGGAGAGAACAGGTACTGGAGATGGCACCAGACTAAACAGCTCACAGACCGAAACAAGTCATGCCATCTATTGACAATCGAAGAAATGAGCTGCTTACATTGACAAAAACATTTTAAATAGCATATTAGTGTTCACCTTGCAAGTCAACAGCCAGTATTATGCAAGATAAAAATTTGCACAGGGCAATGCAATAGGAGATATTCTATACATTTTGTGTGAAAATGAATTACAGTGTAATAAATGAAAAGGAGAGAGGAAGACAATATTGTAGAGTCTATTCCAAGGAAAATAAGGAGTCAGTTTTAGGTGTTTCTAAATAAGGACTTTATACCACTTTTATTAAGTAGCTGCAACTGTTCATTCAGAATGAAACTGTCATTAAGAGAAAAGCTTTTTGAAAGTTTCTATTTCTTCCAAGGACATCAAGTCTGAACCTTTCTTTTCTGTGTGCAGGTACTCACATCACAAACTTCTTTACACTTATCACCTGAAATTAATGAAGGATCAAAAAAGGACAAATTATATATACACCTTTTTTTATTAAGGGATGTCCTTTACATGTAACCACAATTGCCTCATCCTGTCTGTCCTCTGTAATAAGCTGGACATATGTCACAGCTAAGTTCAAAGACAACTGAGTTTTTTTATGGGGATTTCAAATTATGAGTAAGATTATTTTTGAAGCCATTGTAAGTAGAAAATGCTGCTTTACAATCACCCTTTTTTTGGAGGAGATGCTGACTGCAGTAAGATACAGGTCCTAAAAATGGTATGGGAAAACTTTGTTGTCTGATTATATCCATTATAATGAGAAGTGCCAAGAGTGGCAATTCTATTATTGGTTTCATTTTTGAAAATATTGTCCTCTATTGTTGGTTTGTACCCATTGCTGACTGTGATGGTTTTAATCAAATTAATCTCAGCATTGAGATTCTCATCAGATAAAGGAGTGGAAACAGCTCTATGGATCTCGTTCACAAAATAAAAGATTTACATTTTCATAAAAACACCAAACTACCATTGTTCAATATTAAAAATCTCTACATGAGCATGCCTGTGCAAACAACTTTAGATACAGTAGGAAAAAAAATACATCGTCATAAAAAAGAGATTTCTGCTGAGCAGATTACTGACTTCATTAATTTAATTCAAACTGTAGTCAAATACAACTATTTTGAGTTCAATGGACAGCTGCATCAGCAATCAGATGGTCTTCGAAAGGATAACCCATTAGTTGGTATTCTTGCAGGCACGATCATAAATTCCTTAGAAGAAATATTTTTTAAAAATTTTTCAGCTACCATTCTAGGTATTCATTCATAATACAGACATGTAGATGACATTTTGATCATTTACAGGGTGCCTCATAACAGCATTATTTTCAAATGTGAGCTTGAAAACGAATTCTGCCAATTAAATTATTTGGATCTAAATTAACAATAGTTGACAACAAAATTTCTTTCAATATTTTGCAAAGAAACCTGCACTGATTAAATAGTACCATCCTGTTCAACACTCCCTCCCTCATTCTCACAAAAAACCTTTTTTCATACTTCCACATATAGAGCTGTTTCCATTCCATTATCTGATGAAAATCTTGATGCTGAGATTAATTAGATTAAAACTATCACAGTCAATAATGGGCATTAACAAACCATAGTGGACACAATACTCTCAAAAATAAAACCAATAACAGAATCACCACTCTTGACACTTCTCCTAATAATTAATATAATCAAATGGAAAATTTTTTCTAAATACCAATCTGAGGATCCTTATCTCACAGGATCAGTGTCTCCTGCAAGACAAGTGTGACTGTAAATCAGCATTTTCTACTAGGAATAGCTTCAGAAATAGTTTGAAACCAGGGCATTCCCATAAAAAACTCAGGTGTCTATAAAATTAGCTATGACATATTTCCAGCATATTACATTGGACAGACAGGATGGGCAACTGCTGTTAGACTTGAAGAACATCTGTGGGGAAAAGAAAGATACAAGTATATGTAACTTGTCCATTCTGATCACTTATTAATTACAGGCCATAGCCTAAAGAAGTTCATGATGTCTGTATCCTGCATGCAGAAAGGAAAGGCTTTGGATTTGATGTTCTTGAAGAATTACAAATTTTCAAAAAACTTTTCTCTTAATGAGGGTTTCATTTTGAATGAAAAGTTACAGCTACATAATAAAAATTTCTTTAATGGTATGAAGCCCTTACTTAGGAGCACCTAAAATTGACTCATCACTTTCCTCAGAGTAGACTGTAAAATATCATCTTCCTCTTTCCTTTTCATTTGTTTTCATACAAAATGTATAGCACATTTGCTATTGCATTGTTGTGTATAAATTTTTATTTTCCATAATGCTGGCTGTTGACTTGTGAGGTGAGTACTTATATGCTATTTAAAATATTTTTGTTACCGGAAGCAGCTGATTTCTTCCATTGTCAATAGATGGTTTAACTTATTTTGTGTTCTTCTTGTTGAAACTTTGACCTGTGAGCCACTTAATTTGATGCCACCTCCAGTGCTCATTTCCTCAAACAGCCCTCAGCTGTGTGTAGTAAGCTATATCACGTAGCTGTAATTTTTACAGACAAGTACCATTGTTACGTCAGTTTTGAGATCGGCTTTAAATACAATATTAAGAAGTTATTTTACATGATGAGTGCAGTTTGCTTGTAAATATGTTTTCAACTGTCACTACATGTGAGTATAATCACCTCATAAATCTGTTCAGTGTAATAACCATCTAGTCTTGATTTTTCCTCTATATTACTGGTTTTTTAATCTGTTATGTGTAAATGATTTTGGTTTTTCTGATGAAGACCCCAATAGTCAGTGTCAAAATCAGGTCAAGTTCAATCCTATTGTAACTGGTTGGCTGCATTATACAGATCATGTCCTGGTCTGGTTGCTGGATCAAAGCCATCTTTCAAATTGGAATACTTTTTGTGTAGGTGAGATGTTATCCAAACATATGAATGCAAATGAAAGAAAGTATGCAAAGCACACAAAGTTAATGATTTATGGAACTGCCACAAAATAGTAAAAACAGATTCAAGGAGCTTCTGACATTACCTAGTAGGCCATTTACACTGAGGAGACAAAAGTCATGGGGTAATGACGTGCACATTTACAGATGGTGATAGTATTATGTATACAAGGTATAAAAGGCTAGTGCATTGGAAGAGCTGTTATTTGTACTCAGGTGATTCATATGAAAAGGCTTCTGATGTGAGTATGCCCACACAACAGGAATCAACAGACTCTGAACATGGAATGGTAGTTCAAGTTAGATGCATTGGCTATTCCATTTCAGAAAGCATTGGGGAATCCAATATTCTAAGATCTACAGTGTGAAGAGAGTGCCAAAAATACTAAATTTTGGGCATTACTGCTCACCCTGGACAATTCTATGGCTGACGGCCCTTACTTAATGACTGAAAGCAGTGGTGTTTGCTTAGAGTTGTGAGTGCTAACAGACAAGCAACTCTGCATGAAATAACTACAGAAATGAATGTGAGACATTCAACAAACTTATCAATTAGGACCGTGTGGCGAAATGTGGCATTAATGGGCAATCTCAGCAGATGACTGATGCGAGTTCCTTTGCTAACAGTATGACATCACCCACAGTGGCTCTCCTGGGCTCATGACCACATCAGTTGGACTCTACATAACTGGAAAACTGTGGCCTGGTCAGATGCATCCCAATTTCAGATGGTAAAAGCTGATTGTATTGTTTGAGTGTGGTGCACACCCATGAAGCCAAGCAGCCAATTTGTCAACAAGGCACTGTGCAAACTGTTGCTGGCTGCATAGTGGTTGTGGGCTGTGTTTACATGGAATGGGCAAAGTCCTCTGGTCCAGCTGAACCAATCATTGACTGGAAATGGTTATGTTTGGCTACGTGGAGACCATTTGCAGCCATTCATGGACTTCATGTTCCCAAACAATAATGTCATGTCACAATTGTTCATCACTGGTTAGAAGAACATTCTGGGCAATTTGAGCAAATGATTTGGCCATACAGATCACCCAAAATGGATACCACTGCACATTTATGGGCCATAATCGAGAGGTCAGTTCATGCACAACATTCTGTACTGTCAACACCTTCACAACTATGGATGGTTATAGAGGCAGTATGGCTTAATATTTCTGCAGGGGACTTCCAATGACTTGTTGAGTCCATGCCACATTGAGTTGCTGCAATATTCTGGGCAACAGGTGGTCCAACACCTCAGTGTATAGATGTTGTGAACTGTTTGTGAATAATGTCATAGACAAAACTATTTATGTTTGAGCACACCAGAGTCACTGACAAATATGGTAGTAAATATAAGAGTTGGTTAGTTTATGTCTTTACATAAAGTTAAGAGCATTTTCCATCTGCAAAATGCAGTGAAACAATTTTTGAAATGCCAAGTGTATGTATGCACTTTTAGTTTTATTTTGATCAAAATGAGATCTGTACCATTTCTTAAGAGTTTCTCTTCATCTCTGGAATTTGGTGCAAGACACGTGTCTCATCTCCAGTTATGATGTGATGCAGAATTTATCATCATTCTTCTCAAAGTTGATATAGAATTTTGAGGGAACACCCCTTTTATTATGGAAACTACATAGAAAACTTGTAAAATTTTTTTAAGATCATCTACTTTTGCCATAAGTATAACTGCCAACTACAGAGACAGGGGAATATTTTACGTGGTAGTCCCCATGTGAACATTAAATTTTACTCATTTCTAGAGCCCCAGGGAAGGATGTTGGGACCCTTGCTGCTCATGATATATATTAATGACCTCGCAGACAACATAATAGTAACCTCAGACTTTCTGCAAATGATGTAGCTAACTATAATGAAGTACTGTTTAGAAAAAACAAGCTTCACAAATATCCACACTGATCTCATGATCTCAAAGTAGTAGTAAGATTTGTAATTTGTTTTAAATGTACAGCAACATAAAATTGTGCAACTGCATGAAAGACAGAAACCTTGTACCTTATGATTTCAATACCAATGAGTCGCAACTGGGATCAGTCAACTTATACAAATATCTGGATGCAACAGTTTGTGAAGATGTGAAATAGGTACATAGGCTCAGACATAGGTAAAGCAGACTTAAGTTCATTGGCAGGGTAGATGGAATAAAGAGGAGACTGCTTACAAAACGTTTGTGCATCCAATCTTAGGATATTCTTCAAGTGTGTAGGCCCCCCACCAAATAGGACTAGTAGGGGATACTGAACATGTACATAGAAGAGTTTTTAACTCATTGAGGAATGTCACAGAAATGCTGCAAAACCTGAACTTGCGTGTGCTTGAAGATAGATGCCAATTATCCCTCAAAAGCCTACTTACAAATATTCAAGGACAAGTATTAACTGAAGAACCTTGAAATACACTTAAGCACCTGCTGATCACTCTTGCAGTGACCACATTGTAAAAATTAGACTAATTATAACATACAGAGGGGCATTTAAGCAGACATTCTTCCCATGCTCCATATGCAAATGGAATGTGAAAGAAATTTTACATGTCATACAACACTCAGATTCCTCTTCCATACACTTCCCCGGGGTTTGCAGAGAACAAATGGAGATGTAGAACTTAAACAGTTGAACTGTTGCTTCCCAATGAAAACTGCAAAATACAGTATCAGTGGTACAGTGGAGACCTCAGATAACAAAGGCATTAAAGTTCATGTTGTAGGTAGAGACAAGTACACAAACTGATCATGATAAGCATAAATACTTATTGTATTGGTGTCGAAAATTCAAAAAGGTTGTATGTTGTGCAAATTAATAATGTCAAAAAATAAAATTAAAAAAAATGTGGAAAGTAGTAAGAAGTAAAGACAGAGACGTCTGTCAAGGAACAAGGTGATTTAGTAAGAAAATGACCAAATATTTCATCACAGAACAAGCTCAGCAAGCTGCACTAGTATTCTCTTTTTCTTTTTTTGCGAAGAGTAAGACAGTAGTTGTACTGAGTCAGATACATAATCCACTTCCATTGCAAAGTATTTTACCTGAAACACAGAAGTATGACATTGTAACATTCCTTCTTAAGAGAGGCATCAGAATGGGTATTAAAGTTTCACTATTAATATAATCCTCAACCGTTTCAGAAAATGATTGAGCATATCTACAAACACAAGATTTTGAGTTGAACACGATTTTGACTCCAGGAGGGCCTTGTCACCAAACATGCCTTCTGCCATCCCAATTACTGTGTATTTAAATGTTAACCAAGTTCCATTCCATTTTTGCAGCAGCTGTATATAAATTGCAGTAGTTTACATGAAAAACGCCTTTTGAGTGCTGCATTTTTCTTGTAAACTACTGAAATTTATTAATATGTTAATTAACAAAATTTCAAATATTAGTATTTTTTGTGATCTGCCTACAGCAGTCTGTTCCTACTCTGCCCCACAGAGCATGGCAATTCATGAGCATTCACATTTCACCAGTGAGCCAGGCATAGGTAAGTAGGCTAAATCCAAGGGGCTCTATTGCACCATATTCACACTTTGTTCTCTGTAGTTTGCACACAGCCTATCTCACTCATATTATGAGACATTTAAATAACAGGACACGACACGTCAAAGAAAGAGTTACTGGTTATCACCATGTACAATAAAATTAATGTATTTATGAACAAACTTCATCTACAGGTATTTGAAAGACAGCTAACATAACACTTTTGGAATGTCTTTCATTTCTACAGTTACCTTCAGACACATGTTTCATGGTATGTCAAGGAAAGATTGTTCAACTTCATCAGAGTTTCAACACAAGGGGTCAAGACCCATATAGTACAGAAAATGAATTGAATTTATTTATCACTCAGTTCTCAGTTGCACCAGATACTGTACATCTGGAAATGCAATTAACAGCTGTTGCACACTGTTCAAGGACAGATATTACAGCAGCCTCAATTTGCTACAATGGTTCCATGGTATACATGTAGAGCAGTTTCCCAAAATACACAGAAATCTGGTCAGTATCATGTTTGTGTTTGGGTCCACATTTCATTATGAACAACTATTTTCTGCCAGGAAAAACTGCAGAATGGTCAATATGTAAGAGAATCCTGCATTTGTAGCAACATTGGGTCTTAAATCAAACATTTTTGTGACTTGTGAACAAAAATAAATTTCATGTTCCAATAATACAATAAAATGTTAATATTTTTTACTTTTGTTGAAACGTTTATATTAAACACATTTTCTTACAATTTTATTTGCTTAGTCAATGGTAATTCACTAGCTGATACTGTTGTGGAAAAATGTTGACAACCCAAGTGTAAGTCATCTGCCTACCCCACCCACGAGCACCTGTGTGACCTTGAGCTGGAACAGTGCGGTCTATAGTATTCAATGGAGATATGTTAAGTTTGTGGCTGTCAAGGTAAATATTCCACTTATATTTTGATAACTTAAACCACAGAGTCATGTTCAACAATACAGGGAATTTTCATGCTGAGTCATATTTTGAGTGGGGACAAGTCACTTGTGGTGTTCCACAAGGTTCACTATTGTGTTCACTCCCTTTATTTCTAAGTATAAATGATAAAAAGGTGTTATGTGATCAAGCACAGGAGACCAAATGGTACTAATCAGCTGCCATGGCATACTCTGGTAATGGCATCATTTGGATGTGTTATGGAGGAGCATGTGATCACCACATAACTCTCCCACTGATGTCAGAATTCTGAACTTTAGAGCCACTACTTCTTGCTCAAGCAGTTCCTCAGTTGGTATAATGAGCCTGAATATACCCTGCTTCAGTCCTCTGACCTAACAAAAAGTCATGTTAGTACCCTCAATTGAACCAAGGTCCTCAGCATGACAGTCGTATATGTTGAACACTAAAGTATGGAGGTGGACATTACATAAGTTATCTTCCTTCTTATGCAGATAAAGCAGAAAAGTTTCCTTTGTTTACAATGCAGTTTTCATTACTAAGCCTAGCATATGAAATAATAAAACAAATCTTCAAAAAAATAAGAAAATACTGTTTGGTTTAAACTGTGTATCATTTAACTTAGATAGAACACAGATTGATAAATTCTTTGTAGATACAGAAAGATATAACATTACCAATGGCAATAGAGCCTGGTGAGAAATGAACCTGGATGATCAACTGTTGATTTTCATGGTGAAAGTTAATTTTCTCTGCAAACTTTGATTAAAATGTCAGATGGAACAGTTATTTTGAACCAGCCCAAGCCCAAAGACAAAATATTTGTTGTATGGAAGTACAATGTTAGGACACTGATAGTGTACATCCTCAAACATCATGTACCCAACTGTTTAAGAAAAAGCTTCACAGTACATTTACTTGATAACGGAATTTGTTTTAAGAACTGGTAAAATTTGAAAATTTTTGTAGAATAATAAGTACAGAATTAGGTATGAAAATGACATCTACTACCCACAATTTAATGCTACTCTTACACACCAGGGGCCAAAGTATTCATCCATTAAAATGTCTGACCATTTCCCTTAAGAATTCGAGGTAGCTAATAACAGATATCAAAAAAGAAACTGGAAACAAATTCAATTCAGTTTTGTTTGATAACTACTTCTACTTCACAAGTTTATTTCTGAAAAGGTCCAGTGACTAAAATGCAATGTAGATTAGGATTAGCATAAAAGTTAATCACGTAACTGATCAGTTTCACTGAGGAAAATGTATTATATTCATAAACCAACTGACTCATTCCACATAATAGCAAGATATAACAAATATCATCAATGAAAAGAGCACACAAATAAACTACTGTTGCATACAGACTCTTCCAATTACATTAAGTGTTCAATGCTGTTTCTTTTTACGTAAGTATTTTGATGATGCAACACAGACTTATTAAAGAGTGTGTCAATAAAATAACAAACAACAAATTACACACAACAGTGACAAATTTTCAGGAAATGGCAATATTGTTTCCTGAATAATATTCTCTTTGTGTATGAACTGGAAAATATTCTTTTGCAAGTGGGTACAGAAAATTTGTATTTTATAGATTGTATGTCATAGTAATAGATTTCTTTATGAAGAAATTGATGTATAAATATACCTGCTTCTACTAAACTCAGTTCTTGTTCTTTTGCTTTCTTGTGTTGCTCTTCTCTTGCAGTTATGTCCTCCTCTTCATCATCAGGTACAACTTCACCACGTTCAAATTTTTCTTTAAGGCTCTTTGCCCTCTCAGAACATATGTCAACACCTTTCTTCTGGGTACTGCGTTCACTTTCCATTACAGCTTGTTCATACATTTCTTTCATTTTTCCTTGTTTTCCCTAAATGAAATGTGATAATTTTATATATTTTTACACTTTACTGAGGTAACTACTGAAAAAGCACTAAAAATAATTTTCTATATCTTAACTTTTTCTTAATTTAGTTTGACAGTGGAATGGCTATGGGATTTAAGCAGTTGGAGTACTAGCCCAGTTGGACATATCTGAAGAGAGGAATCTGTTATAACTTTTTTGAGGGAATTATTTCAGTGCCTTTATGAGTAATTTAAGGAAATCAAAGAAGTTGAAAATTAGGATGATTAGACTAGACTTGTACATTCCTCAAGAGCAAGAGCCCTGCCATTTACCACTGTGCTATCTAATTTAATAAAGAAAAGTGAAAATAGTTGATACATCTTAATTGTTAACTCAGTCTCTGCACACATATAAAAAAATGTTTCTGTTACTTATGGTAACATTTTTTCAATATGCCAATGACCTATTTAAAGACAATTTTGTACACCTAAATTAATATGTTAGTTATTTCTTTTTTGAGGAATAGAGAGTGAAATAGATTTTCTTGTTAAAGTGAGTGCGCCATGAACATCAATTACTTAACACCTACAGGACTGGGCAGAATTATATGACAGCATGCTGAAACGTAGTGCCTCTGAATTTTTTATGTAAAAAACTCTTAAAGCTATTTAAATACATCAAACTTCATTCACATTCTACATCTTTATTCTTTATGTACACATATTTGCAGCCCTCTGCCATTCGGGCGTGTAATGCAGCGGTGTGCAACATGACCATGTGAGTGCATGAGAAAAAGTGTGCTGCAATCGAGATTCAAATTTGAAGAGTTTGTGCAAACCACACAAAACGTCCACACATGGAGCACCCTCTCCTTGAGCATGAAAATGCCAGACCACATGAGTGCTACGACATCTTCAACAATCTGACACCTCGGATTCACTGTGATCGATCATCCTCTATACAGTCCCGACATGGCCCCATCCGATTTTCATCTCTTTCCAAAACTTAAATAACACCTTCAAGGACATCACTTTGACAGTAATAAAGCAGTTCAAGCAGAGGTGAGGATGTGACTCTGTCAAGAAAGTGAAACATTTTACAGTGATGGTATCAACAGTTTGTTGGAAGAAATGTGTTAATTGCCTAGGTGATAGAAATAAATATGTAGACATGAAGAATAAAGCTGTAGAATGTTAATAACATTTATTTTATTTAATTGCCTTTAAGAGTTTTCACATACAAAATTTGGACTCTTTACTTTTCAGCATGCTCTTGTAATAATCTAAATACTAGCAAAAAAACAAATGTTGAAGCTGGATACACAAAATATAAAACAGATATAACATAATTTGTCCATTTTAAAGCCACTATGAAGTTATTTGAATCTGAAATATAAAAAAATTGTTATTCACAGTTATGTAGGTACATGAGTAAAACAGAGTATCAATTCATAAACATTAATAAAGACCTTAAAAAAGAGAAAGATCAAGAAACAGATCTAACAGAGTAATTTCAAATAACTTCCATCACAAGAAAGGCAGATGCAAAATTCTGAGTGCAGAATTTTATGGAAAGAATGTGAACTTCCTTTCATTCATTCATTCATCAATTCATCCTATTTTGTAGCAGGGTCTTCAGGGAAGCAGAATAAGTCACGTTATACATTAACAGGCAGAAGCAGCCATAGCAAGCTACTTCTATAATGTGAATTAATTGCAGATTACTTTTTTTTAATAAGTTGAAAATCAAAATGTTATTTATAAACAATTTTAAGAGTACATGTAACACCTCAGAATAATTTATGCTCTGAGTCATTGACATGCACATAAAAAAGACTCAGAATGTTGCTAGCTTTTGGATGACTCCTCCTTCAGAGCTGTAGAGCACACATAAAACACATCCCAAACAAACAAATTGCTGTTGTAAACCTGCAGAGCAAAACCCTCAATCCTACAGAACATTCAGTCCTATCCAACAGCCTCACTTTCAGCACCGCAACCAAGCTTAATCATACAGGACTTGTTACTGATCTACTCTGTTTCTCCAGATTCCTAAAATGGAAATCTTTTTTTGCTACAAAACACTCCAACTAAAGGCAATAAAAATTTGTCGTTGAATCTTGCACCTCTTAGGTCATACCTTCATCTAACCATAACCTTACCTCACTCCCACCTAACCACCCCCTGGTTACCTTGCAGGAATCCTTCCCTCCCTTTCATTCATTCATTCATCAATTCATCCTATTTTGTAGCAGGGTCTTCAGGGAAGCAGAATAAGTCATGTTATACATTAACAGGTAGAAGCTTCTCCAGATGCAATTAAACAGAGAACTGACTCATGGAGATAACATCTTGGACCTACTGATAACAAACAGACCTGAACTTTTCGACTCTGTATGTACAGAACAGGGAATCAGTGATCATAAGGCCATTGCAGAATCCCTGAATATGGAAGTTAATAGGAATATAAAAAAAGGGAGGAAGGTTTATCTGTTTAGCAAGAGTAATAGAAGGCAGATTTCAGACTACCTAACAGATCAAAACGAAAATTTCTGTTCCGACACTGACAATGTTGAGTGTTTATGGAAAAAGTTCAAGGCAATCGTAAAATGCGTTTTAGACAGGTACGTGCCGAGTAAAACTGTGAGGGACGGGAAAAACCCACCGTGGTACAACAACAAAGTTAGGAAACTACTGCAAAAGCAAAGAGAGCTCCACTCCAAGTTTAAACGCAGCCAAAACCTCTCAGACAAACAGAAGCTAAACGATGTCAAAGTTAGCGTAAGGAGGGCTATGCGTGAAGCGTTCATTGAATTCGAAAGTAAAATTCTATGTACCGACTTGACAGAAAATCCTAGGAAGTTCTGGTCTTACGTTAAATCAGTAAGTGGCTCGAAACAGCATATCCAGACACTATGGGATGATGATGGCATTGAAACAGAGGATGACACGCGTAAAGCTGAAATACTAAACACCTTTTTCCAAAGCTGTTTCACAGAGGAAGACCGCACTGCAGTTCCTTCTCTAAATCCTCGCACAAACGAAAAAATGGCTGACATCGAAATAAGTGTCCAAGGAATAGAAAAGCAACTGGAATCACTCAATAGAGGAAAGTCCACTGGACCTGATGGGATACCAATTCGATTCTACACAGAGTACGCGAAAGAACTTGCCCCCCTTCTAACAGCCGTGTACCGCAAGTCTCTAGAGGAACGGAGGGTTCCAAATGATTGGAAAAGAGCACAGGTAGTCCCAGTCTTCAAGAAGGGTCGTCGAGCAGATGCGCAAAACTATAGACCTATATCTCTGACGTCGATCTCTTGTAGAATTTTAGAACATGTTTTTTGCTCGCGTATCATGTCATTTCTGGAAACCCAGAATCTGCTATGTAGGAATCAACATGGATTCCGGAAACAGCGATCGTGTGAGACCCAACTCGCTTTATTTGTTCATGAGACCCAGAAAATATTAGATACAGGCTCCCAGGTAGATGCTATTTTTCTTGACTTCCGGAAGGCGTTCGATACAGTTCCGCACTGTCGCCTGATAAACAAAGTAAGAGCCTACGGAATATCAGACCAGCTGTGTGGCTGGATTGAAGAGTTTTTAGCAAACAGAACACAGCATGTTGTTATCAATGGAGAGACGTCTACAGACGTTAAAGTAACCTCTGGCGTGCCACAGGGGAGTGTTATGGGACCATTGCTTTTCACAATATATATAAATGACCTAGTAGATAGTGTCGGAAGTTCCATGCGGCTTTTCGCGGATGATGCTGTAGTATACAGAGAAGTTGCAGCATTAGAAAATTGTAGCGAAATGCAGGAAGATCTGCAGCGGATAGGCACTTGGTGCAGGGAGTGGCAACTGACCCTTAACATAGACAAATGTAATGTATTGCGAATACATAGAAAGAAGGATCCTTTATTGTATGATTATATGATAGCGGAACAAACACTGGTAGCAGTTACTTCTGTAAAATATCTGGGAGTATGCGTGTGGAACGATTTGAAGTGGAATGATCATATAAAATTAATTGTTGGTAAGGCGGGTACCAGGTTGAGATTCATTGGGAGAGTGCTTAGAAAATGTAGTCCATCAACAAAGGAGGTGGCTTACAAAACACTCGTTCAACCTATACTTGAGTATTGCTCATCAGTGTGGGATCCGTACCAGATCGGTCTGACGGAGGAGATAGAGAAGATCCAAAGAAGAGCGGCGCGTTTCGTCACAGGGTTATTTGGTAACCGTGATAGCGTTACAGAGATGTTTAATAAACTCAAGTGGCAGACTCTGCAAGAGAGGCGCTCTGCATCGCGGTGTAGCTTGCTCGCCAGGTTTCGAGAGGGTGCGTTTCTGGATGAGGTATCGAATATATTGCTTCCCCCTACTTATACCTCCCGAGGAGATCACGAATGTAAAATTAGAGAGATTAGAGCGCGCACGGAGGCTTTCAGACAGTCGTTCTTCCCGCGAACCATACGCGACTGGAACAGGAAAGGAAGGTAATGACAGTGGCACGTAAAGTGCCCTCCGCCACACACCGTTGGGTGGCTTGCGGAGTATCAATGTAGATGTAGATGTAGATGTCTCCAGCTTGGCCTGGCCTCATTCTTCTTTCCTAGGTCCTTTCCCAAGGACACAAACCTCTCGATGAGGAAAAGAAAAGCCATCAACAACCTTTAGGGTTGAAAGATTAGTGTTTAATGTCTTGTTGACATCAAACATTATGAAAGATGCTGATTTTGTCATCCTCCCTGAAGAAAAATGTTCCACCACTGTTGTGATGAATCACAGTGCTTACCTGACAGAATGCATCCACCAACTGTCTGATTTTTCTACCCACCAGACCTGCCATAGTGATTCCTATCCCATACATTCCCATCTCAGAATGTCTCCCCTTAATCTGACTCCCTCCTCACCCCAACCACCCCCTATACATGTCTCATAATACTAGGTTTCCCATTGTAGCTGGCTACTGCACTCCCATGGATAGAACCTTGGCACTTGTTGATCATTTCCCACAGCCTAGCTACCCAAATGAAAGACATGAACCATTTTCTCCATAGTCTCTCAACCATCCCAACACTATTAATATTTACATCCCTACTCAACACTGTTAACACCACATCCATACACATCTAAATCTAATTTAATCTAAACCAAAGTTCTTCACACCCATTGCCTTATCAGTATCAAATATTACCTCTCCCAGCACCCTACCAACTTCAAAAACACCACATCATTCCTTATAATTGGACAAACTACATGCTTTCACATGACTACTTCAGGAAAGATATACAAACAAATTTGCAGCATGGCCATAAACACCTGCAATGGCACTCTCTTATGTAAATCTCTTTATGACACATCTAGAGGAAATGTTCCTAGCTACCCAAAACCCCAACACTTTGTCTGGTTTAGAGTCATGGATTATATCTTGATGATCTGGACCCAAAGCCAAGACATTCTACTCCATTCCTTCCCATCCTCATTTTTTCTCCCACATGCTCTACCTATTCCTCCTCAGCCTACTGTACCAACTTAATGGGTGTTGATCTCCACCTCTCCAATGGCTCCATACAAACCTCTGTCCATATCAAGCCCATTACCCATTTTGAAAGCTGCAGTCCCTTCTACACTAGAAAATCTTTACCAGAGTCTACAGTGACGAGCAATTCCTTGCCCAATATGCTGATGATCTTACTAAAGCCTTCACAGATGGACCTCAATCCCTCTCCCCCTAGTAATAGCTTGCAAACAAATTTATCATGCCATATCCTCACATAGCTCTGATTCTCTGTCCATCCCCACTAATCAACTGCAAAGGCACACCCCCTAGTTACTTAGTATCATTGCACACTGGCACAGTTTAAATGTATTCTTCAATGGGATTTTGAATACTTATTTTTCTTGGAAATCAGGAACATCATATCCACAATCTGTCCCACCACTCCCAAGGTGGTATTCCACCACCCACCCAATGTACACTTTATCCTAGTCTAACCTTATGTTGCACCTACACTCAACCCTTTGCTACATGGTTCACACCCCTGTTGAAGACACAGGTGCAAGACCTGTCCAAAGCACTCCCTCACTACATTTTACTCCCTCTCGTCCTCTCGCCAGAGCATCTTATTCTGCTCTACAGGAGACAGGATGGAATAACTTTTTTCCATATCAGTATGCAGCAAAATTACAAGGTACTATGCATTTTAGGTATTAATATTTACCATTCTTGCACCACTTAATTAATATCAGGAAAATATAATTGCAAACAAAATACTTTTTACTTATATTTGATAAATGTTTCCATCTTTGTCCTAAGCTGACTTCATTATTGATGACTGAAAACACTCTTCGTTGCCTTTTTTGTCACTTATTTACATCAAGACAGCTTTTCACAACTCACCACTGTGTGTTTACATATCAAAACTAAGAGAAATTATTTAGGTTTTCATGGCCACTTGTTGACAAACTTCCTATTGGCTTCTCTCTTGGGTTCTTCAGCCGAGGTTTGTCTGATGATTTTACTGATGTTTTGCCAGCAAGAGTGGCTGGCATTGTCAGAGCTTCACCCTCCATTGCTGGTGGTGAAGCAATGGAGGGTGAAGCTTTGACAATGCCAGCCACTCATGCCGGCAAAACGTCAGTAATATCATCAGATGAACATCAGCTGAGGAACCAGAGACAGAAGCCAATAGGCAGTTTGTCAAAACTAAGAGACTAAGATAAGACCGAAGTTGTTTACATAACAAAGACAAAGCACACTGTGCACTTTGCACAATTCCACCAGCCTGTGGCCAGAGTGAGCTACCTAGCACCACATTCCCTGCCTGTTAGCCTGTTGCCTTTCTCTCCCCACTGCCAATCACCCTTCTCCAACCCTCCCTCCCACTCCTCACCTCCTTTCTCCCCTTGCAACACATTACCCCAGTCGAGATGCAGTGGTGGTACTATGTAGTCAGCTGCAACATTGTAGGTCTCCAGGTGTATGTGGGTGTGTGAATGTGTACTCTACAGCTCTGAAAAAGGATTCACCTGAAATATAGCTATTTGACAGTCGACAACTCAGAACCTCAATTATTTGTTGTATTGTCATTTTAAGTCCTTAATTATTTATATTTGATTAAAGATGTTCCAACCATTTTAAAATACTTTTTGAAAGTCTTTTGCTAACTGACATATTCAGCAGCATACATTTATCATGAAAATGATCCACAGAACACAGAGTTAACTACAAATTTATGATTAATCCAACATATGCTCCCTGCATTTTTTTAAAAAATAACCACACACAGTCGCTACTAGATGAAACAAACTATTGATTTACAATTACATATGAAAGAGAAATGTATTTTTAATAGATAATAATATTACCATAAAAAGTCTTGAACGTATGTTCTGTATTTCCTGCTTTCTCTCTTCACGCATTTCTTCCTTTTTTGTAGTATGCCCAGTTTCCCACCTGCCAAAGTATGGAATCACATTGCATCAGTTAAATTTACTATACAACCAGTGAATTAACAATGGTGAACAACAGGTAAATAAATGGTGATAGTTACATTTAGGAATACACTGTCTACTAATTTATTAGTTATAGCTATAAAAGCTGTAAGGTTTTGATATCAAACTGAGAAACACTTATTTCATATTTACACTGACACTAAACCACTCTTTCCCTGTATACTTTTGCTTTCTATAGTTTATCACTTTGTTTGATGTTAATTGTAACATGTATACTCCATGTGAATACCTTAAATGTAATTTTATACCCATTTTATACACATTGCCCTCTATGGCATTTATTTTTATCTGAACACAGGTAAATTAAAAACTGAGAACTACAGAATAATACAGCTACAAAAGCAGGCACACTACATATTAACTCTACCAAAACTACTGCATAGACTTATAACTAAACAAACTGCAATCATAATCCTCACACACAGAAAACCAGCTTCTCTGGATTGCACAAATGGAAACTGTCCCTGCAAAACATCCTTTCATTCCACATTTTCCTGGCTTAAATCTCCACTGCCCCCTATTCTCCTCCTAACTCTGGTCCTGGTTCCTCCCCACTTTCTGCCTCTGTCACCCCACCACCTTCAAAATTCTCTCTGTTCCCTTCCCCCACTGTTGAGCAGGCACAAAGGAGCACCCCTTTCACCACCCAAAACTGGAACCATTAAAATATTTTTTCTGCCAAGATTTCCACCATTTTCCTCACTATCCTTCCCACCCTACTCAAAGTGGTATTCAACTGCCCAACTATCCGATATAAGAGCCTTGGTCTTTCCTATGCTACTCCTGCTCCAAATCCCATGAGTCATGTCTGTGCAGCAGAACCAAGCACAAGTCCTGTTCCATATATCTGCTTGCCTTCTCCTATTTCGTTCTGGTTACAATACTTCCTACTCCATCAGGCAGGTCTACATGTGAAATCATGTCATGTGGTCCACCAACAGTGCTGCTTACACTGTATAGCATTGCACATGGGTATGACCATGAACCAATTATCTATTCGTCAAAGTGGTCACCACCACCTGTGACTATGGACCAACAGAACCATCAAGTTATCAACAATGCTACTTAGCTGAATGTGGCTGACATTAATAACCTAATTTCTTGTCCAGCATGCGGAACAACTTGGTGCCAATTCTGCAACTTTGTTGTGGTTTTGGTGAAAATATCCCCACCAGTTGCACTTTTCTTTTTATTTAAAACCATGACCAGTTTAATCCCCAAGGCCATTATCTAGTGGTATATGTCAGGCATCCTGCCACTTGTTTTGTGTCCTCTCTGGATGTTTGATATCTACCACTAGACAAAGGCATTGGGAGCCAAAACCAGTCATGGTTTTAAACAAAATACCTAGTTTTAAACGAAATACCTAGTGCAGAGACAATAAGTTGCTGAGTGTGTAAACACTGAGTGTTTGCATGTTTTGTTAGTTATCAGAAGCAGGAATATGGTCTAGAGCTCAGCTGGTAATCATCCTTTGCTTATGTCTGGCTGATGCTCATTGTCTCTTCTGTATAGTGAATAATAATCTATTTCCATACAAGACATGACGTTAATTTGCAGTCTACTTAAGTAAGTATAAATAAAGTATGCCATGTAATAAGGGAATGGTAGTATGGCCAACACCTTTAACAATAATTATTATTTATTTATTTATTTATTTATTTATTTATTCTTTGCCCATGGACTCCAGCTGAAAATCCAGCTGAGAGTATTGGGTGTGTCATACAATAGCCTATTAACATCAAACTTGATTTCAATATATATATAAATGAAACAAATGATTAAACAGAAATAGTCCATAATAATACAAAGGTTTTACATGTTTCACATTATATGTACACACAAATCAAAAAAACATACATAAATGATAATTTTTACAGGTACATTTCAGTAATGATATATTTAAACACATCTTAGTATTCACTCAAACTGTATATACATTTCTCTGTGAGATATAGTTTCAAATGATTTTTAAAACATTTTAGATCTGTTTCTTTTTTAATGATTTTGGGGAGTTTATTAAAAAACCTTTTGCCTGCTTCTTCTGGGGCAGTCATAGACAGTTTTAGATTTCTGTTTATCATGTAGTAATTTTCATTTCCTCTTGTACCGTGTTTGTGTACATCTTTATTTAGGAGGTGTTTATCACTTGACCTTACCACCATTATGCTTTGGTATATATACAGTGAATATACTGTCATAATATTATAGTGTACAAAAGCTTGCCTACAGGTCTGTCTTGGTGGTATTTTTGCAATGCATCTCACTGCCCTTTTCTGAATTGTGAATATTCTTTTTAGGTAGCCAGCTTGTGCATTTCCCCATATATGAACCGAATAAGACAAATGTGGGAAGACAAGTCCATAATACATTGATCTGAGGACTTTATCATCCACAGTCTTAGCTGTTTTATGCATGATGAAGATCTGTTTGTTTATCTTTTTACACAGTGCATCTATGTGCTCCCCCCATGCCAAATGTTTGTCTATTATAGTTCCTAGAAAATTTGTGCTGGTTACTTCTTTAATAGTGTTTCCATTTATATTAACATTTATATTATAATTTTCACTATGCTTGGTCTGAAATACTACATTCATTGTTTTAGACTGATTCAT
Organism: Schistocerca piceifrons; assembly: GCF_021461385.2. Classification (NCBI taxonomy): domain Eukaryota; kingdom Metazoa; phylum Arthropoda; class Insecta; order Orthoptera; family Acrididae; genus Schistocerca; species Schistocerca piceifrons. Next base: position 255,576,545 of record NC_060149.1, read on the forward strand.
AAACAGGTTGTTTTGTGTTAAATATTTATTTGCATTTTCAATAGTCAGGAGTGCTTCCTTCTCAAGCTCCTCCTTTGTGTCAGCTGTGCAAATGATTGTTGTGTCATCAGCATACATTATAAGTTTCTGATTTATATAGTTAGGGAAGTCATTTACGTAGAGTATAAATAGTATTGGCCCAAGCACAGACCCTTGCGGCACACCGTGTTTAACTGTTTGTAATTCTGATATGTAGTTTGTTATGTTTCCCCCACTAGTATGTCTGATTTCTGTGCATTGTTTCCTATTTGTAATGTATGATTTAAGTATGTCATAGCATTTTCCTCTAATTCCATACTGATATAATTTCATCATTAATTTTGAGTGGTTCACACAATCAAATGCCTTAGATAGGTCCATAAAAATCCCACAAGTCTTTTGTTGCCTGTCAAGTAAATTAAGAATGTGCTCAATTATATCTGTTGATGCTGTTTTTGTTGACTTCCCTTCTCTGAAACCATGTTGTGATGAATGCAGTATACTGTACTTTGTTATAAAACTTACAATTCTATTCTTTATTATCATTTCATAGATTTTAGCAAATGTTGAGATCAATGATATTGGCCTGTAATTTCCTAATTCATCCCTGTTCCCTTTCTTAAATATTGGCTTCACTTTACTCACTTTCAGTGAATCTGGAAATATACCTTCTTCTATCGCAGCATTCAGCATGTGTGTCAATGGTTTTAATATACATTCTCTGCATTCCTTTATGAGATGTGATGTGACACCATCCAAGCCAGAAGAATGTTTAATTTTAAGTTGTTTTATTAGGTTTGACACTTCTGCATCTGTTGTAGGTATGAAAACCATAGTATGATTTGTATGTGGGGGGTTTAACAATTTACTTACTGCATTTGTTTTATTTTGACTTATTAATTCGTCTGCTACAGTAATATAATATCTGTTAAAAGTATTGGCTACTTCTAGAGGGTTTGCGTTGCTTTTCCCACTCATCAGTGGGCAGATGTCCTCTGCCCGATTTGTTACTTTTCCTCTCTCTCCATTAATGAACGACCATAAACCTTTTGAGTAGTTCTTTCCCTTATCTATAGACATCCTGATGAATGATGCTTTAGTTTCTCTGATAAAACTACAGTACTCTTTCTTTTTTATTTTATACAGTGTGTTGTAGGCCTCATTATTTTTTTGTTTGGAGAGGTCATAATACACTCTCAGATTATTTCTGGCATGGATTACTTCTCCAGTCACCCAGCTTTTCTTTTTTTGTTTCTGTTTGACAAGCCTTTTACTAACAGGACATGTAACATCATAATAATAATTGAATAAAGAATAAAACTGGTTCCATTTGGTGTTTGCATCTTTAGCTGCATATATTGTTTCCCAGTTTTCTGCCTCTAACATCTTTTTTAGCAGATTTATGTTATGTGGGTAGTTCTGTCTTCTCATCTCCCATATCTTCTGCACTGAATCACTAGTCTTTATATTTATGTCTATCATGATTGCAAAATGGTCTGCTAATGTGGAGTTTATTACCTGTGTGTCACAATAGCATGTAGGAATATTTGTTATTACATGATCAATAATAGTTTCACTATGCTTTGTTACTCTGGTTGGTTTATCTATTTTTATTTTTAGATTGTATATGCACAATAAGTCCAGTAGGGTCTTAGTATTGTCTGTATTTTTACTCGTGTCTATGTTCAGATCTCCTATAATGATCAAATAAGCATATGTTTTTGAGAGGTGTTGGATTATATCTTCCAGCTGTTCAAAGAAGGTTTTAATTATACCATTTGGTGATCGATACAAACCTAATACACAACATAAATTCCCAGCAATTTTAGTTTCCAGTGCTGTAGCTTCAAAGCTCAATTCTATAGCATATTTTGTTATATTTATGGCTTTAGTTGATTTATAGTTAGAAAAAATAGCAACCCCACCACCTTTATAGGAAGTTCTGCAAAAACTGGCTACTTTCACATAATTCTTCAAGTTGTACATTCCTATGTGATTTTCTTTTAGCCCATGTTCTGTAACTACTAGAATGTTTGGCCTATACTCCTGTAATATTACCTCTAGTTCCTCTGTTTTATTGTTTATGTATTGAACATTTTGGTGAAGTATTCTAACAGTTGGCTTTAAATGTAATAGTTCCCCTTCCTGTAATATACTAAGCATTTCACTTGCTCCCTTTGCTTCTGGTACTATGCAGTGATTTTTTTCAGTTTGTGTCATTAAACCTGGAACGTATCTTTGTCCGGTGTTTATATTCCTCTCACTATTGTCACACTGGTATTTAAAATGGACAGTTTTACTTACATCTTTTTCCATGTTCTCTTTCTGCTTACTCGGTACCATAAAAAATTGTCACTTAGTGTAGCAGATCTCCTAGTTCTCAGGCATCTGTCTTGATTGGAAGCTGCTTCTGCTGTTGATCTCCCAGGCCTCAGGCACCTCTTCTGTGTGGTTGCTGTTGCTGGTGGCTCCTGTGCTCGCCGACTTGGTGACTGCCCTTCTTTGTTAGCTGCTGCAGCTAATGACCTTCGTATGTTTTCCTCACATGCATTTTCATTGCCTTGAGGTAGTATTATGGGGTCTGCTGTTCTGGATGCTGCTGCTGATGACGACAGCTCTGCTGATGATTGTGGTGATTCTGCTGCTATTGGTTTATCAGACACTGCTGCTGAGAACATCTGAGCCTTTGCTGCTGCTGCTGGTGTTTGTTGTAGCTCTACTGCAGATAATGATGGTTCCACTGTTACAGACAACTCTTGTTTTGGCGGAATTGGGATTGGAGACACTTCCATTACAGATGACTCATTAATAAATTTAAGTATTTCGGCACTAATAATCTTTTTCCCTTTTACGTTCATGTGGAGACCATGTCTTGTGAAGTGCTCTCTGTGAACACTGTTTATCTCTACAAAAGTCGTATTCTGGAAACCTCGACATATTTTCTCAAATAGCCTGTTTGCTTTAACAATCTCTATGTTTACACACGAGTTTTCCATCAGATCGTTCCTCCTGGGGATACTAACAATGTAGAAATGCACTTGAGGCATCCTTTTGATTGTTTCCTTTAGGATTCTCGTTGCACGCCAAGTTTCATTACAGTAAACATCATTTGCGCCTCCTATTATGATGCAGCTGTTACCCGTCGTTAATATGTTGTCACTGTTTTTCAGAATTTCGCGTAATGGCGCGCCTGGTTTGATGATACCTGTTACATTAAGGTCTGGGTGATTTCTTCTCATAATTTCCGTAACTCCTCTCCCATGACTATCTGCAAAAATATATGTCTGTTGCTTGTATCCTTGCTTATGCATAACGTGGTTGTTTACTTTTTTTTCCTTACGAATATTTACCTTGTGTTTTTCTCCGTTTAATCCACTTGTATATTTTTGTGTGGATAGTTTGTTCATATTTTTATCCATAGATGCACTATTAACACTTTCTTTTCTTGCGTTTAATTCACTTGTGTCTTTTAGAGTGATCAGTTCGTTCATATTTCTAGTTACAGTCGTACTGTTTACACTTTGTACATTTGGTTGTGCATACCTACGAATTTTATGGCTAGCATTAATGAGATCTTGTTGCCTTGACGATTCAGACAGTTCCCGTATGGTTAGTACCAAATTTTCCATTGTTTTTATATATTTTTTTATAATGTCAAGTTCTTTTTGAAGTTCGTCATGCACGCTATCTTCTATTCCCGCGTAGCACTTTTCACTCGCGATCTCGCGGCCGTTACACTCTATGTCACATTTACACTGTATTTGTAAATCTTCTTGAGCATAACAGCGTGAATGGCACCATTTATGTTTAAACACGCATATTCTAACTCCATTTAGCACTGTTTCGTCACAAACAACACACTTGATTGAAATTAAGTCCTCAAAAACTGCAGAGCGGTTTAAAGTTACGTGTACACTTGCCGCCATATTCAAAGCTGTCCATTTAATTCTACAGAAGCATTTTTTTTATAACTGCATCTCAGTGGTGATGTATCTTCATTGAACAATCCTAAGATCATTCTTCATAAAGGGATGTATGGAGTACGACATGTAAATGAACACAATAAAAACCAAAAAAAGACTGATTACTTGTCCATGTGTCAGTAATTGTTATTGTACATCTAGGTAAGAATTAAACAAAAATAAAACCATATCCACAAGTTTATTAAGCAGCTAGATGCAATAATTTTTCACTAGGTGTCATGTAAAGTCTCAAAGAAAAAATAAGCTAACATATTAAGAATTAAATATGAATGATAGGTCACACTTGCACTACCTGATCAAAAGTGTCCACATATCCCTACATAATGCAGAATTGTAAACTAGACATCATGACAAGTGGACCCCTCCCCTTCTTCCCCCCCCCCCCCCCACCCCCCCCCCCCCCCCACCCAATACAAAAGAAGGTAGGGAGTATTCTGTTGTTTGTAGAGAAGCAGTAACAGCAGAATGGACTAGTCAGGAAGCTCAGTGACTTTGAATGTGGACTACCCATTTCAAGAGCACCCATACAATAGTATGATGGGGGGGGGGGGGGGGGGGGGGAAGGCTAGAACTTGTGGGTCTGGAGTATATTTAATATTTTGGAAGATGAATATACTCCTAAGCAGCCATAAAAAAGATATAGTTCCGAACCTGTGAAAAAGTTGAGGGGGTATTGGGGGGGGGGGGGGGGGGGGAGGTACACCCCTGCCCCTGGGCATGGGCACCCTTGACTCATTTGATGTCACCCAAGTAACAAGTCCATCAGGGACATTTCAACTCTTTTCAAGCTGCCCAAGTCAACCATTGGTGATGATGTGACACAGCAAGGTATAAACTCTCCATCCATTTTGTTTCTATGCTTCTTAAATAACTATTTTTTTTCTGAGTATTATTCACCTTTCACACAGTCGCCTACATAATATATAATAACATAAACATAAATATTTCAGGTCAGTAATTATGCTAAATTAGACTTAATTTTATTATCCAGATTACTATTTTGAATGAGCTGATTACATCAGTGAACTTAGTTTTTGTGAGAAGTCTGTTAATTGAAAAATACAACTAACTGAAGTTAATACTCATAAGCTCATCATCTGCAATATCTAGTGAGGTAATCAGAATATTTGAATAAAGTAACATATATCATTGAAAAGCTGGCAGTTCAACTCTTTAATAGCATATTTTAAATTACCTGGAAGTAATTAACTTATGAAATAATCTACATCATACTCCACAAGCCACCTAATGGTGTGAGGCAGAGGATACTTTCAGTACCACTATCTGATCCCTCCAACCCTGTTCCAGTCGTGAATAGTGCATGGGAAGAATGATTGTCGGTAAGGCTCTGTATTGGCTCTAATTTCTCGAATCTTCTCCTCATGCTCAATATGCGAGATGTATGTGGGGGGAAGTAATATGTTGTCTGACTCCTCCTGAAAAGTGCTGTCCCGAAATTTCAATAGTAAATCTCTCTGTGGTGCACAACGTCTTTTCTCGAATCTTCTCCTCATGCTCAATATGCAAGGTGTATGTGGGGGGAAGTAATACATTGTCTGACTCCTCCTGAAAAGTGCTGTCCTGAAATTTCAATAGTAAATCTCTCTGTGGTGCACAACGTCTCTCTTGTAACATCTGCCAGTGGAGTTTGTTTAGCATCTCCGTAACACTCTCTTACCAGCTAAATGATCCTGTGACAAAATGCACCACTCTTCGTTGGATCTCCTCTATCTTCTCTATCAGTCCTCTCTGGTAGGGATCCCAGGTAGATGAACAATACTCAAGAATCGGGCAAACAATCACCTTATAAGCCACTTCTTTCATGGATGAATTACATTTCCTTAAGATTTTTCCAATCAATCTGGGTGTTGTGTCTGCTTTTCCACTATCTGCTTTATATGGTCATTCCACTTAAGGTTGCTCTGGATAGTTAGGCCTAGATATTTTACAGCAGACACTGTCTCCAACTGTTTGTCATCAATAGTGTAGCTGTACAGTAGTGGATTTCTTTTCCTATGTATGTGCAATATGTTACATTTATTTAAATTCAGGGTCAACAGCCAGAGTCTGTGCCATTCATCAGTTCTCTGCAGGTCATTCTGCAAATTCTTACTATCTTATTATGTGGCTATTTTGGTATAAGCAAATGCATCATCTGTGAATAGCATTAAAGAGAATCTGACACTTTCTACTAGATCATTTATATATATTGTGAACAGCAATGGTCCTATCACACATCCCCATGGTACTCCGGATATTATCTTTTCATCTGTCAATTTAGTTCCATTAAGAGCAACATGTTGAGTTCTGTCTGCAAGAAAGTCTTGAATCCAATCACAGGTCTGCTCTGATACTCCATAAGCTCATATTTTTTTCCTTAAATGGCTATGTGAGATGGTGTCAAAAGCCTTACTGAAATCAAGGAACATGGCATCAGCCTGAGCTCCATAGTCCACTGCACTGTGGATCTCATGGAGGAACAGAGCAAGGTGAGTTTCACAGGGTCTCTGTTTGTGGAAGCCATGTTGATTTTTGTAGAGGAGCTGTTCATCATTTTCCGAGAATGTCATAATTCTTGAACATAAAACATGTTCCATAGTTCTACAATAGATTGACATCAATGATATAGGTCTATAATTGTGTAGATCTGTCTTACGCCCCTTCTTAAAAACAGGAATGATCTGTGCCTTTTCCCAGCTATTAGGTACCTTTGACTGCTCAAGCGATCTATGATAAATTACTGCTGGAAGGGGAGCAAGTTCTTTCACATAATCTTTATAGAATCCTTTATTAACAGGATGGAATACTTCATTAAGCCACTGATTAAGATTTTGCATAACTTATGATAATGTAAAATAACTTTCAAGATGGAATCCATATTTGTAATTAGGGTATTCCAAACATGAATGCATATTATTGTTCTCCAAACTTTTTGATATACTAACCTGTAATATATTTCATAAAACTCATTACTTACTTAGCATACAGCCATTCAAGGTGGTAAAATACAACCTAGTCATTTTTCAAAACATTATATTGTTTCTAAAATCAAGAAATATCTTCACACCAATATTTAAATAGTTGAGCATACCCAGACTCTTCAGTCAACTGTTAGCATTCATGTATGTAACATCACATAGCAAAGTCTGCTACCATTAGTCACACACATAAAATCTATGTAGCTTAAAGTCCCAGAGGCACTAGCAACCACAAAACATCTATGTGCAACCTATCTGTGAAAATCCACACCTAACAGTGATATTGCTAACACCTCTATAGATACAGTGCACAAGAAAGATTATGATTGCCTGTTAAAGGTGTAACATCTCATGTCAAAACTTTAGACAGAGACAGTCAAATGCTTTTTAAATGCTAAATCAACACTGTGAGGCATTTAAGTGTTGGTCCATTAACCTGATAATATGAACAGTTTTTCTAAGTGTACCGCTACTTGTGTTTTCATACCACTGCTCAGTACAAGGACTGAGCTTAAGTGCTGTTCTGTCACTGGAACTGTATTGTTCAAAGAATAAAGTGGGGAGATATTAGAGTTTCACTACCTGTGTAATCAGAGTGGCATACAACTGAACCAGTCATTGCAAGATTTAGGGTGGTAATAAACATGGAAGAGACCATTTAAAAAGCATAAACTCTGTAGTGTCCATCAATTGAACAACATCTGAGTACTATTTTCAGCTGTAGTCACTCTATAAAGAACTTTGAGACTGCCAAGAGCCATGTAGGGAAATGTTCCATTTGGTGGCACGGGTGAGCAGCACATTGCAGTAGAGACATTTTGTTAAAGAACTCACATGGTTAAAAGACAGTGACTTGTGGCAAAAGTTACAAACTGATGAACACTGTGGCAAAGAACATTAGCATGTAATAAAGAAATGTACCATAACAGTGAAGTGTGACAAAATCTACAGACTGTGTAACTGTGATTGGGGATAAATGGGAAAATTGTATACACTGATGTTAATGGTAGGAAAACAATGGGATGAGTTAAGTGTGAATATCAGTGCTGGTGAAGAACAGACAAACATTCTGTGTGGCACTTTTGTGACAGCAGTGTATATAGGACAATGCAGATAGTACTAATAACAAGGCTAACCATGGGACTATGCAGTCTAAAAAGTACACAAACACTACCATATTGGATGCAAAGCAGCCTATCAGCATGGAATGCATCTATAACTTTCACGTCAGCACTGGCAGATAAATGAGCTATCTAGCAGATGACAAACTTGACAGGCAACTGGCATTCAGAGGGCATTAACAAACAACAGGTTGAAGTATTTTTTGTTACAAGGTATGGTGTACTATCTGGTCAACATCAGAGGGCATTAACAAACAACAGGTTGAAGTATTTTTTGTTACAAGGTATGGTGTACTATCTGGTCAACATCAATGACAAAGAGAAAAGTGATGTGTTTATGTTGAGGAATGGGTAGAAAAATCAAAAGTGAATCTTTCAATTACAGTATGTATGAATACAGGGAAGAAGGGCTAAAATTGAGAGAGGAAAAAGTTGTTGTAAGTCAAAGTGAATTTTATGGTGAATTGGGCTTAGATAAGGGCTAGATTCAGCTGTATATGTTGAAGTAAATGACAATAAAGTTATAGACAAAATGTCAATTCACCCTGTCAATTCACTTGCTTATTACTGTAATGTGAAGAGTTAACAGGATAGATCAAGAGTAATTGAAAAGGAATTGTGTGAAGAAAGTAAGAGGTGAAGACACGATCCGTAAATGAGAACTTAAAGACACAGTTGATGGAATTAATGAATGAGAATATGTGTAATAAGAGTAACATCAGTAGTTTAAGGGCAGAAATGAATAAAAATCCCAAGTTGTCTCATTTTTATTATTCTGACATAAACTTAAAATTCAGAGAATACTCAGGTGACTTAAGAAAAGACCGGAAAAATAAAATCCTGCTTATATCCACTTAAGCACCGATAGTTCAGTGTTAGCTGCTACAGAGCATCTGGTACTACATTTTTGGCCTGGCTGTCATAGTTTTGGTTGAGGTGGTTGCCACCAGATATCATTTTTACTGTGTGCAGCTTTGGATACTCAGCAACAAAATGCATGCTTTCAGACTCTCTCTTGTATTGTTGTTTAGGCAATGCTTTCGAAACAGGATGGATGTAGTGATTTTGAGTTTGACACTGAAAAAGTGGCTCAGAAAGTGAAGAAGAATGAGATGTTACTTCTTTAGAGACTGAAAGTGATGACATTTTGTCAGCTTAGTACCAATTACTTAACAGTGGTATGAGATAAATGCATCCACTGTGTTCCATCCAGCTCCTTCAAGATTTATGCTCACAGGAAACTACTGTGAAATACATGGTCAGACTTCACAGCTACACAGAAACTACAAAATGTCTTCAAGTTTCAGGATATTTTAGTCAAAGTCCACTGTGCGAATTTACTCAGGATTTTATTACTGGTTATCTCCAAAATTTTGTAACTCGTTATTTTGTCTCTTAAAAGCTGTCTTTATATGTCTGTAGGTAATTTCATTCATTATAGGAAGTTTTTAATTAGTAAAAAAATATTTTTGGAACATAATTTGAAAAAAAATGTAAAGTTCAGGAGCTAAAAAGAATTTTTAAGGATGAAATTATTAGCTTAAAATCACACTTGGACAAGAAGACAGACTCAGTGAAAAAATGTTTCAAAAATAGGGTAGATGAAAAGTGTATGAACAGGGGATCATCACTGGACACTTGGATTCAAAATCTGTGAGATAGTGAAGATGAGATAGAAAAATTATGTAATAAGGAGATGGAAGTCGAATTTGTTAATTATTGTCAGGATAAGTCAGGAGTAATTGAGTTCTGTTCTTGTAATGATCATACTGAACTTATTTATGAGGCAAATCAATCAAATTGTGTTGATATTTGAGATCTGGGGATTGAGCAGAAGGTTGTTGCTGTAAATATTGATACTTCTGATGATGTTGAAACAGGGTATGCACAATTAATGAATGAACTTCTGACAAAGTAGGTGACAGTGAGAATGAGTGTCAATTTGAAAGGCAATGTAATACTAAGGTACATGAGAAGTAATTAGTAAAAGTTAATGTAAGTAATGTTAACATGAAATATGAAAGGGTAAAGAAGGTGCAAGTTGCTAAATTAAAGAAGCCTGTTGCTAAGTTACCAGCAGCAGCTATGTCCAAATTGTTTGAAGTTGACACAGAAATACAGTTTGCAAAAAGTGATTTTCAGTGCAATGTACAGAAGGTATTTTTCAACGTAGGTGTAAAATAAACTTTAGTGTGCTTGCAACGGTTAAAGGAATTGTTGTTGAAAATATCAAATGTTCGGTAGTTTTGTTGTGTTTTGCAGTGGAATGTCAGAAGTTTTGAAAAGTAGATGTGGAATTTGACACAATGACACAAACCTAGAGGGGAAAGAGGGGGCACTGTAACTGCAGACAATGAATAGGTACGAGGTTCACTGCTCTTTAGTGAATACATTATGTTGCGAGTAATGCCTCACTGAGCTGTGTGATTTCATTCTTATTTTCTGGTGTCACTCTCTTCTCTGATTAGTCTGTCCTTATTTCATAAGAAGAAAAAGACAATCATCCTCCACTATCTTCAAGTATACATAAACATGTAGTATGCCATTAACAGGAATTTTTGAGTGGAAATAGATACTAGTAGAGTATAAGGGGATGCAAGCCAAAGTTAACTAAAACTTTATGAGAAAATTTGTTGTGTTATGTTTTTAATTCAGTAATAATGAATTTTTTATGTCAGTAATGCCAAATCTATTTTAGCTAAAAAAGCAAATGTAAATGTGAAAGTCAGAAAAAATTATGAGAAATGTTAACTTCCAGAAAACATTGAAAACCTAATGTGTGTACGGAACTCAGTGGAAATTTTTATAGCAACAGAACGGAAAGATATTTCAAATATATAATTCAGAGACATTTTTGTAGGTAGGTGAAACTGACAAGGTAGTTCTGTCACTGTGAAGTGTAATCTGATAGTGAAATGGTAACACTAAGGCTCAACCACAGCTAACCCAAGACCAGAAGACCTGATGTACTGATGGACAGGGACCATCAAGGATTATGGACGATGGTTATAAAAAATCATACGAAATCAGTGGAACGAGTCACTCATGAGTTGCAAAGTCCAGCCAGCACAATGACTGTGCCTATGGAGTTAAGAAGAATGGGTTACAGTAGGCTATTTGACTGTTTTTTGGAAACTGCCTTAAATGGTTAATTATGTTATTTTATGCTCATAACACACTTTTTCCTTCTTGAATTTCAGTATTCTTTTATAAAAACAGAAATTAAATTTAAATAATTTGAAAGCCTGCTAAATGCTCCATTCAAGTCATGTGAAGACTGTGATGTCACTGACTAGCTTGCAGCTTCTACTGCCATAAAGCTTATTCATAGAGATGTTTTGTTTTGGAATTAACGTTTCAGAAGATGTACAAACACATCCATAAAACTCTTGAAAAATTGTTTTCGAGCATTTCAGAGAATGAGAAGATGCGTAAAACTTTGTTGCACTGCACAGGCAAAATGCCACCACATTCATGCCTAAGTTCTCTTACTTAATTAAAAATGTCTTGAACTCTGAAGTAAACATTAATTTACCTCCAAGATGCACTTTCCCACTTTCACAAAGAAGGATAACATCACTCGACAAAATTACACTGTTAGTAAAAATTATTATTATAGCCACTTCTTTCGCACATCATTGGTACCTCAGTTGGTTGAGTGGTGGACTATCAAATAGTGAAAAATGACATGCAGAGGTCCTTGGTTCGAATTTGCCATGCACCAGTATTTTAACTTTTATAAAACAAATCAACAGTACTTTCATATGAAAGTCAAATCACAATTACAAAACTTCACTGCACCGATTAGGAACAGAGTATTATTATGTTTTCCTTCACATTTACATGTGCTTACATTTGCAAAAGCTGATCACTCATGTTATGTCCAAAAGCAATATTTTCTAGTTAATGTGACCGCACACTTTTTACTTTATTAGAAACATTGTTATTTGTTATCTTCATACTGTCCAGATAGCATCCTTATTGATTCATCTTTTGAAGTTTAATCATCTTACATAAGATGAAGTTATGTCTGCTTCAGACACCAATATTAGTTTACACTCACAAACAACACAGCAGTGCCGGCCGGAGTGGCCATGCGGTTCTAGGCGCTACAGTCCGGAGCCGAGCGACAGCTACGGTTGCAGGTTCGAATCCTGCCTCGGGCATGGATGTGTGTGATGTCCTTAGGTTAGTTAGGTTTAATTAGTTCTAAGTTCTAGGTGACTGATGACCTCAGAAGTTAAGTCGCATAGTGCTCAGAGCCATTTGAGCCAAACAACACAGCCCTTACATTAGCTGCATGTTGTAAACGCTTTATATTTCTCAACAAAAGTTATTCTCCTACACCTCATTGTACTGTGGAAGCATGGTGATGTCTTCATTAGTAGCAATACTTTCCATAAAAGGTAATTGTTTGCAAGCAAAGTTGTTCATTTCTCAGACTATGATTAATGTGAAGCTACATACAATACACTCCACCATCGAAACAACTGCTAAAATGAGTTCTTGCTAACGCTATTCTCATATTTCATATAAAACTTTTAAAAATTTATGATCCTCCCAGGATTCGAACCTGAGTTCTTCTACTCCATTGTTACAAGTGCCATATGTTGCATCACAGAGTCCATGCTTCTTGCCCTCCATCTGCTGAGTATCTTTTAGAGCAGAATTCAGCATTAACATTTGCCAAAAATAATTTTACTGTGCTTTGGGTTGTGTTTCATGACCAATAGTCGACAATTTATATTTAAAATACAGAGCCATTTACAAATGTTCCACAGTTCCTTAGTTTTGAGTGGGTTTAATGATGTTGCAGGGAGCAGGGAAAAGAATGTCTATCCTTGTACATATAGCTGGTCTAAATCAGTAGAGCATAAACGCATCAATTTTCATAAGATTTCCACTATCAGCATTCACATAATTCTTTCTACTGTTATTGTTATATCCTAGCCAGTAATGCCACCCGAGCCCGCTGCCAAAAGGTTGGCAGCATCAAAGTCCGGACGCCGTCCGCATAAGCAGCGCCAGCGAGACAGCAAATCGCCGCAAGTCTGCGCGCGCCACCGCTGGCTTCTGGCTTCTTAAGTGCTGGAGTCGCGAGCGCTAGGACAGTTCTGGATTCGCCGCTCAGTTGTATACTCGCCACCGAATTGTGTACTTGCTAGTCAGTTGTGTGTTCATCGCAGCAGAGTTGTTGTTTGTCGTCAGCCGACGCTGACCTAGCCGCTCCGACTCGAACTAGACAGATTTCTGTAGATACGGAGTTCACTACTGTGTTTGTGTATCTTCGTAAATAAAGATAAGTACCGACTTTTATTTAATCAGAGTGTTTTGGGTTTTCATCTTTCTGTTCACTGTTCCAGCGGACCGGTCGGCCCGCTATTAAAAGTGTGGCGGTGTCTTCGTAAGCCATTTCTACAGCCAAGTGTTTGCCGCTACGAACACCACCACAAAACTGGCGACGAGGTCTTCCGAACTCGTGTGCAGGGCTGGTTCACCTTGTTCTTGTTATACTAATTATAGCGATAAACTTTTGGGGGCTGGTTTAATTTGTGTTCACTATGTCTGCCGAATTACAACAGTTGATCTTGTTACAGAGTCAGCAAATACAAAGTCTGGTGGAAGCAATCGCCAAACAAGCGGCTAATCCTCCAACACAAAAGGAACAAGCACAGGCAGCACCACAGTTCCGGGCTTTCGATCAATCCAGAGAAGAATGGCGAGAATATTTCGCGCAGTTGCAGGCGCACATGACAGTCTACAAAATCACAGGTACTGAGCGGCAGCTTTATTTAATTTCCACTGCAGGCGTGGAAATCTATCGACTACTTTGTAAGTTGTTCCCGGAATCCCAGCCAGAAGCTTTAGACTATGACGTTGTTGTTAACAAGCTTGCTGAGTATTTCGAGTCGCGAGTTCATGTGGCAGCAGCCAGATTCAAGTTCTTCAGATTAAAGAAACTGCCACATCAATCTAATAAACAGTGGTTAATGGATTTACGGGGCCTCACCCGTCAGTGCCGATTTAATTGTGTGTGTGGAGCTTCCTACAGTGATGTCATGCTACGAGACGCTATTACTCAAAACATTGCAGATTCTCATATTCGTGCTGCTATCTTAAAGTTGCCTGACCCGTCATTAGAGACTGTGATGAACATCAATGAAGCCCAAGATACTTTTGACTATGCTGAGTGTGAGTTAGATCAGCCATGTATTTCTCAAATTGCCTGTGCTAAGCAAGTTAGGTCACGCCCGCGGCCCCACCGGCAGAGTCAGACTGTAAACACTAGCCGGCCGCGTCATGTTGAACACATTCGTCAGCCGCGTGTGCAAAATGATAGAGTTAAGTCTTGCCCTAAGTGTGTTCTTGCTCATCGTCGTGAACGTTGCCCGTTAAGAAACGCGGTTTGTCACTTTTGTCAAAGGAAAGGACACATCCAGACTGTTTGTTTGCGTAAACGCAAGAACAATTCTAGTGCTGCCCAGCCCATGGATATTCATGTTCTTCAAAGCCAGCCCGCCCAGAAGATCGCGTTTAAAGACTCTTCCACGGTTCGTGTGGGTAATAAACTTGTTCGCAATAAGCCACCCACCCAGCCCTCTGCTATGCGACCCAAGCGTAATTCAAACGCTGTAAACAGTAATGTACAGACTGCAAGTGAAGCGGGAGTTGTTGTTCCACCTGCCCAACCCAGGAGTTGTCGTAAGCAGCGAACACGCGCTAAACGCGCTGATTTTGTGTCTTCCGCCTCCACTGCACCGATCCAGAGACAGTGTAATAAACTATTTGTGAAGCTACGCATCCAGGATAAGACCTTCAATTTTCAATTAGACACTGGTGCGTCTGTGACTCTCATAAATAGTGCTACGTATGCGGCTATCGGCCGCCCTAAACTTTCAGCGGCAAAACATTCTTTGGCTACTTATAGTGGAGAACGAATTCCTGTGTTAGGAGTATGTAGCGTGCCAGCCACATTCCGTGGCAATACAAAAACAGTTTCATTCACAGTGCTCCGCGCTACAGACAGTGTAAACATTTTCGGATTAGACTGTTTTGACTTGTTTGGCCTGTCTATCCAAGACAATGTGTTGCAAATTAATTCTGTTGTTGTTCCTCAAGACAGCGTAACCGATTTGTGTAAACGATACAGTGACATATTTAAAGACGAACTAGGTTGTGCTGCGAACTTTGCCGCTCATATTACGTTAAAAGATAATGCTCAGCCTCGATTTTGTCGTGCTTGTCCAGTGCCTCACGCCCTCCGGGCACCTGTAGAAGATGAACTTCGTCGTTGGCAAAACAACGGTGTTATTCAACCTGTTTCAGCGAGCCAGTGGGCTTCTCCCTTAGTTATTATAAAGAAACCGTCTGGCAAGTTACGTTTGTGTGCTGATTTTAAGTCGACAGTTAATCCTCAGACTGTCATTTATTCTTTTCCTTTGCCTAGACCGGACGAGCTGATGGATAAGTTAGGGGAAGCTCGTTTCTTTTCCAAAATTGATCTCCGTGACGCATATTTGCAATTGCCCCTCGACGAGCAATCACAACAGTATTTTGTCATAAACACGTCGTTGGGGTTGTTCCGTTTTCTGCATTTGCCTTTTGGTTGTGCGTCAGCTCCAGCTGTTTTTCAGCGTTTTTTGTCACGACTTCTGGCTAATGTGCCCTCATGTTGCAACTATTTAGACGATATTGTTGTGTCCGGTCGGACGCCTGCTGAACATTTCCGTAATTTGGAGTGTTTGTTTAAAGTGTTGTCTCAGGCAGGCCTACGTTGCAACATCGATAAATGTTCATTTTTCCTTACGGAGATGGAGTATCTGGGACATGTTATTAATGCTCAAGGCATTCATCCCTCCCAGTCACATTTAGCAGCTATTCGTGATTAGCCCGCCCCACGCAATCTGCATGAATTGCAAGCAGTTCTTGGCAAATTGACGTATTATATTAGGTTTATACCTAATGCATCACAGATTGCTGCACCGTTGCATCGTCTCCGCCGTAAGAATGTTCCGTTTGTGTGGTCAGCTGATTGCCAATCAGCATTTCAGCAGCTTAAAGAGGCTTTATTGAATGATCGTTGTCTGGTCCATTACGACCCTACCAAGCCTCTGGTGTTAGCTTGTGATGCCTCTTCTTTCGGCCTCGGTGCTGTGTTGTCTCACCGAGTCGGTAACACCGACCGTCCTATTGCGTTCGCATCTAAATTGCTAAACAAAGCTCAGTGTAATTATAGCCAATTGGACAAGGAAGCGTTGGCTATTGTGTTCGGTGTCACAAAATTCCATCACTACCTCTATGGTAGACCATTCTATTTAGTAACAGATCACAAGCCCCTGACATCACTGTTTCATCCGTCTAAATCAGTTCCTCAGCGGACAGCTCAGAGACTACAACGTTGGGCTCTTTTGTTATCACAATACCAGTATGAGATACTGTATCGCCCTACAGCTCAGCATGCAAACGCTGACGCGCTTTCTAGATTGCCGATTGCTGCGGATGATGTCTTCGATTCCTCTGAAGACTCTTGCCATCAGATTGACGCCAATGAGCATCAATCCCTCCGGGATTTTCCGATTGATTATCGTCAGGTGGCACGTGAGACAGCTACGGATCCTCATCTGAGTTTACTATTATGTTTTGTTCAACGTGGTTGGCCGTCCAAGGCAAAGGACATATCGGATCCTGTGGTTCGTCGCTATTATCCGCAACATCATCTGTTGTCTGTTTCGCACGGAGTTTTGCTGTTACGCACCGAGAATGACCAGCTTCGTGTAGTGGTTCCCCAAGTGCTCCAATCCAAGGTCCTCGATTTGTTGCATCAAGGTCATTGGGGAGTGGTCCGCACCAAGCAGCTTGCCCGCCGTCATTGTACATGGATCGGCATTGATAAGCAGATTACGCAGATGTCTACAGATTGTTCGACGTGTGCCGAACACCAAGCTGCTCCGCCTCAACGCTATTTTGAGTGGGCACGCCCTGCCGGTCCCTGGCAGCGAGTACATATTGATTTCGCTGGTCCATATTGGAATTCTCGTTGGCTCATCATGATAGATACATTTAGTAATTTTCCGTTTGTTGTGCCCATGCAGTCTACAACGTCTGCACAAACTATACAGGCGTTGACTTCAATTTTTTGTATTGAGGGTCTTCCAGAAGTTTTAGTGTCTGACAATGGTCCACAATTTACCTCTGCTGAATTTGAAAGTTTTTGTTCTGCCAATGGCATTCGCCATGTTCTAACTCCGCCGTTCCACCCTCAATCGAATGGTGCAGCGGAACATTTTGTACGTACATTCAAGGATCATATGGACCGCCTTCGTGCTACGCACTCTCGTCAGCAGGCCCTCATCACGTTCCTGTCGTCGTACCGGACCACGCCACGCGACGGCCCTTCGCCTGCGGAGTTTCTCCACGGCCGTCGTCATCGCACCCTACTACGGTTGTTGCACCCCCCGGATCGACCCACCGCTTCTGAGCATCGCACGCGTTTTCAACGCGACGACGCCGTTTTTTTCAGAGTTTATCACGGTCGCCGTCGTTGGGAACGTGGTACCGTGATAAGTGTCCAGGGTCGCGGTTTTTATACTGTTCAAGGTGCTACTGGGGTGCACAGGAGGCATCAGAACCAGTCGCGCCGCGCTGGCCGCCCGGATTCTGCCGCTCGTTCTTTGTCCACAGATTTGGTCCGCGGCGGGTTCCAGCCGCGCCTTCCGACTTCGCTGCCGCCCCCAGGGCAGCAGCAGCAGCAGCAGCAGCAGCCGTCGCCGCTACCATGCCGACAGCCCGTCCCGTTGATGCCTCCCGCGCAGCTTCATTCGGGAGCGCCCCAGGTGGTCGCTCCGGCGCCTGCGGTCCCTCTTCAGTTGCCACCGCCTTCGGAGCTGATGGCCGTCGACCCCTCAGCCGGGCCGCCTTCCCAAGCGGTGGCTGTGCAGCCTGTCCTGCAGCCGCTTTCCTTGGGCACCCCCAAGGAGTCTGACACCGCAGCGCCTTTGTCCGGCGCCCACTCAGCAGCCGTCGACGCAGCGTCAGGAGACGCTGCCTCTCTTCGTGGGTCCCGACGCCCCGTCGCGTCCAGTACCAGAAGCTGCGCCCGTGGTCACAGGCGTGCACCCTGACCTCGGTTTTCAGTCGGTGTTTCCCGAGGCCCCCCGCAGCCAATGCTGGGGTGCGGACCAGGGACTGCCACCGACAACAGTCTCCACCCCGGTCTCTTCTGCTACGCCTGCGGCCCGACCCCTCCCCCGCCGTCGACGCTCGCCACGTCATTACTCAACGACGGTGCGGCGATTTGGGGGGGAGGAGTGTTATATCGTAGCCAGTAATGCCACCCGAGCCCGCTGCCAAAAGGTTGGCAGCATCAAAGTCCGGACGCCGTCCGCATAAGCAGCGCCAGCGAGACAGCAAATCGCCGCAAGTCTGCGCGCGCCACCGCTGGCTTCTGGCTTCTTAAGCGCTGGAGTCGCGAGCGCTAGGACAGTTCTGGATTCGCCGCTCAGTTGTATACTCGCCACCGAATTGTGTACTTGCTAGTCAGTTGTGTGTTCATCGCAGCAGAGTTGTTGTTTGTCGTCAGCCGACGCTGACCTAGCCGCTCCGACTCGAACTAGACAGATTTCTGTAGATACGGAGTTCACTACTGTGTTTGTGTATCTTCGTAAATAAAGATAAGTACCGACTTTTATTTAATCAGAGTGTTTTGGGTTTTCATCTTTCTGTTCACTGTTCCAGCGGACCGGTCGGCCCGCTATTAAAAGTGTGGCGGTGACTTCGTAAGCCATTTCTACAGCCAAGTGTTTGCCGCTACGAACACCACCACAAAAGTTATAAATGCATTTTCCAATGTGTCAGCCAATAAGAGAGTGTTTTTGATCACATGATCAAATCTTAATATTTAATGATTTTTTTAAGGTTTAATTACACAGAAATAAGAGAATTTTGTAAGAAGATTGACTGTAAATGCAATTTAAATCTTATATCACTCTGAATAACAATAATTAAAACCATATTTTTAACATAGCAAAACAGCCTATAGTCGAACAGCCCCTCATAATCCTCACACTTCTATAGCCAATGTTAAACAATGCTTGAGATGGTGTAAAGAGCAACACCAATGGCAGTGGATGACTGGAAATTAGCAATCTGGAGTAATGAATCACTCTAAACCTGTGGCAAACCAATATAAGGATTTGGGGTTGATGAATGCCTGAAGAGCATCAACTGCCATCATTTTTAGTGGTGTTTCAGAATGGGGCGTTTACTGTGGTTAGGTTGTGGACCCCTTATTGCACACATTTCACAGCACTGTGTACAGCATATAGCAGTGCAATAGTTCAACATGATAACTGATTGCATCAGCATGACTATACATCCTATCATAAAGCAGTGTCTGTGAGGCAATGGTTTGCATTCCAGAAATGGACTGGCCTGCCAAGAGTCCTGACCTGAACCCAATGGAATATCAATTAGAATGATGATTTCACTCCAAACCCCAGTGTCCAACATCACTACCTTCTCTTGTTTTGGCTCTTGAGGAAGAATGGGCTGTCATTCATGCACAGACATTTAGATGCCTCACTGAAATTGTCCCCAGCAGACTTCAACCTATCATAAATGTGAAAGGTGCAAACACCCCTGGTTAGTGTCCACTAATAGCTGTCCATATACTTTTGACCAAATAGTGTATGAAAATATTGCAGACACTCATCTTTTAGAAGTAAAGTTCTCATTATGCAAAGGCATTGTGTAATAATTTGTGATGCTCTTTCACGATCATCTTGCAGATATCTCTTTAAAGAGTAATAGATCAGTTTCACAATATATATCTTATCTAATGAATTTTTATCTAAATAATCCATCACAGTTCAAACAGAATAATACTATCCAAAATTGTAATACAAGCTATGAATATGGCCTACATTAATATTTTTTTAAACTTGCCACTCACTAAAGAAAGAGTGAGTTACATTGTGATCAACATTTTGATTACCAGCTCGATGATGTAAATTGACTGACAACAGCTGTTGTTTACTTGCAGCACATATTCACTCTACACTTCCTTTTTCAGTTGTTTATGTCTGAGAAATTGGTAAGTAGATGCTACTCTTTTATCCTGTTTCAAATGGGTCCATTTGCTGTCACAGCAAGATATTGGTGCTGTTTCGCAAGATAAGCTCCTTCCCGAAATGTGGTCTCATTAATTTATGAGTAATCACAAAGGCTGTTTTACAGATACCCTTACCACAATCATTAAGAATTTTTTGTGAATAAACATCATTTCGTGTGTACTATTCAATTGTGTTATTCTACCTTCCCAAATGAACTGTTAATCTTCTCAGTTTGATTGTCTATTTGCTCTACTTTCGTATTTTTACATGCTGTTCTATGTAAAACACTGTCACACTTCTTTTCTTTATTTTTTGAGGAAGCTTTAGAAGCCTAATACTATTTAAATT
The DNA here is from genome assembly GCF_021461385.2 of Schistocerca piceifrons. Classification (NCBI taxonomy): domain Eukaryota; kingdom Metazoa; phylum Arthropoda; class Insecta; order Orthoptera; family Acrididae; genus Schistocerca; species Schistocerca piceifrons. Next base: position 255,597,103 of record NC_060149.1, read on the forward strand.
TTAATGTTGAAGTGTTGATATTTTATAACTTTTAACTGCTTCAAATACAGTAAGTTACTTGTCTCACTGTCCTGTGCAGCCATTTTTTCACCTCAGCAGGACTTCCAGTTAATTCAGACTTAAAAGTTCAGTTTGAAGTCTCAATCCATATGCTCCATCATTAATTCATTGCTTCTGTCAGACTCAACCAACTGCTTTTTGAAATACAGATTTATTTGCCATTGGTATCGTAATATATGAGATGGTGACAGATAAAGCATGTTCTTGGAGTGGAAGGCCACAGTTCAATCCCAAATGTGGTTTAGTTTCTATTATATCTATATTCTCACTATAAGCTTCTGGAAGAAGTAGAAATAACTATTAAAATCAGGTTTTGATGTCACATTGTGCTCTTAGAAGGTAGAATAATGTATCATAATTATTTTGATAATTATATGACTCTTGGGTTATTAAATTAAAACTTCAGTCCACCTGCACATTAACACCACATACATTTTAACTTTTATTCCAGATTTCATCAAAAATAGAATGAATTATACTGCTATAAATACATATTATAATAAGAATGTTCACATGATGTTCTGTAAGCAACCAATAGTATTTATTTAACTTGAATGTGAATCAAACAAGTTGTTGTCTTACCTGGGATAATGGTCCACATTAAAATTGCAACAGAAAATACCTAAACTTACATGAAACAACTGCTGTTAATATTGTCAGCAATGAGCCCACAATATTTACCTGCATTTTATGTCTCCCATTTTACTAAAACTAACAGGTCTCTCTCTCTGCTTCCTACTTGCACGAATCAAATCTTTGGTGCCTTCCTTTCCTGATTCTTCTTCTTCCTCCTCACTGGAACTTGAAGATTCCTCATATGGAACACCATTTAATGAATCATCTGTGACGCCAATGTCCATTCCTTTTGACTGAAATCTGCAAGTAAATGTAAATAATTAGGTTGACATTGAATTAGTTGGTCATGCAAACACAATGTCTCTAATGGTTGAAGCAGTATGCAGTGTTCTGGTACCTTATATATTACATTTGCATAAGACACATAGAAACAGGATGGATGAAATCTCTCTTCTACTGGTCAGGAAACTTCCCACTCCTTAGATGTGGCACACATCACTAAAAATAATCAAGACAATTTTCTTTTGATATTTGTATACTTCGATATAAATCTCTTTTAACATGTGAAGTATCTATGTCAACCATACATAGTGCACTGTGTGCTGCCCAGTTCGTGGATGAAGACGCAGCTCTTACATGAGCCACCCACAGTTATCACCATAAGTCACATTAGCTATAGGGTTCATTGCATTCCTATGGTTGTTGCTATGGATGCCACCATAGGATGCCACTATTGTTTCCATTCACTTTGTATCATTGTATCCATCAGTGTGTCTTCTTAAGATACTGCTCACCAAGTTCTTTCAGATATTGGAATCTCAGTGAGATTAAAATGAACAGTGCATGATGCTACTAATCGTCAGGCTATATTTTTACCCAACTGTAGTATGCACAGCAAGCCTGTTGCCGACAGTGACTGATGCACAAATTCTGCAGGCCCAGTGCCGCCTCCTTTCTTCTGTTCCTTTGATGCAAAACACGGGGATTGGATGGAGTACAAGCTTCAACTTGAGCAGCACTTCTCAGGATACCAAATATCAGGTGATTCACAATGTCCTATCCTTTTTTCTTGGGTAGGAGTGTCAATTTTCAGGCTATGTTATAAGCTGTTCATCCAATTTGAGCCCCACACCCTACCCTATGAGAAAGTTATTTGGAAATTAGATGAATTTTTTGATGCTCATATTCCTGTAGCTGCTGCTCATTTCAAATTTTTTCATGCATGTCATCATAACAATTAAACTTACAAGGATTGGATCACAGACCCCAAGGGCATGAAGAGAAATTGTAGATTTAACTGCACTTGTGGAGCTTCTACTGAAGATGAAGAGCTTTGCAGTGCAGTGATTCTGAATCTGAGTGGTAATAGAATATGAAGTGAGATATTGCATCACAAACTGTTCTCACTGATGTAATGAAAGTGAATGAATCTCAGGAAGTGCAAGACTTCATAGAACTAGACTTAATTGTGCCTGTTGCTTCAACACTGACCATGGACAGTTCTGAGCAGGTGCCGTTCTCCATGGTTCATGGTGACAACAGCCACAAACAGTGTCACACACAGCACATGAGGCAACCAGCCTGTTCATCTACAAATTCACATGTTCTCAAATCTTGTGTTAAGTATTGTGTAATGCACAGCTTCATATATTGCTTCTTCCACAAAATGCAATGATGACACTGCCACAAGTCAGGGCACACACAGCAAGTGTACTTGCCAAAAAAAAAAAAAAAAAAAAAAAAAAAAAAAAATGTAATTCCTGTCCCACATAAGTCTTTAACTTGAGATAATGGAAATCAATATGATCTCACATTCCAAGATCCACCCACTTCTCCTGGCAATACTCACAATAACAATAAATGCAAGTGCAAGAATCGCAATGCTACACACACACACACACAGAGAGAGAGAGAGAGAGAGAGAGAGAGAGAGAGAGAGAGAGAGAGAGAGAGAGAGAGAAAGAGAGAGAGAGAGAGAGAGAGAGAGAGAGAGAGACAGAGAAAGAGAGAGAGAGAGCGAGAGAGTGAGAGAGAGTGGGGAGGGGGGTGGGGGGAAGGAAAACTTTGCTCAGTCACATCAGCTCTCCTCAAATGGACAAACACCACAATGTCAGTCAGTCACAATTAAGATGAAGGCAGTTATACAAAATTTGGAACTGACAGTCATATTCAGTGGACTAGTCACAAACTGTTCATATCTTTACAGATTTGCAATTAAACCATGCCATTTCAGTTAGATGTTGGTGCTTAGTTACATTAATTAATCAAAATACATACAGGCAATTAGGACACCCTACACTACAGAAATCACATCTGCATCATAAAGCCTACAATGGTTAAAGTTTCTTGTTCTCAGGATAAGCACATCAGTGACAGTCATGGTGGGTCAATCATGGTCTAGTCACAAAAATTTTGTTGTGGATGCTTTTGATTCAGTTGATCTGGATATTCAAGATAATGTGCTTGTTATCACTTCTCAAGTTTCCATGTCAGTATTCAGCAGCTGTGTGACTAATAACTACATTTAATGGTGCACTGGAACACACAAAGAATTTTCAAGTTCAAAGACAATGCTCAACCAATTTTTTACTATGCACTTTTAGTACATAACACTATTCATGATGAAGTCACTTCTGAACTCAACAGATAGGAAAAATCTGGTGTCTTGTAACACTTTTCTGCAAGCCAATGGGCAACTCCTCTCATCATCACCTGAAAATCAAATGGAGCAATCTGACTTCCCACAGACCTTAAAGAAACATGCTCAGACAGTTATTGATTCTTTGCCACAACTCTGTATTGTGGAGGTTATGGATTGCCTAGCAGGATGATGATTCTCTGCCAGAACTGATTTAGCAGATGCTTACCCTCAATTTCTGCTGGATAATGAAACAAAAAAATTTCTAGTGATCAATACACACTTTGGATTTTGGCAGTTCCACCACCTTTGCTTTCAAAGTGCATCGGCTCCTGTGTTGTTTCCACATTTTCTCAAACATGTGATGCCAAAAGTTCCATCCTATTCAAATTATGTGGATGCATCATTGTGTCCAGACAAACACCAGAACAGCATCTCTAAAATTATCTTTTTCGTGTTTTAACCAATGCAGGGCTCAGGGGCATCTGTAGAAATATTCATTCTTCACTTCAGAAACTGAATATTTGGGACATGTCATTGATGCCTATGGTACTAATCCCTCAACTAAGCACTTAGAGGCCATCTGGAAATTACTTTTCCCTAAAAATATTTGTACACTACAAGCTGTTCTAGGAAAAGTTATTTACTTCATTAAATTGATTTCAAACATAGCACAAATTGCTGCTCTTTTTCATTACCTCTGACACAAAAATTTTCCTTTCCAATGGACTAGGGAATGTGAACAATCATTTCAGAAGTTGAAAAATGCATTGCTCACTCACTCTTGTCTTATTCATTATGATATGCACAGACCATCAGTGCTTTCAGTTGATGCATCTTCACATGGAATTGGGATGGTTTTATCTAACAATGTTGGAAACACTGAACACCACACAGCATACACACCTAAAACATTGAACAAGGTCCAAGACAACTACAGTAAGCTGGAATAGGAACCTTAGTCACCATATATGGCCTCACAAAATTTCATCAACATAAGCATGCCAGAAATTTTTTCCCATGACTGATCATAGGCCTTTAACTGCACTCCTTCATCTAGTGAAATATGTTCCTGGTCATAAATTGCATGAGCTACAATGGTGGTCACTTCACATTTTGCACCAAGAATTTTTCAACTGATCCCATCTGGTGGTTCTTGGCGACAAATTAATACTGATCTTGCCACTCCTTTTTGGAACACCTGGTGGCTAATTATTGTCAATGCCTACAGTAAATACCCTTTTATCGTTCCCATGAATTCAACAACCTGAACTAGCACTAAAAAGCACCCACTTTTGTCTTTTGTTTAGCACGCTTGCTTCAAACAATCATTTTCTGCAGTTTTCCTCATTTGAATTCCAACAATTTTGCCAACAAAATGGGATTTAACATATACGGACAGTTTCGTTCTATCCTCTATCAAACAGTGCAGCCAGGCATTCTGTTTGCACTTTCCAGACTCAGACACCTAAACTTAATGTTTCACATTGATGGAAAAACTCATTGTTTCTCGGCACATTTCACACTATGTGTTTTCCTGACACTTTGTCAGTGGAACTGTTACATAGTCATTGTCATTGCTCTTTGCTTTGTATATTTCACCCTTGGCACTTTGCTTCAGATGCAAACTTTGCAGTGAAGTTTCACATGAATGACAACTTTTTATCATGTATCTAACAATCCCCAGAAATGGGACTCTGGCATCATCACTTAAGACATCTGGCCTAGCTCAGTATATGGTTCGTGGCAAAATAAGCACCCATTGACAGTGACAAAATCAATTTCATTTTGACATGTTACCTGCTGCTCCTGAGCAGCCTTTGTCTGTGCCTGACATTCGGATCCATATGTCAATGGTCGACTCTTCAATGGAGGTCAAACCTTGCATGCCTGTGTCACAGCCATCCCACCCACTACTGCTCACAGCAATTTCAATGATGGAAATCAAGCCTGTTTCAGCATCAAAGTCTGTGGCATCGCCAGCAGCATCAATGCTATGCACACTGGCAGCACCATTGCTGTACCCAGCTGTGCCGCTGGATGGACACCCTGCCACCCGTGTTTTGGCAGATATTCCCAGCATTTACATGGTGAATGTCAGGATGACAGACCTTCTGTTTTCTGTTAAGGTAAGATTCTATCCATGCAACAGAGATGTGATTAATGCCATATCACTTCAGTTTGCCAAGTATAATTTTAGGATCCATGTATCTGAAGGCTTTGACAAGATCACAAAATATATCAACAGCATAATTTTTCTTGTTTGTCTCTGCTAGAAGTTCATTTGTGAGGCCTTTTAGGCTTTCTCTATGGAGAATACTTTACAAGAACCAAAAAGAGAAGGAGTTAATGAGTTCTGCTCAGTTAGATGAGAGAGTATTCTATCATAGGTCACTTTTTTTTAACCCTTTTGAAAAGAATGGAAAGTGTGACATAGGTCTGTAATTAGAGCTCTTTTGCTTATGTCCAGTTTTATAGATGGATGTTACTACAGAATATTTAAGTCCATAAGGAAATATGTCCGGAGTCATTGATTAATCACAAAAGATCACTTCAGGGTAATGCAGTCAAGTCAGCACAAGATTTTAGTATTCTACAAGAACCATCATTTGGTTCTTTATTAGTAGGTGCAAAGTTTGCTGCCACTGTAAGGAATTAATCTTTGAATTTGGTGGCCAATAATTTGAAAGTGGCATCATCTCTACTGGTGGCCTGTAAACAGCCAGTATTACAATGTCACACACAAAATTTACCAGCTCTTTTGTACAGAAAAATGTGATTTTTATGGAAAGAAAGAGGAAGCAGGGAGAATGAGTGTGTGTGTGTGTGTGTGTGTTTCAGGAGTGCCCTTGGGGTTTCAAAGCGATTATTACATGGATTTGAAGTTGTGAGGGTACTTACTAATGGCCTATTAAACAACAAAATAAATGAAGTAGAAGAAAAAGAGAAAACTGAATGTATCTCATTATTTTCAGACAGTGAATCAAAGAAGGTTTTTGTGAAAACTCACCATCAAATTCATTCTATGGATGCTAACTATGTTGAATACCTATTAATTTTAAGAGACTGACAGAGACAACAATGAACAAAAATACAAAACAGTTCTCAACATCCAAATCTAAAAATAACAGTTAGTTATATGCTGCATACAGAATGAATGAGAGGAAGCAGAAGAGAAACAAAATATGCCTTTTAAAACATATCTATGATGGAAGTCAACTGTTTAAAACAAAAGAAAAAGTATTACTGTCACAGAAAACTATTATTATTCATTTATATTCTGCTTAAAAAAGATACATACAAACACACACACACACACACAAACACAAACACAAACACACACACACACACACACACACACACACACACACACACAAAACTGGAGTCACAAAACTTCAAACATAAAGTATAGTTTTCTAGAGAAAGAAACACAATATTTGTTATCGTAAGGTGCAATTTAATGTTTGTGGAATTATCTTTTCCATAAAATTATGGAAATTCCTGGATTTTCAACTAAGCGTAACCTTCATATTCTCAAAAAATTATATAATATAATAAACATACCTTGCCAGTTTGCTCAAAATGCTTGGAGATCTCTTCACACTCACATTGCTTGGAGAACGTTCAATTTCATTTGATTCAGATTCAGATCTCTCAAAAACTTGGTACCTGGACTTCAGGTTTAAAGCAGCAAGCTCTTCCAGTCCAAGATCAGGCTTATCAGAAGCTTGCAAGAGACAAAAAAAATGTTATTATGTTTTCTGTACATGGCATGAATTGACAATTTGAATTTACAATTTGATGGAAGAAAGTAATAACTGCAGTATTTAATGAGCACATACAAAACTAAATATTATAGCATATTACATTATCTATAGGTAATAGGTATAATGAAAAATAACTTTTAATTTAAATCTTCATGTAGAAGATTATTTATGTGCAAATACAATTCAGTATTACATGAATTATGGAGTCCTCCTGTTTCCTTTTTTTTTTTTTTTTTTTTTTTTCAAAACAATATTGCACTAAAATTTTTGTGGTGCAACATTATGAAAAGTTCTCTCTCTGAAAAAGTACTTTTATACTAAGTGAATGAAATAAAATTCTACAGTAAACAAAAAGGAAGAGCCTGTCAGTGAAGGGTTAATTTATGGAACAAAGTAATTGCTGATAAAGAGAAGAAATTCAAATAATATCCAAACAACTTAGGGAAGAAGCGGAAGCTTTTAGAAAATGCAAAAATCCTGTGGCCATCATGAGTATACCTTGCATTTACAACAATAATTACATGAAAAATGCATGAAAGTCACTGAGTAGTCAGGCCTCAAAATTCAGATGTACATAACACTAAGGGAAATAGTGTCAAACTGAATCAAACTATTTACAGCCTTTTTTGATCTAGGACTATAGAGTTCCTACAAATCAAAAGAAGTAGTGCTGTTTCTTATTGAAATGTTAAAGGACCTTTTCTATCCACTGTATTCGAGAATTGTGTTATGTTTTAGGACACTCAACATGGAGGACATCAGCATTCATCCTTAAATATCTCTGAATGAGAGCAGTTAAAATAAATTAAATTTGTAAACAAAAATGAGAAAAAGCAGCCACTCAGTTGTAGCTTAAGGGTATGTAAACCTGTGGGAAGAAGTGGGTGACTTTTGCTTTCTACATGGTTGTTGTGAGAGTGTGTACTTACATTAGAAAAAGAGTGGTACCATGAAACCTAGTATCATGTCTGTCCTACTATATGATTCTGTGTACCACATACCTCTATAGGTGATTGGTTGTCATTGCAGATTTCTCTGGAATTTCTATTGTAATAATTAAAACTTACGGTTTATAAAATAATGAAATTAAGTCTTAAAACACACATCACCACTATGAACACGCATGCAGATACACATTGAAGATTTAGTTAATAAATGGTTATGATATATCATAACATACAGAACATTCCAAATCTAAACAAAATGCTAAGAGTTAGTATTCATATGAGATGACACATTGTCTTGAGAGATCCCACAACAGTATAATTAAAAATATATATATTTGCTGTAAAAGTCTCAGCTGCAAATCATCACAAATGATCATTAGTTTTGATCACCTAATAATCATCTCCAGTTCTAAAAATAAAAACAATACTTTAATAAGTATCTTTTCATGTAGATAAAATAGACTGTAAATTTTTAAAATTTAAATTTCTTAAAATTTCACCTGATTAAGCATGAATTATGAAATGTTGAAGAGTCATAAACTGTAAAATAAGAGGGACAGCATTATAGCTGACTTCCAAGGGGTCAGAAGGGGGGGGGGGGGGCAGGGAAGGTGGGACCTATACAACCCAGAGTTGTATAACACTGAATGGTGCTACAAATCTTCTTATAGTGCTGTTCCTCTTATTTTACAGCTACTGACTATGGTCGTTTACAAAACTTTTGACAACTCATGATTAACCTGATAGAATTTTTTAAAAAATGAATATTTTCAATCTATTTTATTTACTCAGGTAGATGTTTTAATTTTATTTTTAGATCTGAAGATGATCACTGAGTGATTGAAACTAGCTATCACATGCGGCAATTTGCAACTGAGACTGTAACAGTTAATATTGAAATGTAAGTGTATGGTTGATCTGTGTGATAAACCATACACTTACATTTGAATAATTGGGTAAACTTGCCATTTGACAATAGCTTTAAAAAAGCTTTTCTTTTTCGCTATTATATAGGGGATTCTGTCAATATGTTTGTTTAGATCAAGGATAGCCCTCTGTCAGTGCATAAAATATAAACAATTAAAATAGGTTTCACTGAAAACAGTATATCACAAGTACCACACACAGATTTGACCTCCCACTAGGGCAAGAACCTTTGCATCAGATGTCAGTGCAGTTTGACTAATATGTAGCTACATCAGAACAACACTGCTTTTTGTGGTTGGAGGAAGGTAGCACATGTGTTTGTAAAAGGTTTCATGTTTCAAATATTATTGTACTTCACACCCAACAATATATTTTTCCTTTGACAAATGACCCTTTGGCACAACAGAAAGATAGGAGCATACAAAGTGGTAGCATGCTCTCCTGTTGTCAATTTGCCAAAAGTCTCTTTTGTTGCTTTATCAGCAACCAACAGAATGTCACTGCCATTCAAAGCTATTATAACTGGTAAATTATGTAATGAATATTTTGAACAATTTTCTCTGCTAGGTTGATGTAATGCACAGCACTAAGGAAACTGGAAAAATGAAGAATTTCATGCCTCATCTGATCCAGTGATTTCAGTATCACATGGTATTCAGGGTTAAAGACTTTTAAGAAGCCATCTTCCTAATGAATTTACATAGTCAGGCAGACCTACTGCACAATCTAGGCTACTTTCCTTGTAAGACTGATTGTGTGTACAATTTTCAAATCAAGATACTCTTTTAAAATAACATAAAATCTAACCAAGAAAAAATATTTGGAATAATTTTTTTACTGTACCACAGTAAACTTAAAATACCCAGAGTCCTTCTAGTAATAATGCTATGGAGCGAATCAAATTCTGAGATGTTACATTAAAGTCCACCTGTCTCTGTAGTCAAGATCACTAATGTACTTCTGTTAGATGGCACTCAACTCTGAGGTATGTGAGTTTGAATCCTGGTGGTGGATAATTATCATGGTCAATATTTGGCTACAAGGGGAGGAGACATGCTTGCTGATCACCAGTCTTTACAACAACATCCTGGATTAAATTCCAGACTTCTTCACAGTATCTAATAAAGTGAGGGTATAGGACATTGTTGATGGTAATCAGTCTGTCAGATGGTGATGTTAAGCTCAGCAGCACCCTTAGTGATGTTTGGAAGGAGTATGCTATGTGCTGGGACTGAATTTCACCCTCCCCCTTTCCTTCATCCACAAAAACACATACCAAACACTCCCTGCCATGTACTCAACACAGTCATCTACACAGCACAGATGCACAGTTGCCACTTCATAACAGGTTGAAGGAAGACAATGATAAACCACATCCACCCAAGAGTAGTGACTGATTAATCCTATATCTGCTCCCCTGCATTCATTTCCTGAGTATGAAATTACTTTGATTTAGACATTTAAGTCCATTAGATATTGCCTTGTCTGAGTACCAAAAGGCATTACAGCTTTTGGATTTTATGTTTGTAAGCACTACGTGCAAGACCTCGCACTTAATTCATAAACAGGAAACTGCACAGTAGTTCAAAAGTTATATGCATATTGCATCGTAAGGCTCACCAACATCAGCACACAGATAGGGGCAGTGCCAATTTGAACCATGTTAAAGTTAAAGAAATTATTTTAATGAGCTACTGACAGTAAACATTAGCTTATCTCAGTTATTTCAAAGTTTTTTCCCTGTAAGACATAATTTTCAGTGAGCGAATGAAAATGAGAACAGTGACAAATTTTGGAGGATTTCATTTCTTAAAGTGTCAGTCTCCAATAGCATTTGTGACCGTGAAACTTCTATAATTTCTTGTCAAAACATTTGTAAACATTCATTGCACGATAATTTTTAAAAATGAGGTCACATTACTGCAATGCTGGAATTTTTGTGACATTCAACACTTAGCTGAAAAACGAAATATTTAATTCCAACAACATTTTATCAATTAAACATCTAAATAAGCCGAGTGCTTTTGAAGTTTTAATTTTATGGTCACTGAAATAGGGCAGCCAAGAGGGTTTTCATAAAATATAAAACCAAGGAATCTTCTTAGAAGTTGTGGGTGCAGGTCAAGAATATTAAAAATACAGTACCCGTATATATGATTAACATTTACACAAACAGATCTGTCCATGGTAAACTTCAAACCAGTATTCTTGGTCCATACCTTCAGCCACTTCAGTGTCAGTTGAAGCTGATGAGTTGTAATATGTCTAAAGTATAGTTAATTAAGGAAGGATTTTAATAAGTGGGAATCCATAGTTATAAAGGTGACAAAAGAAATTGCATCTCCAAACTGGAAGTAACTCAAAGTATTACTTGTTTGCAGACCACTCACATGACTGCTGCTAATCATCTACTCAAAAGGATTACCCACTCAGCTGGTAAGTGTCACATTGTGAAAACTACTTTCATACTATCAAGACAGGAATTCTTTGATTCCCTTCAAGAGACATGGTATTGTCATTGTCAAATTTTGCCAAAAAACCCCCAGGAAGATTTCTTTGGATTAGGAATTCAGTTAATGAAGGGTACCATACTGAATACTGCTGGAAATGAAGGCTGTATTCTTTTTTACAAACAAAACAGACTTTAATTTCCACTCAGAGAAGAAATCCTAGTTGATTTCAAGGTCAGCCTTCTCTTTTTTTGTCAGCTATAGTTTGTGCAATGATGTGTGGTGGTGTGCTAAAGAACCTTTTTCCTGTATAATAGCTACTGTTGCCATAAAGGGCGAAAGAAGGTAAAGATAAACTTCACAGGAAGATCTTTTGGCAATGAGTAATGTTACAGATTTGAGTTGGAGGTGCTAGTGAACAAGGTCAATCAAACAGAGCCATTCATCGTACACAAAAGAAGACAGTCTTTCCTGAAACATCTAAAATTTATTACCACCTCCCTTTCACCTGGAACACTTCTTGTCAGAACTGACGCAACCTCACTTTAAACAGGCCACAGCCACAGAATAATACTTCTCAGCCACAGAATACTACTTCTCCCAACGGCCACTTGACAGTCTTCGTAAAACTTCATTTATTATCACTCTATCTAACTTCATCATTACCCATACCTGCATCACTTTTGAAGGCCAGACCTACAACTGCTATGGGAACCAAGAGGGCACTGTCTTATGCCAAACTTTTCATTGACCACAAGGAAAAGGCATTCCTGAGGCACAGAAGCTTGGCCCCCTGGCCTAGTACAGATTTATCGATGACATCTTTGTTATCTGCACTCATAATGAAAAACTCCTGTTCTTACTGAAACAACCTAACTCCTTTTGCCACATCAAATTCCCATGTCCTTTTCCAAATCCAAAGCCATCTTCCATGATGTTGACCTCCATCTCATTAAATCCCACATCCAAAGCACAATCCACATAAAACCAACAAACAAGCAATAAGATCTACAAAAATGTTTTGATTACCACCTCAAGCTCCTGATAATATTCTTCATTTAACAACCAATCTTGGTCAACAGACCGTCATCAGGTTCTTAAAAACACTTACAGAATCATTTTAGGCAAATACAAAATCGCTGACATCAGATAATAAAACCATGAATTAGGCACTGTCGTCAAATCCCAATACAAATTATATCAAAATGGTTCAAATGGCTCTAAGCACTATGGGACTTACCATTTGAGATCATCAGTCCCCTAGACTTAGAACTACTTAAACCTAACTAACCTAAGGACATCACACACATCCATGCCCGAGACAGGATTTGAACCTGTGACTGTAGCAGCAGTGCGGTTCTGGACTGAAGCACCTAGAACCACTCGGCCACAGCAGCCGACCAAATTACATCATCAATAAATTAACTGTACTAGGCAGTGCTGCATTCTTTCATGTTAAACAATTGTTAGCAATTGGCTTTAATGCTATGAATGGATGCATACCACATACCTACGTGGTATGTAATATGCATTCATTCGTAGCATTAAAAGTGATTGATCATGTAACATGAAAGAGTGTACTGCCTATCAGAGTTTATATACTGACAATGTAACTTATATTATGATAAAACAACAGTGACAAATTCAGGGTTCTATTATCTGATGTCAGTGATTTTATATTCACCTAATATGATGCTGTAAATGCTTTTAAGAACCTGATGATGGAAAACTGGTTGTTAAATAAAGAATTTTATCAACTTCTTGATGTGGTAATCATGACATTTTTCAAATACCTACAATATGTGGGGGACCAACTTCTGAAAATAATAATATTTACATTTTGACAGCTGCCACCCCTCCCACGTCAAACTCTCTCTTTCCTTATCACATCTCTCCCACCTGGAATCCTCCTTGTCAGAATTGATGTGGCCTCACCTTACACAGACCTCCCACAAACAACAGTGTGTCAGCCATAGAATACTATCTCTCCCAATGGCCACTACCTCTCCGAGTGGCAAACATATCTGCTCCACCACTGAATCCCTCAACACCTACACCAACAATTTCTCCCAGCTTTCTTCTTCTGCAGATACCCCACAGTTTTATTTACAAACAAATCTCCCAGGCAGTATCCTCATTTGACCCTCTGACTAATACAGTTCCTACTTCCCAAAAACTCAGAAGCAACTCCCTTGTCATATGTACCACACAGGCCTAGAATTCCTCAATACTTTACTTCAATGTGGCTTTGAATTTCTCAAGTCTAGCCTTGGAATGATATCCTTTCTCCCTGATACCCTCCCCATACTTCTCACTGTCACCTTCCATCACCTTACTAGCCTCTGTAACATCCTAGTCAAAGCTTATGACATTCCAAACCATCATCCCTATCCATGCAAGTGTCCTCACTGTAAAACATGCCCCATGTACTCACTCACTAACACCAACTCCAGCCCCACCACTGGTAAATCCTACAATATCAAAGGCACAGCAACCAACTGGTGAAACCTCACATGTTATTTATCAACAAATTTCTGTCCACAGCACCACTAAACTGGCTGATACATGAATGGCCATAGAAGAACTGCCCACCCCAGGGGCATCCAGTACTCATTTGCTGAATACGCACTGCAGCATGACTCAAGAGACCTGAGTGTTTGCTACAGCACATGGCCCTATTATCATTCCCATCTGATACAAGTTTCCCTGAACTACAGAGATGCGAGCTTGCCCTCCAACACATCCTTGCATCCCAACAACCTTCTGGAATTAATCTCCATTAACTAACCTCTCCTCTCTTTTTTCCCTGAAGGCCCAATTAATGCTGAACAGCTACCATGTCACCCTTTGCCATGTGGCATCATGTGGTACAGAGGGGCATGTGGTCAAACACACCCCTCTCCCAGCTGTCTTACCAACTTTCCAGATCTTGGAGTTACTACTTCTTACTCAAGTGGCTCCTCAGTTGGCATCATGAGGCTGATTGTAACCAATACTAGTCCCATTTATGCTAACCACACCATCTCTGACCTTCCTTTTTAACTTACCACAACCTATCCCTCTCTGCTCTTTGAGAAAAAACATATTAGATCTGAAGCGGTAGTGTCTATTGGCAGTGCTATACATTTTGCCTCCTCACAGTAAGTGCTGGCTTTTATTTTACTTACTGTGTTGAACACTTGATAAGATTTTTTGTAGTTGGGATCTACAGTCACAATGAGTTTTTTGAATGATAATAGTTTGCCACATTGGCTGGTATTGTTAGTATTAAGCTATGATTTTATTTTATATATTCCACTGCTACATAGTTTTGGCTGTATATCTATTCTCAAGTGTGAAGTATAATTGGCCAGTTTACTCATCTACATCACACAATTGAAGAAGCATGTTATAGTTGGCCAGACTGTAGAGTTACAGGCATGACATCAAGTGTTACGAAATCAGTAGTTACACATTGTAGCACTTACTTGTAGGAGCTGTGTAACTACTGTTTTCATACAGTCTGGTGTCTAGCCCTTAACTTTAAAGTTCAGTCAGCCACATTTGGCTTTTACATTTGTGTAGCATAAGCAAGTACACTGAGTGTAACCCAAGTATGTGTCTTTAATGGGCTATACTTCACACTTGAGTATGGCTACACAGCCAAAACTATGTAGTAGTGAACAATATGAAATAAAAGGATCACTTAATCTTAACAATAACAGCCAGTGTGATAAATTGATATCATCATAAAAGCTTAATATAATACCAGAAATATCCCCTTTAAGAATCAATATCGACTGAACAAGCTGTGACCGTATGAAATCCAGCTTGCTTAGTTCATTCATGAGATCCAGAAAGGGTCTAGGTAGATCACTGACTGATGCCACATTTCTCAACTTCTGGAAAGCCCTTGCTACAGCTCCACACTGTTGCCTAGTAAATAAATTATGTGCTTACAGAACAACAGAAAAAGGAATTAAATGGGACTGAAGACTTACTAGGTGACAGAACCCAGAGTAGCATAATTGAGGGGGAGATACAAAAGAAACATTTGGTTTATCTCAGGCAAGTGTGATAGGGCCATTACTGTCAATGATGTAAACAATCTGGCTTACTGTTTTTTTTTAACTTTCTGAGTCTTTTCAAAGTTGACACAGGTGTGTACAAGAAGACCACATCATTAGAAAATTAATGGAAATGCAGGAAGACTTGCAGATCATCAGAGCTTAGTGTCTTCAACATAAATAAATGTAACATAATGTGCATAAATAGATAAACTACATAACATTGTTTGAATACATTATCAGTGATAAGCCACTGGCTTCAGTGCACTGTCTCCACAGAATAAGGGGAAGAAAATTTAAAATAAATTAACAGGCAAAAAATACTCAATAGGAAGCAAAGTTTTCCATAAATAAGGCTATAGGAATTTCTGTGGGATGAACTGATAGTTTGAGTAACATGTAACTGAGTATTAGATTTCAGTAACCTTTTTTTATCAATGCTGAATTAGTATTAGGATGCTGCTGTTAGAATTAGTTGTTCTCTGTTTGTAGAGAAGTTTCATTATAAATTTTTAACATATCTCCTGTTACTGAATAATATGATTTAGATATTGATGTTATGAGTCATGTAAACCACAATTCACAGTTCATTCATAACCATCAAGTCTCTAGCAGTAGCTGTCCAGAGATATTTAAGGTGAATCATCCATATAAATAAGGTTGAGAGGAAGGTATAAACCAAACAGCAATTTACAGTAAGAATCATAAAGAAGTGTAATTTACACAAGAAAGAGGTCACTTACACAATCCTTATTAACCAATTTTTGAGTACTATTGATCACTGGGGTATACTTACCAAACTGCAATGAGAGGAGAGATATAGAAGATTGAAAAAAGACCTGCACACTCCATCACAGGTTTCTTTAGTTGGCATAGGAGTGCCTTCTTTAGTTTGCGTAGGAATGATACAAAAAAACTCCAGTGATAGGTGCTACGAACATGTAGTGCTTCTGATACACCATGCTCTCTCTGCTAGACACTGCATGTGGTAGTTTGCTTAGTACAGATGTGTACACAGTTTGTGTTGGTTTTAATGTTCAAGAAGGAAAACTTTTTAAATACACTGGCTAAGAAATCTTTCTCGACTAAAATAAATCTACTAATGACAGTCACTGAACAGTGATTAAGGAAGAAACTTTTAAATGTTACACATAAAAACTGAATGCAAAGGTTTAAGAATGGGAGTAATTAAAAGTGAAATGCACATGTAAAAGATGAAGTAAAACTGGACTACACATAATAGGCGAGGAAAACACGTGCAGCATAACCATTGTCACCATAACAGATAGCAAGTAGAATTAGATAGCCTAGTGACGAAGGTAATGCTAGAGGGAAAAATGGTGGTTAAAGGGACAGACTGAAATACATTGATATAAGCTGCTAAGTAATTTAATTAGAGAAAGCTGTTGTGTTGAAGCCACAGTATTCCTGCCCCTTGTAACCACCAATGAGCTATAGTGCAACATATTACTTGGCAGTGCTTTGCTTGATAATAGAAACAAGTGCACAACCATACCATTACAACAATTCCTCATTATAAGGTACACAGATCACTACCCTATACAACATTTTTGCTACAAGCAACATGTGATGCAAGGGTGTAATTTGAATGGTTGAAGCGCATGAAAAGGTTGTCTGGTTTTATGAACTGTGGTGCACAATGCTACATGCTGGTAGCAAGAACCTGTTTCATATCTAATACAGCCATTTACATCATCTAAAACAACCCCATACATATCAGTAAATTCAGCAGATGTGACTACATCACTCCTTCACATTGCAAGAGTAGTTGATGGACTCATAGCCAAGGAAGTACCGGCCCCATCCATTTGATCATCTGATCTCAACAATATTGAACTGATCTCGGAAAGCTACAGAGAGCGTTATGCACACATTAGACCCTACTCTGATCAATCTTCATGAGGTGCAAAAGACTGTTGAGTGGTCATACAGATCACCACAGCTCCCATTTCCTTGATAAAAGCAGCAAAAACTTTAAGTTGTAAGTTAGAAGCAACAAACTGAAATAAAAGCCAAACAGTAATAAAGGAATTGTAATGTAAAAAAAATATACCTCTGAACTAAGGATTTAGATTACCATTAGCACACACAAAATTTGTATTCACAAGTTATGCAAGTTATAGAGAACCCATGATTTGTCTCTCAATTACAAAGCAGGCATCATTGTCTTTAAATTTCTGTCAAATTACAAGTTGGCAATTACAACATTTATCATTTCTAATAATAATAAGTATTGTATTGTTACTATTATTATTATGAAGCAACAAGCAATTTCTGTATACAGAAGATATCATCCATTTCCTAGAAACCTTATCATTTTACAACATTAAGTAAATACTGAGTTGTAGAAATTTAGATACAGTGGTATATTCCCATCTGGTTGATCTGTTATGTGCCAAACAATGCTTATTTCAGAAATCAGTACTTTGCTCACGTTTTAGAAAAGAAGAGCACAGAAAAGTAAGATTTACCCAAAATGATGGGAACATTAATTAGAAAGGTGTGTGAGCAAGAAGCTCTCACCACACAGTGTGTGGACAAACGTGTTTTTTTACAAACGCCAAGTTTACACTATTAACTTACATACAAAGACTGGGCCAGTGAAGAAAGTGTTGTTGTAATATTGAAAGAAATAGGCACTGATATCTCATCAAGGAAATTACAGAACATATTGTTTCACAGTTGTTATCAATACTGTTCCGAAAATCCAAGTGGGATTTTGCAGTCACTTTATGCCAAGACTCCTTATGCTTCAACCTACTGTAGGAAGAATATAACATATTTATTGAAACACAAAATGGCTCACAATGCCTCTTTTGTGAAGATATTCTATTGGGGTGGAAGAAAGGCAACATGAAGTGACATTTTCAGCTCCTTTATAAGAAATTTGTGATTACTTTGGATACTGAGGAAAGCAAGGACAAATTTCTCTAGATGAGAAAGAAAGAAAGAAATTCATACAGGTGTATTTCATTTCTTGAAAATATTATTATTATTATTATTATTATTATTTAAAAAGCATTATGTGGTTTTGCCCTCAGTTTTACGTCTTCCCCAAAACATATTTAAAGGAAGAGAACAATATCATTGACAATGGTGGTGACATGACAGTGAGCTATCACATAACTCTTAAAATAGCCAAAACAGTTCATCCCTTCAGCAATGGAGACTATGTTAAAGACTGTTTTGTTGCTGCTGCAACAATCTTGTGTCCAGTGATTCTTTCTGCTTTTCAAACAGTTCCTCTTTTGCAGAGAACAATTTGCAGACATATTGAAGAAATGGCAAATGACATGGAGATGAAAAATTAAAGATAGGACTAAAGATCTAATTTTTTTCTCTTTTGCTTTGATTGAAGCCACAGATGTAATGGACATTTCTCAGATTACTGTATTTGTGAGAGGTGTTGATGCTGAGTTCAACGTCATGGAGGAACACCTTGATTAAGTGCCAATGATACATTTTCTTTCTTAGAAAACATTATTGACAAATATGACCTCTATTAGGAAAAATTTTCATTGTTTCGACAGTTAGAGCTCCTGTAATGATTTGTTTGTCAAAAGTCTCGTGTTGTTGAAGAGAAAGAGAAAGAGAGATGATGAAAGATGTGTCCTGCATCATGTTAATCTGCTGGCAAAATGTGCCAAAATAAGTGGTGTCATGGTTGCTGTTGTAAAAACCATTAATAAACTGAGATGGCATTGTCTGGGACATCGACAGTGTAAGTCTTTCCTGGCAGAGCTAGGGAGTAACTATGGTCACTGGCCATATTTTTTTGTAGTATCCTGACAAGAGTTGAGGTGTTGTTTTCTAATGTTTTTCAGCTTGTGTTAAGACATAGCATTATTCATGGACATGACAGGAATGCCAGTTAAAGAGTTCCATGACCTTCATGTGGATATGACAAAAACAGTTCAAATGGCCACAGTGGCTGGCTGTGGATATGACATCTTGGATTCTAACTTCTAGAAGTGTCATTTGTTCACTTTTCAAATGTTGCATTAGTTACAAATTAACTACATTTTGAAAAGGAGACACTGAATTTATTAGTGTGTACAGGCTTTGCTACAAAACGTTGTTTGTAGATTTAGTGACTAAAATCAATTGGAACTTAATTTTAGTGGTTTTGCAATTCTTTGCAGTGAGCACTGAAAGCATACCTCCTGAATTCAGTTGGATCTCCCTGAATTTCAGTGTAGTCATGTGCTCAGTGAGAGGTTTTGCACTGCAGAAAATATTGATTTGGTTTAAAAGAACTTCCCTCGAGAACAATTCCCACAGATGATTCAAATAGCTCCTGCAGTATGTCTGTAACCACATATACGTGTGAAACTGTTTACTCAACAATGAAAGTACAAAGTTGAAGCTTAGGTGTACCCTTACTGACTTTCACCTGACTGGGGCAATGCATCTGATGGCCAGTAATCTCACTTCAAAAATCAACATGTTAGAAAAAAAATTGCTTATTACTTAAGTCAGTGTTGTACTTGTGATCAGAAAGTTAAGTTGACGAGAGTGATAGTTTATTCTCTTTTTCTTGATCCCTGGCCACCAATCCCCCCGTTCTCCTCAGAACAGTACAGCAGAATTTAGAATGTATCTTACTGCATGTACCTGCTCTTACTTTGTAGCCTGCTGGGATCATTATGGCATTACACTGGGAAAACATTATTCTTAATCTGTTTCTTTGTCACTGTGTTGTGCCTCTATTGAACTGTAGACAGTCATTTCATTTTCTGTCATCTGAACACCTCACTGACAGACATAGGAAAACAACATGACTTTTTTACAACCTTATAATTGACATGCAAAGCCTTATGTCATGAAATGGCACATAAAAGCATGCACAGTAGCATAAATCCATTTGCTTTTCCTTACAACAGAATTGATATAAGCTAAGTGTTATTATATTTTCGTTTGATGGCACCTTTGTGTAACCCAAGGCAGGCTATACTTCTGCAAATACTACGCACATGTTATATTTGTATTGTCCTGTTATAATTATGGCAATGAAAGGAATATTAACAATCTAATGTGCCTACAAACTCAAGTGTAAGCTGTTGATCATGTATTTTTGGCAGTCTTTGATCCTGTTAGCGATTAAGAGAATGTTAGCTGTGCATGCATTGTGCCCACACAGCACATACAAATGCATACCGTGCCCATGGGCAGCCTCACAGGCATCTCACGCACCCATCCCTGATACGGATGATTAAAAAACTGCGTACTTTTATTTTATGAATCTTTGATCTGCTTAGAAGAGTTTCATCTACAAATGAGTAATTGATTTATAGATTACAACAGCTTAAAAAGCTATCATGGCAAAGACTGTTTTGTCATACAGTATCTAGGCACAACAGCATATAAACAACTTCCTGCAGTTATTGAAAAACTGTAATGAAAGGTACACATTGCCTATGGGACATTAAGAGTTCACATACAACAAGATTCGATAAAGTTCCTTAATCATGAACAATTTGACAGTCATTCTAAGAAAACAAGAAAAAGTAGCTGTAGACAGATCTTGAAATTTTCCAGTGGTTCTCTTCACAACATGGTTTCAACAACAACACATGCCATTACAAAAGCAAGCACTTAGCTGTATGGCAGCAAACAAAGTGCATATTTACAAAACAAAAACATAGCTTTGAGTACTATCAGTATAATGTACTTACATTTTTACATTACAATGAGGTTAAAGCTATGTTAATGGCATTTTTAATTCCTCTTCAATCATCATTTACAGACCTGAATTTGTAATGAAAATTTCCTTTATTGCGAAGCAGCTCTACTAACTAAAAGTTGCATTCTTATATTTTCTTTCAGCTACCCAATGAAATCCTGCACAGCACTTTCTAAATTAGATTTAACAAAAATAGCCCTGCCTTTATTTATATATGTCAATGCAATTTTGAGAATTATAAAATTAAAAGTTCTGCGTATTGTACAATTAAAAACAGTTACAGATAAGTAAGTGCAAAGTTAATGGAAAGGAAAACTTAATTGTGATGGGTGACTGGAATTTGGTAGAAGAAAGAGGAAGAGAATGACAAATAGTAGGAGAATATGGACTGGGGGAAAGAAATGAAAGAGGAAACCGCCTGGTAGAATTTTGCACAGAGAATAATTTAATCATCACTAATGCTGTTTGATAATGATAAAAAAAGGTTGTATACATGAAAGAGACCTGGAAACACTGAAAGGTTTGAGATTGATTATATAATGGCGAGAAAGAGATTTCAGAACTAGATTTTAAATGATAAGACATTTGCAGGGTCAAAAGTCGATTCTAACCACAATTTATTGGTTATTAACTGTAGACTCAAACTGAAGAAATTGCAGAAAGGTAGGAAATTACAGAGATTGGACTTAGATAAGTTGAAATAACAAGAATTGTTGAGAGTTTCAGAGGCAGCATTAGAGACAACCGACTACAACAGGGGAAAGGAATACAGTATGAGACAAGTGGTTACTTTCAGAAATGAAATAGGAAGACATCAGAGAATCAAATAGGAAAAAAGACAAGGCTTAGTAGAAATCCTTGGATATCACAGGAGATACTGAATTTAACTGATGAAATGAGAAAATATAAAACTGCAGCAGATGAAGAGGTGTTAACAGGAAGTGCAAAATGGCAAAGCAAGAGTGCCTGGACAAAAAATGTAAATCTATAGAAGCATGTATCACTAGGGGAAAGATTGATACTGCCAACAGCGAAATTAAACAGGCCTTTGGAGAAAAGAGAAGCAGCTATATGAATATCAGGAGCTCAGATGAAAAACTAGTACTAAGCAAAGAAGAGAGAGCTGAAACATGGAAGGACTATATACAAGGGAAATTAACTTGAAGGCAAGGGAAGAGAAAGTAGATGAATATGAGATGGGAAATATGATACTGTGAGAAAATCTGAAAGAGCAATGAAAAACCTAGGCTGAAAAATGACCCCTGGAGCACATGACATTCCCTCAGAGCTGCTTGTGTCCTTGGGAGAGTCGAACATGACAAAACTATTCCATCTGGTGTGCAATGTTTACGAGACCAGGGAAATATCCTCAGACTTAAAAAAGACTGCAAGAATTTGAATTCAAAAGAAAGAAGGTGCTGACAGGTGTGGATACTATCAAACTGTCAGTTTAATAAGTTGTTGCACCACATGATGAATTCAGTGTGCATGCCTAAATTTCATGAAGATTTACTCAGTGAGCTCAGAGCCAAGCAGGCCAGCTCAGAATTGGTGTGTCAATTGGTATGTCAACATGGCATACTGCCAATGTAACAGAAGGCAAGGCACTAGTTGACTGTTGCCATGCAACCTCACAGCGAGGGATGCATTTAGCGAATACTGCAGTACTACATAACAGGGCAATTGTAGTAACACTTTGTAACTCAAAGCACCAGAGTGCCACTGTAATAGTCAAACGGTGCAGTAAGACCTGAGCACAAAAATCAAGAATAGAGGCAAGGAATGCTGATGAGTCCAATAAACCAGGGCAAATTTGCTCATCCACCTAGAGATACTATGTAGTAGGTGCATGCTCTGCTGCTTAAATAATCAGGCTTTTGGAGTTCCCAGACATATTCAGTCATGCTGCCATTCTGTCTGTGTCACCAATGCCAGGTTGAATGATGGTCTATTGAGTTTTAGTGAAATTGCAACAAGCTGATCGATGATGATCTGCGTCGTAACTGTTTGCAGATCTTGATCTCGAGATGATGTAGCCATTACGATGTGAGCTACAGCTATTGTCTCCTGTTGCAACCTACTTGGACATCACAAATGAGAAGTAGACTGGTGTGCTGCCAGCCCTCCACCTACTAAGGGGCATTCCTGGATGATCTGCAAACTGTGATCCCCACACCATCCAGGTGCGGCACATCTGCACAGCCCCCTAGCTTTTCTGTGAACATCTACTGCAGTCTTGGTCATCCAGTGTTGGGAGACCAGGACCAGTCTTTCATAACAACAACTGTTCTGGTCCGTGCAGTCAGTTACACTCACCTAAGTGCATGATGGGCTGTCCACAAGAGCATTAAGGTGTAGAGCTACCATGTGTGGTGTAAAACATCTGGTAATCGACAGTACCTACTCTCTCCTGTGTTGCAGTCTGAACACCATACGCAGGCCACCACTCATTGACCTGTGGCACCAGTGTCACGACTTGCTGATGAGAAGCATCAGCAGTTCTCTCCAGTGTGCTCCTGAGGCCCCACATACTGCACAATGCTATGAAGCAGCTACATTACTCTAAGATGTATTCATCCTGGTAGCAAAATGACATTCCACATATCACTATGTTACTGAAGCCTCCATGTGCAGCACCACTCCTGCACCACAGCTCTATTCCCTGACCCATAGTGGCATTGGCTGACCTGTGTCACTACAAAGTCATTCTTGCAAAATATTGATATGTATTATTTATAGAAGAATGGAAAAATTGGTAGAAGCTGGTCCCATGGAAGATCAGTTTGATTTCCAGAGAAATGTTGGAGCACGCAAGGCAACACTGACCCTATGACTTACCTTAGAAGATCAGTTAAGGAAAGGCAAAACTACATTTATAACGTTTGTAGATTCAGAGAAAGCTTTTGACAATGTTGACTGGAACACACTATTTGAAATTCTGAAGGTAGCAGGGGTAAAATTCAGGGAGCGAAAGGTTATTTACAACTCATCCAGAAACCAGACAGCTGTTATAAGAGCCGAAAATAATGAAAGGGAAGCCATAATTGAGAAGGGAGTGTGACAGGATTGTAGGATATTCACAGCATTATCCAACATATACATTGAGTAAGCTGTGAAGGAAAGCAACGAGAAATTTAGAAAGGGAATTAAACAAAAGCTTTGCAGTTTGCAAGTGACAATAGGTCTTGAAAGGAGGATATAAAATGAAAATTAACAAAAGCAAAACAAAGGCAATGGAATGTAGTCAAATTAAATCAGGCAATACTGAGGAAATTAGATTAGGAAGTGAGGCACTGATAGTAGTAGATGAGTTTTGCTTTTTGGGCAATAAAATAATTTATGAGTGCTGAAGTAAAGAGGATATAAAATGTAAAATGGTAAGTGTTTCTAAAGAAGAGAAATTTGTTAACATTGAATATAAAATTACATGTTAGGAAGTGTTCTCTGAACACTGGCATGTAGCCTTCTAGGGAAGTGAAACATGGTTGATTAGCAGCTCAGACAAGAAGAGAACAGAAGCCTTTGAAATATGGTGCTACAGAAGAATGCTGAAGATTACATGGGTAGATTGTGTAACTAATGAGGAGGTACTGAAAGAGAACTGGGGAGGAAAGGAATTTGTAACATAATTTGACTAAAAGAAGATCAGTTCATAGGACACATTCTGAAATGTCAAGGAACCATCAATTTAGTTTTGGAGGGAAGTGTGTGTGTGTGTGTGGGGGGGGGAGGGGGGGGGGGGGGTAAAAATTGCAGAGAGAGACCAAGAGGTGATTACAGTAAGCAGGTTCAAATAGATGTGGGTTGCAGCAGTTATTCAGAGATGAAAAGGCTTGCACGGGATATAGTAGCATGGAAAGTTGCATCAAATCAGTCTTTGGACTGAAGACAACAACAACAACAACAACAACACAAAAGCAAACTGATGTGGCTTCAGCATTAGGTACCTACGACTGTCTGAAGGGTCATTATTATCACAAATGTAAAAAAGTGGATATTTTATCATTTTCTTTAGCATTTTTGCATGGATTCTTTGGATAACTCTGAGGCAACAACATTTGCAAATGATTACTAGTAGGGGCATGAACTTCACTGGTCAGGGAAATGTAGCAATTAAGATCTCCAACAGGACCTTTCTCTGGATAGCAAAGCTGACTTTCCAGGCTTCCCCTCATGGTTGAAACAGAAGAGGGGATCATGCATGCTTCATGTGATTACATTGACACCAATAAATGCTATTAATACTGCAACATTTTAAAGTATGTGCTTAAAAATTTCTGACAGTGGTGTATTAAGGGAATGGCAAGAAGGACTTACTTTTAAACGAAAAGAAGTTCCAAGATTACAGTAATACATTGCAGGCACTGGCAAAGATTTTTTAGAAATGCTAAGTAGTGACTAAAAAGCAGATAAATATTTCAAAAACTGTTGAGTTATTTTTTTACACTGTTGATTATAGCTCAGATGAAGAGGCTTCTTGAAAATGTATACCAAATAATGAGAAATTCACAGCAAACATTTTTGTTGTTGTTTGCTGCAGTAGTGACTCTTTTAGCCTTATATAAAAACTCTAAAAACTGCAAACAAATTAGATGCCAGTCTTTAATTAGGAAGAAGGAAAGTGTGTAAACTAAATGATAAATGAAAATAATAGCAAATAATCTCTGTTCAGAAAGAAGCAGTAGATGAATTGTCATCAAACATTATTAGATACCACCTGTGTAGGTACGATCACACACACAATAAAAAATTCCATTTATATTGGTTTATATCACTGTATTAAGAAAATAAAGGGCAAAAGTAATAATAAAAAGCAGCATCCAACAGAAACTAATACAATCAGAATTATAAGGCTCTCATTCTATAGCAAATTAACAGCTGCAATGGAAGAATCAATTGCTACATTTGTACTTGAATCCATGAAACTACACCATGTCAGCATTCTATGGCATATAAGGCAAATGATTAGCAATATGTGCACTCAAAAAATGCAATTAGTGTATACTCTTGTTGAAGCTAAATATCATTAGGTGCTCAATTCTTGGGATTATTGATTTGTTATTAATTATCAACATGCATGTCTTGGCATGCTGCTTTTGATTTTTTTAAAGTGAACATTTCTACCATTATTTTAACAATATTAATTAGAACAGATTGTTACTCATCACATAGAGAAGGTACTCAGTGACTACCCTTCCATTCTCCAACCCAGTGCTGTTTCCCCTTTGTTACTGTCCTCTGTCCCAATACATTAAGTGCCCAGTGGCTTTTCTTTCATCCTTCTATCCACTGCTGTTTCCCTTTGTTATTGTTCTCCATCACATTACATTAAACATCCAGTGGCTTATCTTCCATTCTAAAATTCAGTGCTGTTTCTCTTTGTTACTATTCTCCATCCTATTTCAATGCCTCCTTTATGTTATGAGTAGCAATCTACCCTAACTCATGTTGTTATTTCGTAACAGATTTTCATAGTTTGATTTCTACCATTACTTCACCTAGGGAGGAATTCCACTGAATACTGCTTGCATTGTTTTATACCTTGTCAAATGTGTATTTTCATAATACATTATTTGGGAATCACAAGACTTCAGAACAACTTGATTATGTTACACTTTTAATGCCTCTCAAAAACCGTTTTGATTAAGCAAGCCATGGTGGGTGATGTATACTGGTTTAACAAACATTTATCCCCTTTTTCTGTACCCACAAGCACTCAGCAACAAACCTGTATTTATTTACTTTATTACTGCTTTGCTCACTAATACCATATTTTAAAAAAAAAAATTACATTCCGTGTTGCATATTTTAAAAATTGTTCCATTTTACTTCAAATCTGAACTCCATTTGCCAGTAATTCATAAGCACAGATACCTCCTTCTGTGGGGCAGAAACATTACATTTCTGGCAGTGACTATGCTGAAGCAATTATCATCTTCATCAAAATGACACTTAGAAATACTGATATGAAGCCATAAAATTTGTTAGTAAACAACAGACTGTTAGAGCACAGAATTTTAACACAAACCATTATCCTACCTCTAACCACTTCTGGTGGTAGTTCTACTGGCTCATTCTCACAGATGATCAATTTTGGTTTCCTAAGTTGACCTAAAATTAGGACAACAAAAACAAAATTATGGGTAAAATTATGCATTATGGCTTTTAGAAGTTATTATTTTATCCATTATGTAGTGGAATTGCACATATTACAGTACGAATATTCCCTTGAGGCATATTTATGAAACTTAAAGTGTTATGCTTGTTTTTACAACAAAATAGTTTCATGTCAAGTTAAAGAAATTCTGAGAATGTATTGTATAGAATAAGAAAATAGCTAACATTCACGAATAGTTCACCATGAAGTTCAGTTTCTAACAGAAATACATACAGGATACGTCACAAACTAAGCAGCAAAATGATAAATATAATAATAAGAATTATTTAGTAACTCATATTATCCAGTGTATTACTATGAAGTTATGCACTCCTGTCTGTAGCATATCATATAGAGTATGTAAGTTTAGTCTAACTCAAATTATGGATATATAAATCCAGTAACTTAAGGCCTGTATATTTATTTATATGTTTACAAAGTTGAGCAGAAAATCAAATTTGTCAAGCTACAAATTTTCACTGGTGTAGAATACGGACTGGTAATGGGCAAAGGAAGACAAGATGGTTGACATAGTGAAGTAAATGACTAATATATTTGTGGACCTCCAGTATGTTGTGATAGTGAATGACAGACAACACAGTGGTATGAACTACACAACACACTTTATTTTATAGAAACTCAATACATACCAGAATACAAGACATAATACACTTGAGTCACAGAGTGAACTTAACTTCTGCTGTCAAATATCAGAAATAAAACTGCAAGTCATTTTCTCTGGACAGTGATGCTAACGTTCCCACATATTCATCCTTACACACCATTGAGGAAAACTTATCTAACAAGTTTTACAGTGCCTACTCCAAGCCCCTCTTCAACTACACATTGCCCCAAAGATGTGTTGCTGGGATGTGCTTACAAAATTTGCCTGGAGTACAGTGGAGTCTAGAACCACAAGATTCTGCATATTATCAAAATTACATTCTTCTGAATCAGCATAGTAATGTTCTAAAGGACATCAAAGTAACTTGCACTGTTGAAATGGGATGTCAAAATGATAGTCTCCACCAGATTGTTACAAACAATTCCACAACAAATCTGCCAGTAAACACTATAGCAAACACTGCATGGCATTTATCATCTCAGATATGACTATCCCTATATGTAGAAGTATCCGTCTTAAATGAACCATCTGTTCAGCAAATGAGATTTGTGTTGTAAAGGTATTGTCATCAGCATTTCACAACAAAATCCATTATACAAATTGAACATCATGTTAAAGCCATATGGCAACATTTCCTTCCCCTTAATGTATGTGGTTTGTATTATGCTTGCAGATTTTTGATGTTTGACTTGAGCTCATAACAGGGACAATGTTACGTGTCCTAGTTGAGAGTTGACTGAAAACTCTCATGTGCACAAGGATCTCCTCATTGTGAATCTATGGAACAAAAAATGAATCTAATTTAATCTTAAAAACATTGTCAGGCTTACATTGTACTTATGCCAATATAGCAAATATGAAAAATGTATGTTTCTTGAAGTTTAGCTAACAGGGTGTGTTGTAGAAAGTGTCAGCAAGAAACTGGCACCAGCAGAAACTGAAGACACCTTTTCCATTTCTTCTAACATTGTAATAACACATCATTATGTTGGTGAGCCACCTATGCTTAGTAAATGACTGGTTGTAGCTGCTTGTAGAAATATCAACATAAAATAAGGAGAATAGAGACTGAGAAAATAGCATTGTCGTCTGGTTCAACACTGTATACATAACCATAACAAATTTTAGGTTTGATGACTGTACCTCTGAAATGACTACATCTACAATGTATGACACACTTGAACAAATGAACACAAACCCAAAACAAGATTTCAGGAGTGATGAGTTACTTGAGAAGAAATGATTTCCATTGCAAGGGGTGCCACTGTCCTTAGTTTGCTGCATGATTTCTGATTCCAATTGTATATGGCGCATCAAGGAATTTCTTCTGTAGGCTTAATTTAAAATTCTAATCTTAATCTCAAGCACAACTACTAATTCCAGAACTATTATCATAACACTATATTTGAGATTCCTGGAAATCACACTTCCAGGTTCCAGATGAGTGTAAATGTATTTTAAACTTTTTAAACACTGAAAATGGGAGGGGTAATTATGGAGGTTCAGAGTAAAATAATTCTGAAATACAAAATACCAATGCTTATTTCAACAATGTAAATATCCAAACATGACTGGATTTGTAATGTTGTGTTTGGGATTTTATTTCCTGGGAATTTAGTATCAAAGATATTCAATACAAAGGGTATCATTAATTTTATTTTCCCTTTAATCATTATTTGCACTAGAACTATAATTTCATACGGAAGCATTTATAGAACCAACCAAATCAATTGTTTGGGTTCTCCCAACCCCCCCACCCCCACCCCTTTTTTTATATACAAATTAATAGCTGCAAAACTTTTGTAGCAATTTTGGTCCATGTCAAAGAAGTATGTGCATTGAATAATGAGAAATTTGTTTTGACTATGCAACTTAAAAAAGGCTAAGTTTTAATTTAAGTATGTATTAATAAATATCTGCAATTATTAATTTTGTGTAAATCACATGTTCACAAATTTATTAACTGCCTCTGCTTTACTTGAAAATTATCACAAATTTTTGTCTGTGCTTGTAATGTGTATGTGAAGTATCCTAACCTTTGCTTTTACAGCAGTAAATATTATTGTCTATGAAATAAACTTCATTAATCACATCACTCACTCAAAACAAACTACTCTCACAAATGATGTTAACATTATCTTTCATAGGTACATTTGATTACTTGAAAGATCTAGGCATCATATAACTTTCAAAAATGTTTTATAATTACATTACTACTGTTGCTGAATAATTTTCATTTATAATTACTTTGGCCAGGTCATCATATTTAGAACTTTTGTAATCAGAATGTTTCATTGAACAATTACCTTAACTGAATAATTGACACAAATCAAAACTGAAAGAAACCAGAAAGTGTCACACATTCCTTAAGAATGGAAATAAATAGGAGGAATATCACTATTTATTTCATGGTCAAAGTTCTGCTGAAATCCATTCATAAGGTTATGGTAACTTGTCTTGAACATCCAGAGAATTTAATGTTTGTTATCTCTCTGATAGTAAGCAACAAGGTCAAATAATGCAAGAGGTAAAGGTAAGTACTCACCATACATGCTAAGAAAAAGAAATGATGCACCATGAAGGAGTTATGAAAATTGATCACAAATTGATATTCATACAGGTATCGACAGAAAATGCAAAATTCTAAACTTTGGCAGCTGATGGATGAATGTGTGACACTGCAGTGCAATTTCACCACACAGCTGGTAAAGATAGTAAACAGTGACATGTCAATATCAGGGCATAAACTATTTCCAAATTTCATTCTCTGTGTACTCAGTTGCACATTAACTAGCCTCCCAGACAGGTGTGTGAATGGTGTACACAAACGTGGGCATTTGAGAAAGGACATTTCGAGTACTTGGTGAATCACTCAACATTTGAATAGGACTGATGCCATTCTTTGATTATGTTGGCAGGAATGGGTGAACTATGGCCAAACACAGAGTCAAGAACAAAGCAATCAACCTAGAGAGATGGCAGAACGGGAGGACCAAGCAATCATCAGAGAGTCACTCAGAGCCGTGAGTTTGTCATTATCATTGATCTCACACGCAATTGGTGCTTCAATGACCACAAAGACCATTAATAGTTGGCTCACAGAAAGGAGGCTGACCTCATGGTGCCCCTTGCACTGAGTGCTATTGACCTCTGTACACCAACAAGCCTGTCTGCAGAGGTACTAGGCACATTCGGCCTGGAATCTTGTTCACTAGAGTAGAATTGTCTTCAGTGATAAGTCCTGCTTTGAATTGAGCCCTGATGACCAGCAAAGACATGTCTGGAGGCACCCCAGATCATAGTGGGATACCAACCTGATTATCACCTACCATATGGTCTGGGGTTTAATTTCATTTCATAACAGGACTCCTTTGGTTGTCATTCGCAGCAACCTTACAGCACATTGGTACTTCAGTGATGTTCTACACTCCGTTTTGTTGCCTTGCATGGCAAGCCATCCTGGAATTACATTTCAACAAGGTAGCATCTGCCCACATGTGATGAGAGTTTCTTCTGCTTGTCTTCATGCTTACCAAACCCTGCCTTGGCCAGCAATGTTGCCACATCTCTTCCCAAACTGAGAATTTTTGTAGCATTATGGGCAGGGCTCTCCAATCAGCCTGGGATTTTGACGATCTAATGCACCAATTGGACAGAACTTGGCATGATGTCGTTCTGGAGGACATCCAACAACTCTATCAATGCCTAGCCAAATAACTACCTGTGTAAGGGCCAGAAGTGGACGAATGCATAATTGACTTGCTCAATTTGTGAAACTCTTTATCTTGAATAAATCATCCAATTTTTTTCTGAAATTTTATTCATTTGTTTGTCTGTACATGTAAATCACATCTACTGATTTCCACCCCATTTGCTGCAATGGCCACTGTGTCAAGTTGTGTCTTACAATAAACAATGCATTCCTTTGCGAGGGCAGTTCTCCATCTCTGTACATTACAAGAATATGGAATGGCAACATACATTGTTAGTGGTAAATTCATCATTGGTACGAAATATTTTTGGTTTAGACCCCTTTTCTGTTTTTTGTTTCCAGGTGGTTGACAGAGTACATTTAGTATCTTGAGCACATTTAGTGTCTTAACTGCTGCACTTTCAAGATTAAGGCTCCTTCCTGTTGTCATACAATTAGCTCTTTGAAAATGCCTTGGGTCATGCAGAAAGCTTTGAGGCATATGTCTTCCTGAAGTCTTCAATGATACCTGAACTTTGTCACCCCTGCCCCATTTCTTTTGCCTTGCTTGACAATGTCAAGGCCAAGATGCAACATTGGCAGGATCTTGTTGTTTCTCCTATGTCATTTAGTCAATGGGCCACCCCTCTGGTGGTGATTCAGAAGCCAGATTGTGCCATATGCCTTTGTGGTGATTTGAAACGGTCAGTCAGTGCACAGTGTGCCCTGGTTTTGTATCCAGTTCCACAGCTGGAGAAATTGTTGGTGAAGTTGTGGGCCAGTATTTTTTATGAATAAACTTGCATGATGGATACCTGCAGTTGCTGTTAGATACAACTTCTCAGAATTTCTTGGTGCTCAACATTATCATTGGGCTTTACCAATTTAATCACTTGCCTTTTCCTGTGATGATACACTGTCTAGTTTTCTTGCCACATACCAGCTGACATTGTTTAATGAGTGCAGTCTGGTGGAACATTTCCATGAGTGGCAGCTGCAGGGTCTTTTGAATTTGTTGCGCCATAAGCTATATACCCCAGACCATCATGATTCAACCCTTTTGCATCACAGGGCTGCCATTTGGGCCTGGTCTTTCTACCGACAGTAAGGATGACTTACAGGTATAGTGGCAGGCCACAAAGCTCGGCATTTGTTTGTAGCGGACATTTGTTAGGAGAAGTTGTGTTAGCAACCTGTTGGACCCTCACAACTGCCATCTCCACACTTGCTAGATGATGCAGTCTGGTGGAACATTTCCATGAGTGCCAGCTGCAGGGTCTTTTGAATTTGTTGCACCATAAGCCATATACTCCAGACCATCATGATTCAACCCTTTTGCCTCACAGGGCTGCCATTTGGGCCTGGTCTTTCTGCTGACAGCAAAGATGACTTTCAGGTATAGTGGCAGGCCACAAAGCTTGGCATTTGTTTTTAGTGGACATTGGTTAGGGGCAGTTGTGTTAGCAACCTGTTGGACCCTCACAACTGCCATCTCTACACCGGCTAGATGATGGGGTCAATCACAGAACTGATCCAATGAGGGGTTCCCAATTATGACAGCAACTAGGGCCCTGGTGGGGATAGCTCTGGTGACTGCCAAGGTGGAGTTCATGGAATTTGATCTGGTGCCCCCCTTCCCCCCATTCACCAGTGCTGAGTCCTCACCCCCACCAATGCTAGCAGATCAACCATCACCCAGTCTCCAGAACCTTCCACCATATGGCAGAGGTAGCTGCATCTGCATTATCTCCATCAGTGGTTGATCCACTGCCACAGAGTCTTGCACCATCACTGGTTTTATGACAGAGGTCGTGGCAGAAATAAGGCCATTTACACCTCTATGTGGCCTTTTCAGGGGGGAGTGGTTTAGTGTCCCTGTGCTTGGTCATCAAGATAGATGTAGATGAGTTGGTATAGATACTGCAGCATTACAGAACAAAATGCTGTCATGGAAGGCACACAGGAAGTGTGGCTTTGGCACACCCATTGACTTAGGAGTTTACTTTCCAGTGGTGGTAGGCCTTGCCCAGCAGTTCTTCCATTGATTTCAGCTACCTCAGACCTGGCCTTTGCCTCACACTGTTCTTTGTTTCCAGGTGCTAGTGTCAGTTGTTTGTGCTGGCCATGTTTGTGTTTATCCTTAGACTCTTCTCAATGCAGTGTTCAGACTCACTGTCCCCCATAGACTGACTCTCACATTCAGTTATGTTCCCTCTTCCAGCATTCAGCTCTGTGGCTTTGCTGTTGACTCAGTGTCAGCTCATATAGTTACATTCATGCTGACAATGATGGTTTGTGGTATTTTTGTACCTTGTGTGGAAATAAAAGAAGTGAAATGGGATCACACAATAAAAACATCAACCATAAAGTCTAATATCAGAGGTGACAGAGAAATCACAAAGCAGAGCAGGATCAGAAAAGGAACACACACAAGCAGCAACAACAGATGAGTAGCAACACAGAAACCATTACAAAGGTAATCTATATTCACAGCTGAAGAAGGAAGAACATCTGCAATGGAAATTGCAACAACATGTGCAACAGACAAAAGGAATGTAAGTACTTTAAGGAGTAAATATAACAATTCAGTGAATAATAGAGATGCTGAGTTCTTGAAAGGCTTGTAAACAAAACAGATCTTTTCTAGCTTTTGGTCAATTTTTTTTCAGAGCTACAGAGTACATGCACACTGCACACCTACCTACCCCCCCCCCCCCCCCCGCCCCTCCCCACAAACACACACACACACACACACACACACACACACACACACACACACACACGTTATGTTGAGTGGAGTTGCAAGTGAAGAAAGCTGGCAGGGAATGGTAGGGGTGCTCAGAAGATGCACTGGACAGGAAGGTGGCACCAATGAGCTTGTTCTGGCCGCAGACATGGAGAGTTGTGTCCAGCACACAGTAACATGGAGGAATGGTTTGGAAGGATGAGAAAGAATGGAGGAAGAAGGAGACTGAGTGGAAGAGGGCGTGTGAATGCAGGATTAGTGAAGTTAAAGCCTTGGGGCAAGGGTAGAGTTTGGTGTGGGGCAGGGATTAGCAAAGATGGAGGACTTTTGACGACTTGGTGCTTATACACTTTGTGAGTTGCTACCTTTACCCCTTGAATTATTTACATTCCACCAGGACTTTCTGTTATCAGGTAACAGGAATATATGGGAATACAGGCTTCCCTTTGGGGTGCTGCAAAAGCTACAAATCTAGAAAGTGAGTCCACTCAGTAGACTGCCTTTCTTACAGTGGTATAAGGATAAAGAGGTTATGCCACAGTTTGCTTAATTATGACATCCCATCAACATTATGTGAACAAAACAAATTCCACAGTGTGTTAGTTCAGCCTTTGTGTAGCAACAAACCCATGTTGCAAGGCTAGAACTGGAAAAAATCATACAAACTCCACTCACTTGCCACCTGCACCTTGAATCCAGTCTGTCACCCTGTGTGTGGGAGTAGGTACGACCACCGTACTCTGTAAGTGGAAAGCTACTATGAAGCAATGCAACCAGTTCCACTGACATCTGAGGATTTGCCTGCAGAATATCAACACTAGTGATTTGAGGACTATCATCAATTTTACCATGAAGGCAATGGATGGGGCAGTAACATCCATGAAGTCAAAAGGTCTGAATTTTGCACCTGTTCGAAGAACATTTCCTAAATCATAAGCAGCATCGAGCAAGCAATCTGGGGGCTCCCCACTGATACTGCAGAAGAGATGACTACCGAGACCAGTAGATTCTTGACAATGCCAAAATGCTAAATAATGATGTCATTGTGGCAGAACGCAAGGCTGTATACAACGATATAGTCATCTTGGTAGCTGACAAAGGCAATACAACAGCGCTGTTATGGTCATATGACTGTTAGCAGAAGATTATGATGCTGCTACAGGATCTGGTATACAAGCAGGTGAAGAAGGATCCTACACTAGCTGTGAAAGGAAGACCATCTCACTCCTCAACAACTGAGTTCTGGACAAGGATATGATCAGAATGCAGTACCCTACAACATCGGTACCACTATGACTTGACGGCCTCCTGAAAATAAAGAAACAAAGAGTTCCACTATGTCCAAATGTGAACACTATAAATTTGCCACAGCCCAACACTTGGCAAATCTACTAAAACCTCTCATGGGTCTCTGTCCACACAGTGTCAAGAACTCAACAGAATTTGTGAAAATGCTTTAAGAGAGATGTCTGGACAAGGGAGATCAGCCCACTTTGACATGACATCTCTTTACACATGGATACCACTAGAAGATTCTGCGGTACTACTAGAAAGTCATTTCAATAATGATGTTGTGAAACTGTTCCTACTTGTACTCGCAACCATTTACTTCCACAGTAGTGAAAACTTCTATGAACAGATAGATGGAATCATCATGAGATCCTCTCTAGGCATTGCTAAACTATATACAAAACACTTAAGAGGAAATAGCTTTCAAAGCAGCTCTACAAATATGTGGACAACACATTTGTGGTTTGGTCACACAGTGAAGAAAACCTAGAGGAATTCCTGTGCCTCCTTAACAGCATACATGACAATGTTAGGTTCACTGTCAAGATGGAAGAAAATGGAATCCTACCATTCCTTGACATTCCAGGACATTCTGATAAAGAAGAACCTTGGTGTTTGGCTGGGACATTTTGTCTACCTGAAGAAGACACACAAGGATCTGTACCTAAACATCAACAGCTGTTACTGTCCACAGCGATACAAGTCAGGGCTCACCATTGTGGCACACAGAATGTGAGCCGTAGGTGACAAGGAAAGTCTGCCTACTGAGTTATGGTACCTGCACAAAACCTTTTGCAAGAATGGCTACTCCCAGAGACACACATAAGATGTGCTCGCCAATCAAACAAGAAGAAGAAATAAAGTGACCCAGAAGAAGAAACCAATCACCTGGAATTCCTTCCATACACAGGGAAATCCACAGCAAAGATTGCAGGATAATGGAGAAACACAACATAAAAAGTATATTCTGGTCAACGCTTTGAAACAAGAATATGCTTGGCTCAAAAAACCAATTAAGGCTATGGGCACCTGGTATCTCCACCGTCAGTTGTGAGTGATGAGCAGTACATCAGCCAGATGCAGTGATGCATCTCACAACACTGTTCAGAGCATGTGAGATGCATCTGTCTCGACTAAACTGACAAGTCCGCAGTTTCAGAGCACAGTATCAATGAAGGACACATGTTTGTTTTTGTACATAAGAAGATGGTGTGACACTCAAATGAGATCTGGGATTTGGTCAGAAAAAAGGCAGTGGAAATGCAAGTACATGATGATCTTCTCAATCAGGAAAGCAGTTTTCAGTTGATCTCTGCATGGAATGTAGCATTAGCAAAAATACACCAGGAATGTTCTGATGTGATAGCAATAGAGGCAGTGGATGAAATAGACAGGCAGCATGAGGACAAGATGCCTGGACCACTTCCTCTTCCTCCGCCTCCTCCTCCACCACCTCTGTAATGAGTCTCTATGTTCGCCAGTGTACAGTGAATCAGTGTCAATGGCTACCTCAGTGTAGTAGCTTGGATTTGTGATTTAAGAAGTTTGGGAGTGCACATTCATGTCTAAAAGTAAACATGGCTCATTTTTATTTATTGTCATTCAAATTTTAGCATTAGAATGGATAAGGAGTGTGGCTGCTGTGGGCAAATGCAGAAGGAGCTGGGTGCAGTTTGCAAACAGATGAAAACTATTGACCACAGTCAGCAGTCTGTAAGCTGCTCTCAAGGGGTTTTCTGGCTGAGAAACTGGCGCATTACATAGGACTTCTCAACTGTCACTTGAGGTCATGAGCTCTGCTGCCAAGGCTTCCTCCAGCATACCCAGAGCATGAGCACCATGCTTACTTCAGGGTACCTGGCTGGTTGTAATATGTTTGCACCATCCAAGGTGTAGAGTGAATGTGGGGACTGGACATCTGGCTTACTCCATTCACCCTATAAGCGCACAAGTGGCCACTCCTTCAACAGAGCCTGAGCAGGCTCACCCAGGGGAAGGGTTTGCTAATTGTTAGGAACTCCAATGTTGGTTGTATTATGGAGCCCCTTAAAGACATAGCATCCAGGGCTAGAAAGAAGTCCAATGTAGACTTGATATGACTGCCAGGGGGCCTCATCCAAGATGTGCAGAAGGCTCTGCCTGTAGCTATCAAGGATGCAGGCTGCATAAATCTGTAAGCTGTGGTTCATGTCAGCATCAATGATGCATGTTGCTTAAGATCTGAGGTCATCCTCAATTCCTAGAGTCACTTGGCAGAAGTGGTGTAGACTGCTAGCCTTGCTTGCAGGGTGCAAGCAGTGCTTATTATTTGCAGTACTGTACCCAGGATTGATCATGTCCTTTTGGTTTGAAGCTGAGTAAGGGGTCTCAACCAGAGGCTCCATCAACTCTATAACAGATTTTTGGTCCCATGTTATGGGGTGGAGTATTGATACTTTCCCCTTTATAGGTCAAGGGTGCAATACACAGAGGAAAAAGTAGCACAGTACATCTGTAGTGTACTTTTTTTTGGGTGGGCAAGAGTTTGATGTCCTCCAATCAGATCATTTACAAAGTAAAGACACTTCAAATGTCAAAATTTCAACAGAAAATAGATGAAGAATTGGAAACAAAGTCACCGAATTTACTACTGTCTAGGGAAGCTGTTGCGCTCAAATTATTGTCATAACTGAGAGCTGGATAAAATCCAAGTTAGAAAGCTCAGAAATACTTAAAGAGATATGAAATGTATATCAGAAAGCCAGATGAGTCATCATTCATTACAGTCAACAAAAAATATGTTTATCAAGGTCAAAAGTGAGTCTGACTGCAAAGTTATCTTGATGTCAGGAAATGGCCTAGTTAAACTTAAATTAATCATTAGATTCTTTTACCAGCCACCCAGTTCTGCTGTAACAGTTGTAAAATCATTCAAAGAAAGTCTATGACATGTATTGCAAAAGTAACCAGATCATAAAGTATTATTTGGAGGCAACATTAACCTACCAAGTATTGACTGGGGTATCTATGGATTCACTGCAGGTGGTACAGTCCTATGAAGTGGTTCTGAACACTTTCTCCAAAAACTGTACTGCACAATTAGTTCATCAACCCACATGCAGTGGAAATATTTTAGACCTCATAATTACGAACAGGCCTGACCTTATCAACAATGACAGTACAGGGGCAATGGTTACTGGTTACAATATCATCATAGGAGCTTGCTTTAAATGTAGAAAAAACGCATATTAATGCAGATGAGTAGGAAAAACAATCCTGTAGAGTTCAGGTACAGTATTAGTTCTGTGCTGGCTGACATAGTCACATAGGTTAAATACCCAGGCATAATGTTGCAAAGAAACATGAAACCAAATTGCGCATATGGCCAATTGTAGGAAGGTGAATGGTTGACCTCAGTTTTTTGGAAGCATTCTAAGAAAGTGCAGCTCATATATAAAGAATACTATGTGTGGAACACTCACATGACCCATTCTTGAGTACAGGTTGAACATTTGGGATCCCCGCCAGAGCACATTCAGATGTATGCTGATAGGTCTATTACTGGTAGCTTCACTCAACATACAAATATTACAGAAATGCTCAATGAACTAAATTGCGAATCCCCGGTGGAAAGAAGATTTACATTTTGCAAAACATTATTGATGACATTTGGAGAACTGGTATTTTCTAAAGATTGCAGAATAATTCTACTTCCACCAACATACATCTCATGTAAGAACCATAAAGTCAAGATAAGAGAAATCAGGGTCATAAGGAAGCATATGCCACTAACATTATCTCATGTAAGGATCATAAAGTCAAGGTATGAGAAATCAGGGTCACAAGTAAGCATATACATAGTGTTTTTCCTTTACTCCATTTGCAAGAGGAATAGGAAAGGAAAGGACTGGGACCAGTACAAGGTAGCCTCTGCCACACACCATACAGGGCTTTCAAAGTATGTATGTGGATGTAGATAGCCACAACAGTCACCTAAGTTAATAAATCTGTCAAAAAGCCAAGAAAGGGCAGATAAACAGTTGCTAGCATCCAACTCGGAGAATGAACAGACATGATATACTCCCAATGTGATGGACATAAAGGAATTATGGGCAAAGTTTAAACCAGTTGTAAATCAAGCTCTGGGGAAATGCATGTCAAGTAAGGACAGTAGAGGCCCACCATGGTTTAACAACAAAATTTGGAAAATGGTGAGAAAACATTGATCATTGCACTCTCACTTCAAAAAAGAATGCAGAAATGTCAACAGACAAAAGCTAGTAGAAATCTGATTGTGTATAAAAATATCAATGCACAAAACATACAAGAATTTTTGACACCATACATCAGCAAAATATCTTGCTGAGAATCCATGGGAATTCTGTTCCTACATAAAATCACTGAGCATGTTATGACCAGTCTGATATGGCAATGGGAGAGACAAAACTTGAAGTTTAAATTTTGCATTTAATACAACACTAACACAGCAAGATTGTACATTTATACCATTATCTGGCTGCAATACAAACTCCTGTATGAAGGACATAGCTGAAATGCAACTGAAAGAGTTGAAAACAAACAAATTGCTAGGTCCAGATGGATTCCCAATTCGGTTTCACAGAGTACTCTTCAGCACTGACACCTTAATTCACTTGCTTTTATTGTGAATCTCTCATCCATTGCAAGGTTACCACATACAAGAACAGTGAAAGAACAGACCCATAAAATTACAGACCTATGCTCCTAACATCAGTTTGCTTTAGAATTCTTGAGCATATTCTAACTTGGACCTGTAGTAAATTTCCTTGAGAGAGCAAAGCTTCTCTCTACAACATGTATTTAGAGAGCATTGCTCATGTGACACTCCGCTTGCCCTTTTGTTACACAACATCTGGTGAATTGCAGATGAAGAACAACAGGGAGATTCCATATTCCTCGATTTCCAAAAAGCATTTGAAAAAGTGTCACACTGCAGACCGTTAATGAAGGTATGAGGATACTGAACAAATGTTCAAACAATGGAAAATCCAGTATGGAATGTACCAATAGCAGAGAAGGAAAGTTGCCACTCATGATATAGCGGAGATGCTGAGTTGCTATAGGCACAAGAAAAAGATTCACACAATTAAAGCTTTAGGCCATTAAGGCCTTTGTCACCAGTAGACACACATACACACATGCACACATACACTCACATAAACGCAACTTGCACACACACATAAACGCAACTTGCACACACATCTGCAGTTTCAGAGATTTTCAGATATATAAGTAGTGCAAAGGCTTTTTAAGTAACTGAACCCATTATGTTGTCCTGGATGGAAAGTGTCCGCCAGAGACAAAGATATTGTCAGGTGTGCCCCAGGGAAGTGTGACAGAACAGCTCCTCCTCTTTATACACATAAAAAAATCTGATGGATAGGGTGAGCAGCACTCTGCAACTATTTGCTGATACTGATGAAGTGTAGGGAAAGTGCTGTCATTCTGTGAATGTAGGAGGATACAGGATGGCTTAGATAGAACTTATATTTGTTGTGATGAATGGTAGTGTGCTCTAAATGTGGAAAAATGTAACTTAATGCACATCTGCAGGAAAAAAATCCTGTAAAGTTTGAAAGCAGTATTAGTAGTGTGCTACTTGACACAGTTAAGTTGGTTAAGATTTGAGGTGTAACATTGCAGAGTGGTATAA
This sequence comes from Schistocerca piceifrons, assembly GCF_021461385.2. Classification (NCBI taxonomy): domain Eukaryota; kingdom Metazoa; phylum Arthropoda; class Insecta; order Orthoptera; family Acrididae; genus Schistocerca; species Schistocerca piceifrons. The sequence continues at coordinate 255,638,398 of NC_060149.1, forward strand.
AATGGAATTACCAAGTAAGGATGATAGTAGTGAAGGCAAATGGTCGACTTTCATTTATTGGGAGAATTTTAAGAAAGTGTGATTCATCTGTAAAGGAGTCAGGTGACAAAAGCCATGGGATAGTGATACACATATGTACAGATGGTAGTAGTATTGTGTACATAAGGTATAAAAGGGCAGTGCATTGGCAAAGCTGTCATTTGTACTCAGGTGATTCGTGTGAAAAGGTTTCTGACGTGATTATGGCTGCAGCACACTAATTAACAGACTTTGAATACAGAATGGCAGTTGGAGTTAGATGAATGGGACATTCCATCAAAAACCATTAGGGAATTCAATATTCTGAGATCAACAGTATCAAGAGAGCACCAAGAATACTAAATTTCAGGCATTACCTCTCACCACAGACAACACTGGGTGACAGCCTTCAATTAATCACCAAGAGCAGCGGTGTTTGCGTAGAGTTGTCAGTGCTAACAGACAAGTAACATTGCATGAAATATCCATAGTAGTTGACTTGGGACATACAACGAACATAGGACAGTCTGGTGACATTTGGCCTTAATGGGCCAAGGCAGAAGATGACAAATGCGGGTGCTTTTCCTAACAGCATGACATCACAATGAGTTTACATGGAATGGACTGGGTCCTCTGGTCCAAATGAACTGATCATTGACTGGATATTGGTATGTTCAGCTCTTCGGAGACCATTTGCACCTGTTCATGGACTTCATTTTTATGGATGAAAATGCACCATGTCACTGGACCACAATTGTTTATGATCAGTTTGAAGAACATTCTGGAAAGTTCGAGCAAATGAGCCATAATTGCATGACATTAATCCCATTGAACTTCTATGGGACATAATCAAGAGGTCAGCTCATGCACTTTTGCAATAATGGACAACTATAGAGCCAGCATGGTTCAATATTTCTGCACAGGCTTTCAACTCAACTTGTTAAGTCCATGCCACATCAAGTTGTCTGCACCACACTGGGCGAAAGGACGTCCAACATGATATTAGGAAGTATCCCATGAATTTTGCCATCTCAGCATATAGAAAATTAGTGCTACACATTCTAGAATAATGCTTGAGTGTTTGGAATCCCCACCTGGTCAGATTAAAGGAAGACATCACAGCAATTCAGAAGAATGCTCCTAGATTTGTTACTGGTAAGTTTGATCAACAAGCTACAGAAATTCTTCATGAACTCAAATGTAAATCACAGGAAGGAAGAAGATGTTCCTTCTCCAAAACACTATTGAGAAAGTTTAGAGAACCAGTATTGCCAACATACTGCAGCATGATTTTAATGTCACCAACATATATTTCACATTACGACTATGAAGAACAGATAACAGAAATCAAGTCTCATACAGAAACAAATAAACAGTTATTTTCCCCTCTTTCCATTTGCAAGTGGAACAGGAAGAAGTATGACTAGCAGTGGTACAAGGTACCCTCTACCATGCACTGTAGGGATGTGTGGCAAGATTGCTCTTACTATTTACACACATTAATGGTCTGACAGACAGTGTGAGCAGCAATCTGCAGTCTTGCAGAGTATGTATGTATATATACACGCAGATGTAGCAGTAGTGATATTTTTCCAGGTGATCTTATATATGCTGTTAAGGACTGATTCAAAAGATAGTAAAGAATCACCATCGAATCTCATTATTGTCTACATTTTCAAAAATTTAAAATCTACTGTTGCTTTTTACTGAAAAACATTATAATGCAAACTGTTTGGTTTTGTAAAAAGGCCATATTCACCTTGACATATGATATATTAAAATCAGTAAACAAAACGTTATTACCATTGTCAATTTTATGTGCCTCATCTAGGGCTTTTGTTTGTGTGATCCATAATATCCTAATGCAAAGGTTAAAATATAATGGAATAATCAACACAGTTTCATAGTTGTGAGGTTACCTGCATGACAGAAAGCAGTAATTATCAGTAGACCACGGATTTTAGGTAAAAACATATTTTGTTCCTGAGTTCCTATTTGCATAAAAATTTGTACTTATGTGTTTCATGACTATTTACACTTAATAGCGTTTATTCTATAGGACCTAAAAAAGCCTATTTCGACGTTAGTGCCTATTTTTGTCTATTTCAGCTTTAATATCCTAAAAAGTGCCTATTTCATCATATGAGACAGTGGTTCCAAGTTTTTCCACACTATACGACAGATGGAAAAAAATATTTTCTGCCCAGCGTGCAGCAAGGTAGCTAGTTGATATGCGCTCATGCTTCGTATTTGCCCAACACTTTGGTCTTTTTTTATTTTTTTATATCGCTATCCCTATTAATACCAAATACTCTTCATAGGTGTTTTATTATTCATATGTAAAAAATAGATCACGGATCTTTAGGTTAAAACCTATTTTTTTTCCTAAGCTCCAATTTGCATATAAGTTGGTACTTGGGGTTCGTGACTAACTAAACTGAATACTGTTAGTTCTATAGGACCTAAAATTCCGTATTTCGACGTTGATGCCTAATTTTGCCTATTTCGGCATCAAAATCCTAAAAAGTACCTATTTCGTTAATCTGACATAGAGTTCTTGTGTTTTCAAAGATTAGAAAAAGGAAATAAACTTAGGGCTTTACGTCTTGTCGGAGGTGAAGGTCGTTAGAGACTGTTTACAATCGCTTTGCTTGCCTTAGTACCAACAGCACTCGGCACGGTTGAATGGTCATCCGTCCAAGTACGCGCCGAGCGCGACAGTGCTTAACTTCGGTGAGCCAATGGGAACAGGTCAAAGATTTGAGTTACACATTAGAATCGAACATGGGAGTACTAAATGTTATATTTGAAAATATTTCATTCGTAGGATTCTGGCCAGCTGTGTATTTTCGCAAAGAAACGGTTTCATAGGCCTTAAGCTGAGCACGGATTAAAAAGTCACAATGTTAATCGTAGACGCCCTCTATAGCTAAATTACTGCCCTTCGCGCATTTTCTCGCTGCTGTCTACAGGCAGTCCTATCAAACTACTCTGTTTCGTGAAAGGTATTATACGTGAATTTTCCGGTTCGAAAAATAATTTGCCAGTAGTGAGATGTTTTCATCTGAAGCACTGGTAGATTGTTCAGAAGGGGTGGCCATCTGTCAGGTGCCATATGTCCAGCAATGAGTACGGTACTTCCCCTATCGCTCCCATGCACCACATTTAAAAAAAAAAAGAACAGGTCATCGTTCACTTTTTCCCAGTGAAAACAAATCAGTACATTGTGTGGCGACCGATGTGTGTAAGTGTTACTGACGTTCAAAGTGCAAAATAAATTCTAGTTTTTGTGTGAGAATACTACGCCATGCTGAAAACAGCTAGTTCGAAGTCTACTCATATAAGGCAGTGGCTGCAAGATTTTCCACATTATACAACAGATGGGAAAATTATTTTCTGCCAAGCATGCAATAAGGAGGTTAGTTGATGGTTTTCTTAGACTTCTTATTTTCCTGTCACTTAGGATTCTTTTTTATTGCTATCCTTTAGTAATACAAAATACTCTTTATATCCGATTCTAAACGGCATTTCCCTTTTCTCTCGTATTAGGTTTCGAGTGTTAAGAAATCTCACTTAACTCAGCATGCAGATGGAATCGCAGATAAAGCTAATGTTGAACGAAAGTCAAAATTGAAGCAAACTCTTTTAACCAGTAAATCTGGTGAATCCTCCGAAAAAAACAAGTTCTGCAGTGATTTGTGTCATGCACTTGTGGCAGCAAACATCCCCTTTCGGAAACTAGAAAACCTTATTTTCAGAGGTTTTCTTGTGAAGTCTATTCCTGCAGAGTCTACGTAAGAATAATGTGGATTCAGCTTACAATGCTGCATTGCACAGAATCCAAGAAGATGTTGGAGAATCTTGTATATGGATTTCTGTGGATGAAACTACTGACTGACATTGTAAACCTGATTATTGGCAAGCTAGATCCAGATGCTCCATCCAGGGCTCATTTGATTTACTCAAGACAGCTTGCAAAAACTAACCAACAAACAATAGCACAGTTTGTGAACAATGGGCTTAAGGTGCTATCCCCTAACGGAGTGGATGAGAATAAGGTGCTTCTGGCCATCACTGATGCTGCTGCGTATATGATAGCAGCGTTTCAACTATTAAAAGTATTCTACCCATTGATGCTGCACGTAACTTGTGTAGCGCATGGGATCAACCGCATAGCAGAGCAAGTAAGGCTACAATTTCCTAAAGTAAATAAAGTAATATCTATGGTGAAGAAAATTTTTGTTAAAGCACCATCAAGAATACAGGCATTCAAAGAACAGCTTCCAGATGTCCCATTGCTGCCAGAGCCTGTTGTCACCCGCTGGGGCACATGGCTGATAGCAGCAGAATACTATAGTACGCATCTCTCAGCTGTCCAGAAGGTGGTTGAAAATATACCGGAGGATGCTGCATCCATAACTGCAGCAATGGAGTTACTCAAAGATTCTTCTTTAAAACGGGACTTATCTTACATTAGGGCCCACTACACATTTATGGCAAGAATAATTTCACAATTAGAAGGCTCAGGGAGACCTATCTACCATAATATTTCTTTGCTTGATGAAGCCAAAATGAAAATTAATGAAGCGCCAGGTGAAGTAGGGGAAAAAGTACGGGCAAAAATGCGAACGGTTTTGCAGAATAACGCTGGCCTGAAGGAGTTGTGTGCAGCTGCTGATGTACTTAGGGGAAAATCCAGCACTCCTGACTGCAGCATTCCTGTCCAACATGTGCCAAAAATGAAGTACGCCCCTGTCACATCTGTTGATGCAGAACGTTCTTTTTCAGCATATAAATTGATTCTGACTGACAAGCATCACAGTTTTTCACTAGAAAACCTAGAAAAGATTTTGGTTATTTATTGTGAAGCCAACTATGGTCAGAATATGTGAAACTACGAATGTATTAATTAAACCATTGCCACATCTTTTTTACGGAGATCTTTATCTTGCAGGAGCTCAAAAATATTTAGAGTTATGTTCAATATTAATGTTGTAGATTGCTGTGCTCTGTAACTGTGTAAATATTCTTTCTCCTTGTTTTAATGACTAATAAGATGTTCACACTGTCAACACTGTGTATTTTAATTTATTTTTATTTTCTCTGCATCATTTTTATTAGAGCCTATTTTAGGTTTTATATAGCCTAAATGAACTAATGAAGGAGCCTATTTTAGGTGCCTAAGACACACTTTTTTACGACCTAAAAATCCGTGGTCTAATTATCAGTTACCACATAGTAATAGGCACTCTGAATTTGAAGCAGTCAGACATGGTTTATTAGAGGGTTTTGTCTGGGTCATTAGTTGTTTATAACACTCACTAATAATCTTTCAGCTGAAGTACCACAAAGTAAGAGATTTATCCTCTTTGAAGATGAGATAATAAGTGCAAAAGTAACAGCTAGTGAGAACTCTCTAAATCAAAAAGTATCCAGTGATATTTGCAAATGTCAACTAATGATTCAGTAGAAATTGGTTGCAATCAAATTTTGACACAGTTCAGTAATGTAGCTCAGTACTTCACATAGGAGAATGCCAGAACCTATAACAATAATCTATCCAAACAATGAAACAAAATAAGTAAGAAGTTAGATCACAATGGGAAATTGAAAATTCACATTATAAACATAAAGCAGCTACATTTGCAGGTATTGGTCACTAATAGCTAAAGAAATTGTTTTATTTTGCATATTTCCACTTGCTAATGAGCTATGAAATCATTTACAGGAATAAAAATTTCAGGTTAAATAAGTGTGTGATAAGAATTATATCTGGTGTCAGTTCTAGAATTTGGACACAGGTTTCACAACATATACATTCAAAATATTTTTCTTGTTACCAATATTTTTATTTTCTCAAAATACTGCACAAACCATGATTATAATATTATAACCAAAAACATCCTCCACAAAGTACAACATTTATATAGGAAGCTGTCATAATGGGCAATCAAGTATCTAACAACTTGCCAGAGCATATGTTCAAATGTTCAAATGTGTGTGAATTTCTAAGGGACCAAACTGCTGAGGTCATCAGTCCCTCGACTTACACACTACTTAAACTAACTTATGCTAAGAACAACACACACACCCATGCCCAAGGGAGGACTCAAACCTCCGGCGAGAGGGCCCGCGCAATCCGTGACATGGTGCCTCAAACTGCTCGGCCACTCCACGTGGTGCCAGAGCATATGAAATATCTTGTATACAATATATTGGAATTTAAGAAAACATTAAAGAAATCTCTGTTAGGCAACACCAGCTCCACTGGAGAATATTTTCACAAGTATCCTCGCAGTTAATATATTAGGTCATAATATTAATATTAGGACTGTAATACTATATAATGTTTCATAAATTTAAGGCATTTTGCTGTATTGCACTAGAACAAAATGTACATTTTCGATACCTTTCCACACCAAACTGACTACTCTCTATAGAATATGGTTCATGTAATACAAATAAAGTATGAGTCCCATAATATCTCAACTTACGTATATCAACTTCCTCTTCAAGTACTGCTTTTGGTTTGAAGAGTTCCTTGAAATGTGGCTTACAGTAAAGCTGGCCTTCATGGCTGCTGTAAGTATCCACTCTAAAACACACAAAATTAAAAATTATTTCAAAGATGACAAACATTTGAGTATTAATCAATGGCATTTTGTTATGAATAACTAAATAATGAAATCTGTCTACTGTCTTCTCAAGAACCTATGTAAATTTTGTAGCACAGATTCATCATGACGACTTCAGTTGGTTATCAAACATTGAGTATCTATGTATTTTGCTGTTGTATCTGACATCACAATGAAATAACTTATATACATTTTTATACTAGTGTATCACTGTATCATTGATCATGGACTGGTCTTAGACCTATACTGTCCAACGCAGTCTCACTCTTACAACTTTACATTCCCCCTGAGATCTGTAGTTCATTATGAGTACTGATAATCTGACATTTTTTCCTCTGTCTCATATCTGCTAACCATCTCCTTTTTATTATTATTATTAAATTAATAATCACATTCTCATCAGAAAATTTCGTTTTCACATGGTCTTTTGTGTGTCAGCAGCAGTAAGATTACCCAGATATGGATGATTTCACATATCCTGAACTTCCTCCGTCAGCCATTTTTATCAAATTTTAATTTATACAAAAAATTGATTTAGATATGATAATTTGCTTAACATGTTAAAATTCCATATATCTTCTGTGTCAATACATCCCTAAAAGTCGCCACTCGTACCTTGATAATTTTATTACTGATATATATAAAAATGGTTTTGACTTACAATACTTTGCAATGACCATCTGTCAAATAACAAAGGCATATGGATAAAATTAATAGCCAAGAAAGTTAAGAAAGACTATGTAATAATTCAGTATGTTTGGCTAGTATATGATAATACATCAACAACTTCATGGGGAAAATGAACATTCTAATCTGGAGTAAAGTAAGAAATTCTGTGGAAGGCTTCAACAGACTCATCTGTGCTCTGCCTGAAATTCTTAATGTCTTTGACTATATAAGGTTTTGCTCAATGCATTTGGAGAGTTGAAATTGGAAATTTCAGTCCACTTTGTCCAGCATGTCCTGATCTATGTTGACAATAGCAGTGCAAATATTGTTCTGCAGTTCATCCAGGATCCATGGATGATTGGTATACACCATGGATTTAAGATAGGCCCATAGGAGAAAGTCACAGGGGGCTAAATCTCATGAGTGTGCTGGCCACTGAAGAGTCCCCCTCAAAGAGATGAGATGGTTGGGGAAGCGTTTGCAGAAGAGAGTCACTGATACTCATGCCATGTGAGCTCTGGAGCCATCTAGTTGGAACCAGACATGCCTCACATCCATTTCTTCAAGTTCAAGAAGAATAAATTCCTCAGTCATCTGGACACAATGCTTAGAAGTGACTGTAACAGCCCTATTGTTCTCTTTGAAAAACCAGAGGCCAATAACGCTAATTTTGGATAACACACGTCTGTCACATTTTCTGTATGGAGGGGTAACCTGAGAAGTTCTCGGGGAGTTCATGCCACTCCAGTATCAAATGTTTTGTTTATTCATTAATCCAGACAAATGAAAGCATGACTTGTCATTGAAGAATATAAGAACATTATTAGGCAGGTTTTCGATCAAGGCTTCTAATGCATTTTTTCATGAAACAGAATCACATGGATTAAGAGCATGCATTACTGCCAGTTCTTTTGGATGATATTTCAAGTCTTGATGAAGATTTCCTCTTTCTGTGCAATCAGAAATTGCTAAAGCAGCTGCATGTTTACGTGCAGATCACTTTGGGAGTTCAGAATCACCAGCATTACTTTCTCGGTGTTTTCTGGTGTCCTGGTGGTTCCTGATGACCTTGGTTTCTTTTTCTTCACACTACAGGTATCCATAAACATATTCTCCCACACAACAATCAATTTTCAATCAGGAATGTGACATTCAGACACGACTTTCAACTGTTCCCTGAATGCACCTGGGTGGCTACAACTGAGTGGCCATTGAGAAAGAAAGAAGCTGCTCCATATCAGAAGTAACTTTACACCTATCACTGAAACTATGGTTTTAATACCACTCCCCCTTTCCCAAATTGTAAATGGGATGCTTGATAGTGATTGTCCACCTGCTTAGCTGAATGGTAACTTTCTTGCCTACCATGCAGGGGGCCCAGATTTAATACCCAGCAAGGTTGGATATTTTCTTGCTCACGAACTGGGTGTTGTATTGTCCTCATCATCATCTCATCACCAACACGCAAGTTGCCCAATATGGCGTCGCCTGAAATAAGACTTGCAACCCGGCGACCGAACTTTCCCGGATGGAGCCTCCTGGCCATCAGTGCCACATGCTCATTTAATTTCATTTCATTTGTTGGTTATCATTTTCCAAACTGTCTTGTAAAAACATCTGCCATTCCCATATATAAAAAGAGTCAGAAATCTGATTATAATAATTATCTGAAGTCTCTGATAAATATTTTTATCCAAAATAATTTAATATTATACATGCTGAAACACAAAATTTGTACAAATTTGTCAGATAATAATATCCTGATGCAGTACAGTTTTAGATCTCAACTGTCAACAGTTACAATTAACTGAGAGTGTTATTTCTTCTATGTAAACCTCTTTTGATTCAAAATTATCTGTTGAAGCCACAGTAGTTGAACTGCAAAAGGTGTCTTAAACTGTAAACTATACAAATATTACTAGAGCAACTGTAGTGTTGTGGATTACAGACATTGAACTGCCCTCATTAAGTTCTGCATCATTAATATGACACAAATTCTAAACTGCAACAAACTCACAGTTCTTGACTGTTACTCTAGGTGTTGCACAAGGTTCAGTGCTCTCTCAGCTACTATTTATAATATCTTTGCATGACCTGTCCAGTTACATGCAATGTAAATTTGTGCTTTACAAAGAAGAGATGACTTCTGGAAGTTCTGGAATTGATGTAAACAAACTGAAGGTACAAAAGAAAGAACACCTTAAGTTATCTAATATATAGTTTGCAAGTAATAAGTTATCTGTTAAACATGAAAAGCAGTGAACATCACATTCAGGTTACCCATTGCTGGTACTTAATGCACATCTATTAAAATCCTTGGTTTATAACTGGATTCTAAATTAACTTGGTACAGACATGCACACAACCTATTTAAAAAGCTGCCACACGTTACATATCTGTTGATTACAATATACACATGACCTACAGAAAAGCTTGGTATTTATTTGTTTTTCTTTTACTTCCATGTAAAATACAGAATTTCTGTGGGGTATTTCTCTACAGTCCAGAGAAAAAATATTTGGCCGAAGAAGACCATCAGATACATTTATGAGATTATATAAACTGACATATCATTACACCTTATTGCAAAGAATTAAAGAGTCCTATCTCCTTTATTTGGATGAAGTTGCCATAACAAGTATAACCTAAATTAGTCTGCACATGAACATAATATTTGCCAAAAATTGAAGGTAGATGTAGATACAACTTGACTTAAGAAACACATTGCACTAATCAATATGTAAAAATAAAACTGTTCGGTATATTGCCTCTATAAGCATGCAGTGCCTAGATTAATCCCATAAAAAATAAAACCTGGCAAAACTGATAGAAACAACATTTTAGTTGTATGAAGCTGAGAGCTGCTCAAAAGATGATCTTAGTTAGTGAATAATTCATAATATTAAATGTATCATCTTTCTAAATATTTTATATTTGTCCTTTTATTGCATGCTTTGATGGATATAATATTTTATTAACTATGTTTTCCACCTTAACTATAAATCACATTGTAGAAACTGAGAAACTATTTTCACTGAAAGTTTATTGAATACATAGTGTGTCTTTTTATCATGTATGTTTCAACATACAGTATGCATACCATACTGTATATACTTATGATTTCTAAATTGTCGAGCCTATTATGTATAACCTACTTTAAATTACTCATGACAACATTAAACACGTGTTCATACTTAAAGATCAATAAATAAATAAATAAACAAATTAAAAGATCTCTTTAGAGGCCAAGAAGTTCATGATAAACCCCCTTTTCATTCCCATGACTAGGTTTACTACCTATTTAAACAGTTTCTATTCACATGAATTTTTATGTTAATTAAGCTACTGTGTAAAGTACAGCATAAAGTTGACTGTTATATTCCACATTTTTCAAATTTTCTTTCCAGTCAGGTGTGTACTGTTAAAGTGTTTTTGCATTTTTCCACGAATTATTTTTCATTACTGAGTTTTCTCATCAATGCTTAATTCTGCAAGATTGTTACTTCCATTCACAAGCTGTTACTTTTACATGGGCTACCAACTCTTTATCTGAGAAATGCAGAAGTTGAAATAATTTGCCAAATCAGAAAATCATTTTAAGACTGTAGCAGTAAGAACTGGTAAACAACCAACACCTGTCTGAAGAAAGTATGAAAGTGGTTCATGTACATTTGCAGTACCAAGCACGTAACAATCATGTAACATGATATGGTGTCTAAACTATTCTGCAGAGCCAGCTTCTTCGTTCAGAACTGACTTGCAGTGATACGAGAAAGAGAGTCTCAAACAACTGTGGCAGTGAGTCAAGTAATAAATAGGGCTATGATACAAACAAGTTCAGCTAGTGAAATCAGGATTGCTCCATCTTGTGTTTACACTATCGTTACTCACCCTGAAGGATACAACTGAGAGCAGTAAAGTACTTTTCATTTTTTATATATTTGTCATAAACAACCTGCTTTCATCATTTCATATTTTCTCTTCTCGTGTCTCTCTATTCAGTCAGTTTTGAAACTTGCAACATCTAGAAAGAGTGCCCCAAATTACTCCAAACTTGGAAGATGTGGTGAATAGTGTACCATGAATAAGTGATTTATGTTGCAGAGAGATGGTGAACAAGTGTCCGGCAATGTTCTCTGTTATGTGAGGAGGAAGGTTAAGTTTATGCTGAACTTAGTCACTGAAAAGCCACCATATAAAGTGAAAACGTTAAACAAATGCCATTATGTCCCCTCAACATCGTTCGTTGGAATTTGAGTGAAAATGAATGGGGCAGAATAGCCATTCAGGTGAAATGGGTGTGTCATACACACTACTAGAACAGGGTACATTGTTATGACAGTGATGTGTATGTAGAACCAGTGGATAGAAGACAGCCATATGTAGTGATCAGTGGATATTGCACCACACAATGTGGCCACAACACAGAATGGCTGAGTCTTCTCCACAATAATGGATTATACACTAACTTCATCTACAGAGCTGGCACAATGTTCAAGCACTGTAATGGGTGTTGACCTCTCTGCAATGATAGTATGCTGCAGGATAGTCTGGTGGCATGCTTGCCATTGTATTATTCCTCTTTACATTGTTTAAAAACCACAATGTGTAAAGCAGCAATTGTCATGTGAATGCTTGCATTGTTATGCCAATTGTAGTGTTTATTTCTGGATGAGTCCTGCTTCAACATGTTTTACGGTAGAGGCCACATACATTTTACATGCTACTGTGATGAACAGAGTTTGATAGTCAGTATTCTTGAGTGGCAAAATCACAAGGCTGAGAGTTTGGTGTAATATGATTTGCAATGCACATATTGACAGCAGTCTCATCAACAGTCACTACATTGGCAGGGTTGTAGAGTCCAAAGGGACGACCCTATTTTAAGCAACTTCGCATACCATATTTCAGTGGGACAATGCTGAGTGCTATGTGGCATGTTATGTCCAAACCTTTTCCAAAAAATGATGAGTACCACTGTTTTCCTGTCCTGCATATTGGCTTGATACTCACCTCTTGAACACATCCAGGACATAGTTGATTGGCAACATATTCCATCATAGTTCTTTAGCGCCAACTGTTAATTCCTTGTGGGCTCCAAAACAAATCACATGGAGAGAGATTTCCCAGCAACATATCCAAACCATCATTTATTCAATGTAAAGAGATGAAGGCTTCACACAACATTTAATTCTCAAAGTACAGTTCTTCAGGATCTAATGACTTGTTTATTGTCATGTGTCTAATTTGTTGTAAAAAGTTAGTGACAGTCACATGGATCCTTATTTGTGTTGCAGCTTTAACAAATTTTACTGAACACCATTTCTGGCAAAGGACACTGACAACTAGTCTGACAGTTGTAACAGCACTATTGGAGTTTAGGTTCATTTACCAGTGAAATTTGGCTGCATTAAGTACACAGGCCACAACCCCCAGAAATTGTTGAAGGAAGAAAGAATCAGCTTCAAGCAGATACTGCTGTCCACAGTAAATAATCCTGTTGTGGGATGGTTGCTAGGTGTTAGGTGAATGATTATGATATGGAAGAGAAGATTATTTATTGAACGTGGATGAAAATATCATCACTGTTGCAAAGAAGTGGTCTCCAAACTATATAAATCTACTACAACCAGAGATTGTAGAAGACACTTGACAGTGTGATAATACTGGTAAATAGTTCAATTAGCAAAAATGAAAATGTCCACTACTCTTAAACAAGTTCTTTCAAGTCACTGCTAGCAGGGCATACATGAATGAATGCTGGTGCATGATAAAATATGACAGTAACAATAACAACTGTAATTATAAGGTTATTATCCTTCTTAACATGTTACAATTTCTCTTTATTCTGAAAACTGTAGAAATGTTAGTGCTGAAACATGTTGTATGTGAAGATTCTGATCTTTCTGGTTATGTTTTGAAAAACTGGTGGCATGGAATGTTATCACTCTCACTACTGTGTTGAACACCGGGTGTGTTTATTGCTGGTCATCCAACAGTAAAAACAAACAAGCATTACCAACTGCACACTAACAAAGAAGTCAATGCTACATGCTCATCCCTCACCTAAAAATACAGGCAAAAAGACAGGAAACAACATTGTGATGAGACTGGATGATATGCCATGTGGTTCACTCTCTCTTGCATCTGTGGATTCCTTTCCTCCAACTCATCCTAGTTTGTTTACTTCATCATGTTGCTTTGGAAACACACATTTTCCTTATAACTATTTTGTAACAATTACACAGAGTTGGGTGTATGCACAGAAAGCTTTTTTATGTGTTTTCATAATTTTTCCTAATTTCAGTAATGTACTGGGAATTGTGATTCGCACCACTCACAACAGGTGATTCTGATTGTCTCAGATGGGTCATAGTTTGAATAACATGCAATTCTAGGCACCAAATAATGGCACAAGAATGAGAATCATATTATCATATCCAAAACAAAACAGAAATTTTAAATCATTATTGTGTCTATGACAATGACATAATCCAGTGCATGTGCAGTCATGGTGTGAATGGAATCATTATCCAAGTATCACAGGGGAATTTTATTGTTCTGTGAAGCTTTACAGAGAGTATTGCTGTTGACAGTGGGTATACTACATGTTTGAAGTACTGTAGTGACACTATTTGCCATCACATACAACTGTTGCAAGCACAGACTTCTGTGTCTGTTCATGGTGAGTAATTATACTTTTATCATAGGTATATAAAATTAGCATTTTCTGCATATGTTGGTAAAGTTGTATATCCTGTACCTATGATTAAACAGGATACAGCAGAATTTATGGTTGTTATTGATTTTGATCAATGATATTAAATTAACAAGAATTTTTTATATTTTCTGATGAGTCACATTAACTACAGACGCAATTTCTAGAACACAAAAACCATATGTTCACTGATTAGAAACTAAGCGCAACATGTGACAGATATCATTGGGAAAGACTTTCTTTACATGATGATTCTTGTCACAGGAAACTAATTTACAAAGTCGGACTCCCATATATTTTCCCCTTATAAATGTGTCTGTGATTTGAGAAAATTATGCACTAAATATCTTGCAGTACATTTTGCCATCATAATGTCACATTATTATAGTTGGGATCACCATTTGGTAGATTTTCAAGTGATATGCAAAGAAACCATTAAATGTTGCCATCCTCTGCTAGTGATGAGAATTTTGTGATAGTATTCACATCTAGCCAATCTGCTATGTATTCCTGCTGGTGTTATGAAATTTCTAACTACTAGCTATCATTTATATACAGTTTTCTTTGGCAATTATCCTAACATTTATAGCATTTGGTTTGGTAAACTAACAGAAATAGAAAGTAAATGTCACACTTTAGTAGACTGTGGTCCAGAGGCTGGGTAAAATGAAGTGCGTTTTGCTACCTCATTAATTTTACCCTTACATAATATGCAAAAAATATGACAGTAACAGTAACAACTGTAAATATAAGGTTATCCTTCTTCTTAAACATCATTTAGTTTATACTATTTATTATCAACGTTTCCTACAAAATGTAGTGTGCTTTCATAACTTAAACACTATATTTTAAAGAAGTCAATCATTAGAATATTACTTACGTCAACTTTTTGTTACATTCTTTACACCTGAAACAATTGTTATGCCACACTGATCGTTCAGCTTTAATCTGTTCCATTTGAAATACTTGTTTCCCGCAGCTTCGGCAGTTGTTTGTCTTTTCAAGTGAGTCTGTTGCATTCTGTAACATATTTTTTATTAACTCATAACACTACACATCCAAGAAATGTTCAGTGTTTCATCTAAACTTTTAAAAACAACAACTTACAACAGCTGCCACATAAACCAGTTAATATGCTTCAAGTTGACCATAACAGTTTTTTTCCAGGTTAGGCTAATGATGTATATTAAAAGAGTTTCAGTAAATCAGATGATATCGTAAGAGTTACAGCCTACATCATGTAATTCATCGTGTCAATAAATATGGTGCTGGAATAACATGACAAACCATAATAGTGCTATTTCGTAATACCTCTACATATTCCTCACAAAACTGGAAAATTTAAGCTAGAGATTATTGTTGTTTTCTATCTTTCTAAAAATGATAGATCTTAAAGATAACCTTCAAACCATAGATAATATTTGTTTGTTGTACACTGTTACAATCTAAATGGCTACAGAAAATGTACTACAATACTTTAAGTGCACCACAGCTGTCACAAAGAGCTGATAAAATGGTTCACTCAACTAACCTTTGTAACAAGGAACTATTACCAGGTGCATCACTCATCCTACTTTGGACAGTATTTTTTACTATAATATATTAAATACATAACCAGAATAGTGTCTTTTTCTCATCTATCTTGAATGTTGATCTGCACAAGACAATAGTATTTGCTGATGACATAAATGCTATAATGAATCTTGAGAAAAAGAGAATATTCAAGAAAAAATAAACACTGCTACTATCCAACTCAGTAACTGGTTCCACTTAAATCAAGTAACTGTAAAACAGCATCATCACATTTTCAAATCTAAAATATGGAATCATATTCCAGCTTCTCTCGTGTTACAGTTATAATTGAGAAGAGAACTAGGCTTTTATGCAGAAATTTGTTTGAAAATTTTACCAATGTCCTCCCTGTACATATTGGAATCATCATTACTCATTAAGAAACATGTAATTAGCATTGACAACATGAAAAAAGAGAGAAACAGATGTTCACAGTCACTACAAAAGATGGCAAGATAACTTGCATTATCAAAAAGAAACCTCTTACACGGGTATAGTACTATACAACAAGTAACATAAAATCTGTCACAGATATGTATACATAAAAAATATAGAAACAAGTAAATTCTCTATAGATCAAGATACAGAAGCACATGCTAGTGGGTCGATGTTGGGAAATGTAATTCTTGTGATTGTTACAGTATACAGATCTCCACTTGGTAGTTGGGCACATTTCATAAAATGTTTTGTTGGTTTATTGTGCTGTCTGTCAGAGAGAAAGAAGAAATTATTAATTCGTGGTGATTTTAATGTAAGTCCCTTTAATCTGAAAAAAGTGATCTAGAGGTGCTGTTAGCCACTTATGGTTTGGTATGAGTCACAAATTTTTCTACTGTAATTTCCCAAGATAATATTGCACTTATAGATATTGTATTCATACAACAAGTAGTTGATAAAGAAACACAAGCCTATCCTTTGGTAAATGGATTATCATCATGAGGCACAGTTAGTCTCATTACATAACTTAGCTCCATGTACAGTTCATAAAAACACTCAAAGAAAACAGTGAGACTGATTAATGGCAAAACTACTGAATATTTTAAAGAAAGCTTAAAAATGTTGACTGGGGTGATGTTTGCAATGAGCTCAATGCAAACGCTAAATTCAACAAATTTGTTGATGAATTGGTATCCATTTTTGTAAGTAGTTTTGAAAAAAAAGTAATTAAAAGTAATAATGGGAAGTCATTAATGAGTCTTTACACTACTGCAGGTATCAGAGTCTCTTTGACAAGAAAAAGAGACATGTTCAAAATAGCCAGAATAAGTAGTTGTCCAGATGTTACTTCATATTATAAACAGTACAGTAACATATTAATAAAAGTTATAAAGAATCCTGAACTATTCACATCTTCTCTGAAACTGATCAATCAACAAAATAAAATCAGTATGGAATATTGTTAAAAGAGAAACATGGAAAGGAGCAGAAGCTCACATTATTTCTGTTAAAGAGAACAGAAGCATTGGAAAGGGCAGTTCATATGTAGCAGATATTTTAGTATATTTTCTACATTTGTTCTGTTGATGCATTCCACATCATAACTTTTATTGTGACTATGATCTATGGAACAAGTAACTAACAAACAAACTAAAGTAAGAACATCCTTACAGTCCACTCCTTTTACTTAATAAGTGGTGAATATCTGAATGATGATGCATGAATGTTTTAATTCATAATTGATAAGTTAGGATGTGGATTTCAGATGTCCAATATCATAAAATATGTGGAGTTGTACATGATGTAATGGGAACATGAATCAATATAAGTAAATAATAACTTTCTTTTGTTACCTAATATCGTTACTACCTGATTGAACTGCTCCTGAACTTTTGATGCATCCACTGAACGAACATGTAGCACTGTCTTCTTACTTAACTGGTCAAACTTACTGAAACTTGATTTCTGTAAATAAACAGAGTGGGAATGAAGACAACATGTACATTTATTATCACTCTTTAATACAAGAGTACCATGAAAAACAACATGTTCTGTAGTTCTAGAAATCATAGCCTTACTTTTTTATATGTTGCTTTCAATACAGAAAATTACCCACGAGTATAGATATGAGTTGACTACGCTCTGTCTTAAATGATAACAATGTCGCCTGCAGGGATTAGGACTTCCATCTCCTCTAAGAAACAGAGATACTAAACATAAAAGCTGCTCAAGTGCAGATACAACTCATGCTCAGAGGGTTCTGTACTAACTTTATTATATACAGGGTGTTTCAAAAATGACCGGTATATTTGAAACGGCAATAAAAACTAAACAAGCAGCGATAGAAATACACCGTTTGTTGCAATATGCTTGGGACAACAGTACATTTTCAGGCGGACAAACTTTCGAAATTACAGTAGTTACAATTTTCAACAACAGATGGCGCTGCAAGTGATGTGAAAGATATAGAAGACAACGCAGTCTGTGGGTGCGCCATTCTGTACGTCGTCTTTCTGCTGTAAGCGTGTGCTGTTCACAACGTGCAAGTGTGCTGTAGACAACATGGTTTATTCCTTAGAACAGAGGATTTTTTTGGTGTTGGAATTCCACCGCCTAGAACACAGTGTTGTTGCAACAAGACGAAGTTTTCAACGGAGGTTTAATGTGACCAAAGGACCGAAAAGCGATACAATAAAGGATCTGTTTGAAAAATTTCAACGGACTGGGAACGTGACGGATGAACGTGCCGGAAAGGTAGGGCGACCGCGTACGGCAACCACAGAGGGCAACGCGCAGCTAGTGCAGCAGGTGATCCAACAGCGGCCTCGGGTTTCCATTCGCCGTGTTGCAGCTGCGGTCCAAATGACGCCAACGTCCACGTATCGTCTCATGCGCCAGAGTTTACACCTCTATCCATACAAAATTCAAACGCGGCAACCCCTCAGCGCCGCTACCATTGCTGCACGAGAGACATTCGCTAACGATATAGTGCACAGGATTGATGACGGCGATATGCATGTGGGCAGCATTTGGTTTACTGACGAAGCTTATTTTTACCTGGACGGCTTCGTCAATAAACAGAACTGGCGCATATGGGGAACCGAAAAGCCCCATGTTGCAGTCCCATCGTCCCTGCATCCTCAAAAAGTACTGGTCTGGGCCGCCATTTCTTCCAAAGGAATCATTGGCCCATTTTTCAGATCCGAAACGGTTACTGCATCACGCTATCTGGACATTCTTCGTGAATTTGTGGCGGTACAAACTGCCTTAGACGACACTGCGAACACCTCGTGGTTTATGCAAGATGGTGCCCGGCCACATCACACGGCCGACGTCTTTAATTTCCTGAATGAATATTTCGATGATCGTGTGATTGCTTTGGGCTATCCGAAACATACAGGAGGCGGCGTGGATTGGCCTCCCTATTCGCCAGACATGAACCCCTGTGACTTCTTTCTGTGGGGACACTTGAAAGACCAGGTGTACCGCCAGAATCCAGAAACAATTGAACAGCTGAAGCAGTACATCTCATCTGCATGTGAAGTCGTTCTGCCAGACACGTTGTCAAAGGTTTCGGGTAATTTCATTCAGAGACTACAGCATATTATTGCTACGCATAGTGGATATGTGGAAAATATCGTAGTATAGAGTTTCCCAGACCGCAGCGCCATCTGTTGTTGAAAATTGTAACTACTGTAATTTCGAAAGTTTGTCTGCCTGAAAATGTACTGTTGTCCCAAGCATATTGCAACAAACGGTGTATTTCTATCGCTGCTCGTTTAGCTTTTATTGCCGTTTCAAATATACCGGTCATTTTTGAAACACCCTGTATATAGATAGTTCATTCATACTGAGAATCAAGAATCTTATAATTATTGGCTCTTATCAATACTGATAATGGCAAGATATTGGTCCCAGGTATTTCAAACCTTTTGAGAATGTTTTAATTATAAGTTTAACTTTTTTGTGTAATTTCGCATCTGCTATTGTAATTCCCGAGAACAATTCCCGAGAACAAGGGGTCTTAACAGAAATAAGGGTAACAAATGACACTTGTAACTGTCAAAATATGTGACATAAATGGCAATATCTTTTGCCTCCATTGGCATAGAAGCTAAGATTTTTACACCAACAAGGGGTTATAGACCTCAGTATCTGCTATAAATTTGAAATTGATACTTCTACCCATTTCTGAGAAAATGGGTTCTTCACAGTCAGACAGACACACAGACAGTGAGGTGATTCTATACGGGTTCCAGTTTCTACTGACTGAGGTTCAGAACTCAATAAGATCACAGAAAATTAAATAACTATCACAAATGAATTAAATTCAATGTGCATGTGATATGGAAGATTGGAACACCATAGTAGGGGAAGGAATAGGAGGCAGAATTAAAACAAAATGAGTTCTACAATAAATTCCAATCAGTAACAGCAGATTTTTTTTCAAGAATCACAAGAGACCCAGAAAGAGAACCAGCTGAATTACATAATGTATACTAACAATGGAAATTCCTGAATGGAACAATACATAAAATGAAGGACAGACAACCACCCACATATAGCTGACTAATGTGTGGCATACACAAACATGCAACAGAAAACAATATTTACACTAGCTTTCAAGTTCTTATCCTTCTCTAGCAGAAGTGCACACATTCACACATACAACCACACAGACAACAAAATATACAAACCCATGGCTGTTGCAAGACAGGCTATATGTGTGTATGTTTGAATTATGTAATGGTGAGACAGAGATTCCAAAACAATACACCAGATTGTAAGACATAGCCAGGGGCAGATATAGACCCAAACCACAATTTATTGATGATTAAGAGTAGGCTAAACTTTAAGAGATTCATCAGGAAGACACATTGTGTGAAGAAGTAGGTTATTGTGTTACTGAAGAATGAAGATTTGCATCTGCAGTTCTCTAAGGCTATAGATAATGTGTAATGAATATCACAGTAGGCAGTTCAGTCAAAGAGGAATAGGCATCTCTAAAAAGGGAATCACAGAAACTGGACAGACAAATATAGGAACAAGAAAAAAACTATGAAGCAATCTGTGGTAACAGAAGCAGTATGTTAATTAATCAAAGAGAGGAGGAAATATAAAATGTTACGGAGAAGGACAAAATCCTGCAATATACCATTAAGGAATGAAATCAATAGGAATTGCAGGGAAACTAAAATAAAATGGCTGCAGCAGAAACAAGATGAAAAAATGGTCATTGAAAGGACAGATTCAGCACATAAAAAACTCAAAATAACTTTCAATAAAATTACAAGCAAGGGTGTCAACATTAGGAGTGCAACAGGAAAACCACTGTTAAATACAGAAGAGAGAGCAGATAGATGGAAAATGTACATTGAGGGCCTCTACATGGGGGAAAACGTATCTGCTGATGTGACAGAAAAAGAAACAGATGTCTATTTGGAAGGCATGGGGGATCCAATATTAGAGTAAGAGACTGAGAGAACTTTTGAAGACTTGCAAACATACAAGACAGAAGGGAGGTATAATATTACTATGGAATTTCTAAAATAATTGTAGGATGTGGCAATCATACTACTACTCAAGGTAAAGTGTCAAATCTATGACACACAAGGCATACCATAAGGCAGACGATACCTCACTATTATTTCTTGGTAAACAAAATGATGAGTTAACGTTGGTAGCAACTGAGGGCCTACGTCAAATAACTACTTATTTCCAAGATCAAGGTTTGAAAGTTAATATCAGTAAATCTCAGTTATTGCCATTTAAACTTACAAACTCACACCAAACCTCTATCAGTGACATAGGTGGAATTGAAGTAGTGGACACAGAAGGCTGCAGATTTCTAGGTATTCACCTAGATGAAAATCTAAGATGGGTAAACCATATCAAATTTTTATGCAATAAAATCAGCAGTTCATTACATCTAATCAGCCAGTTATCAAAAGTAGTCCCACATCAGACATTAAAAACAATTTATTATGGAACGATTTTTGCACAGATTAATTACGGGATAGAGATATGGGGTTGTGCTGCCGGCATACATATGAACAGAATATTAACCCTACAGAAAAGAGCAATCAGAATTATCCATGGATTAGGGTATAGAGATTCATGCAGGGAAATCTTTGTTCATTATAAATACCTCACAGTCTACTCACTGTATCTTTACAAATTAATTATATTTTTTGTGACACATCAAAACAAAGCAACTAAGTGCTCTGATATGCATGCCTATAATACAAGAAATAAAGACTGCTACTACAGACAAAGAACAAAATTAAAAACAACAGACCATAGTCCATGCATTAGTGGTCAAATATGGTACAACAGATTACCGAGCTCTATAAGGTGCCACAAAGGGAACTTATTCAAAGTGAAACTGAAATATTTCTTGATTGAGAAGTGTTTATATTCTTTAAGTGAATATTAATATTAAACTAAAATAAATTATTTTTATATATATATATATATATATATATATATATATATATATATATATATATATATATATATATATATATATATATATATATATATATATATAGAGGGAAACATTCCACGTGGGAAAAATATATCTAAAAACAAAGATGATGTGACCTACCGAACGAAAGTGCTGGCAGGTTGATAGACACACAAACAAACACAAACATACACACAAAATTCAAGCTTTCACAACAAACTGTTGCCTCATGAGGCAACAGTTTGTTGCGAAAGCTTGAATTTTGTGTGTATGTTTATGTTTGTTTGTGTGTCTATCGACCTGCCAGCACTTTCGTTCGGTAAGTCACATCATCTTTATATATATATATGATATATATATATATATATATATATATAGTCGTGTAAAATCTGAATATTTGTAATAGGTACGATGTAACACCCAATATTGTGCCTTATTAGGTACAATGGTACATTTGTATCATGTATATGTAATCACATATGTATATATGACTGTACTAAACTTGTAAAAAAATGCTATGACGTTTGCAAAAGACACCAGTTGGTGTCTCCATGCAAAAAAAAATACAATAAATAAATAAACAATAAATAAATAAATAAACATTAGTAAGAATATTGTCCCGACAATCCTGAAGACAGCAAGGACAGATAAATATTAGAACTACATTATACAATCAGATTTACACCTCATGCATGCATATTGCTGACAAGAATTGCATACAGAAGAATAGAGAAAAAAGTTGTCTTGTTAGATGATAATTAGTTTGAGTTTAGGAAAGGTAAAGACATCAGAAAAGCAGTTCTAACATTGCATTAAATAATGGAGGCAAGACTTAACAAAAATCATGAAATTTTCATAGGATTTGCTGACCTAGAAAAAGCATTTGACAAATGAAATTATGCAAGATGTTTGAAATTCTCGGAAACAGAGGTGTAAAATATAGCAAAAGATACATAATATGGAGAGTGAGTCAAAAAGGACTTTACAACATTGGAATGTTATAGAAATTTATTGAGATAACTTACAGAATCAGCAGATGTGTCATTTTGTAGCAAACAACCTCAAGTTTGATTCATGTAGTGCATCAGTACCCCATTCTGCCACCCGAAGCACCAGCATAGTGCCATTTGGATGCTTTCACTGGTGTGAAGCTTGCTCACTGTGTGTGTGGATTTCATGAAACAAACTCTGCAACAACTATCCACACTGAATACACTAAAGAACCTACAAGCAGGTCTACAATTGTGGCTTCAAAGTTTGCTCTTAGCAAATTGAAAGTGTATGGCCTTCCTTCTTCATGGAGAGAACTGTCACTCAGATTGTGTATCTGGATATGCTTGAAAACTTTTTAATCCCACAGATTGAGGAAGATGACTGAGATGTGATGGTTTACTACCAGAAAGTTGGTGCACTTCCTCATTTCCTCATGGAATTTCACGGTTTCCTTGATAAGTGCTTCCTAGGTATGGATACCTTGCACTCTAGACTTGACACCACTGAATTTCTTATCTGGAGTTTCATTAAAGACCGTGTATATGTTCCTCACCTACCAAACAATTTGGTCAATCTGAAAAACTGAATCTACACTGGAGCTGAACAAGTTATGCCCAATTTTCTGCAATGATTGTCGAAGTAATTGATTACTGGTAGGATGTTAGCCACATCACATGATAATCACATTGAACCAAAATGACACTTGACACTTTATTTGAAACTTTATTCAGAGCAGCCAATATTTAGGAGGTGAAAGATATAGCTATTGAAATGGACTAGACTGTGCTGATCAACCTGATTTATAACTGGATAGCGCAACACATCCTTCACCATTCTCTGACCACTCATACAAATGGAAATTAGTTTATCTTCATAGCCATATTGTATGCTGCACATTTTCTGCAGATAAAATAGTATAAGACACAGTGGTTTTCACAAGTGGCTTTGCCCCCAGTGCCTTACATCAGGGGCAGGACTAGAGCGAGAGGTAGTAAGATGGGACACGAAAAGTTATGGCCCATGAGGATGGGGTTAGAAACAGGTTAAGTATTATAATGGACAAGGGTATTTTCTAGGATAGTTTATCAGTGGAATACTACTTTCATAGGTGTACCAGTAGTAAGAATGGTTAAGGGCCTATTTTTCAGTTTAGGGTACCAAAAGACAGTCCAAGCATTGGCAGATTGTGGGGTTCAGGTATTCCAATTATGAATGATTCCATTTAATAATGGGTGCTCCTCCATAGCTGCTTAGGATGTGTGTGTGCAGTTTATTAGGAGCAGGATTTATTTTCACTGCAGTGTTATATCTATGTGTTGCATCACAGGTGCCAAAGTTAAGATATTATCAGTTGGTTTAACATGGAAAAGGGTTTTATGGATCTTTCAGAGACATGAAGAGTGACAATCGGGATGACAGCTTACTTTGCAAAAGATGAGCAAATAAAATAGCCTGGAGAGAAGATATCAAGGTTCCAGAAGGATGACGAGAGGCTATCTTGTTCCTGAATCCAAATCATGAACACATTGTCACTGAATAAGAACAGGATGATGAATTGAGGATTTCGAGTAACTAGGAAGGATTCATGTATGTTGCAGTTCAATGTGATACCATAGTAATGTATGAAGCAAGTGCTCATGGTGGTGTTATGGATATGTCTGCTTACATTCCATCCAAATTTATTTATTACAGTATCAAAAATAAAGATCACAGCTTAAAAAGTCAAAATTTCTTGTATATTAATTATCAGAAGCCTGATTTCAAATATCACAGCAGTTACTTCAATATCAATGGATATCCAAAATCAAAAAAGCTTTCTCATAACCTTCATATATAACAAACATTGATTTCAGTACTTGAAATGTGCTGTAACCATCTTATAGTCTGGATTCCATTGTAGGAGCACCATTAAACATACAAATAGACCATTTAATGCAGGACCATGACCTTGTGCACTCTACTTTCTGTACATGAGATATGAAATTATTCACATGAAAGGAATTTTTCACATAGTACCACATGACTATGTACTTCGAATATGGCGGGAGTAGGAGTAAGCAGGAGACTTGATGAAGAGTAACAATGATTACTGTGTGAGTGATGTTATGTTGCGAAGCATTGTGAAGGGAGTGGCAAAAGAATGTGCACCTACATTGTGCCAGCTGTAGAAACAATGTCGGGGTTCCAGTTTGGCAGGTGGACTGGGTCAGGGGCTCTGTCACGTGAGCAGGGACAGGTGGCATGTGCATGGGCTAGCCATGTGATACACAGGTACCAGAGCTGGTGAGATGCAGCACACAATGGAGATGACATGGAGACATGAATTGGTAGGAGTGGACAGGACAGAGAGAGGGGTAACTATAGGACAGAAGGTGCTGGGACAGTGGGTTCGTGGAGTTTGACACCAGGAGTGTTTCGCTAGCAAAGCACAAATTGCAAGTATAACTCCCATCTACATTGTTGAGAAAAGCTGCTGTTGGAGGGAAGGATGCAGATAGCACAAGTTGTGAAGCCAGCCATTGGAATCAAGTATATTGTACTCAATGACATGTGCCACTGAATTGTCAACTTCGTTCTTGGCCAATAATTTGGTGGTGGCCATTCAGTCTGGTGGACAGCTGGTTGTTTGTCATACCCACATAAAATGCCATGCAGTGACTACAGTGCAGCTGGCATATGACATAGATGCTTTCTCAGGTGACCTTACCTCTAATGGGATAGGATAAGCCACCCGTACTCCCAACCCCCAGCCACAGCGGCACTACCCCAGTGGAAGTCCCAGGTGCAAGACTTGTTTGATCCACCCACCCAGCACAGACTACTCTGGTCAGGTCATAGGCTTAGCCTATTCCATTAGAAGCAGGGCCACCTGTGAAATCAGCCATATCATATACCAGTTTTTTTGCACTGCATCTCATTTAGGCATTACCACCAACTATCTGTCCACCAGAATAATGGCCATTGCCAAACTGTGGCCAAGAACAAAATTGACTATCCAGTGGCACACTACACCACTGAGCAAAACATACTCAAGTTCAATGGCTGCTTCACAATTCATATCATCTGGATTGCATCGCTCCAACACCAAGTAGTCTCAACTGCACAGATGGGAGTTATCCTTGTAACACATATTTCAGTCCTGTAACTCTTCTGGCCTCAATCTCTGCTAACCCACTGTCCCCATACTCTCTACCCAACAGTTTCCTGCCCCTCTGTCCTGTTGACCTCCGCCAATGTATGCCTCCAGGCTACAATCATCTGGTATCTGCATGTCACACCTGCCAACTCTCCCTCCTGCATTCCCATCTTATACACTTGCCGCCCCTTCTGAGCTGCTAGCTACCTATCTCCAACTGGTCCTCTTGCTTCCTGCTTCTTTCTCATTCCAGCTGCTCCACCTGATATAACCCTCACTCTCTACTCACCTGACGAACTACAACCCCAGCATCCTGTGACCAGCCAGCACAATGTAGGTGCACAGGTGTGTGTATGCACGCGTGTGTGTGTGTGTGTGTGTGTGTGTGTGTGTGTGTGTGTGTGTGTGTGTGTGTGTGTGGGCGCGTGCACGCACACATGTGTGTGTGTATAAAAATTGTAATTTACATGAAGAATAAAATCACAATTACAAACAGAAAAAGTAAAAAAAGTTCAAATACCTATGGGGGATACTTAAAAGAAATGATAATCATTTTATTATAGATGACATAAACTGTAAAAATCAGAGAGATGAGGTATAAGGGAATTTTTAGTTCCATTAGGAACAACAGACATCTGCATCTTAAGGGTCAAGAAGTGAGAACATGTGAAACATCAGGAAATATGCAACATAAAAGGAAACTAGCCAACATAAAGTAGTGTTTTTTGGAATGCTAAAACTAGAAGGATTACTATGTCGAAAGGATTGAAATTATCAAACTACACTTTAATAACAACATTTCATAAACATAAAATCACCTGTACACTAATTTTGATTTGATATTACTTTTAAATTTCACACATGCAGCAATGTAAACATACTCATTACTGTGACTGCTTTTATATAAGCAACAAGTATATCGAGACACATTTGAATTTATAACTTAATGTATAAAAAACAACAGAAGTGGTGGTCACAGATTTATAGCATTTTGTAACATGAAACTGGAATTAAGATTAAAATGGGTAACTTACTACAGATATATTTTCCTTTTCTGATTTCTTGCTCTTCTTTGTTTTCTTTTTCAATGAATCACCTTGCTCACATTTTTTCTTCTTCACCACATTTTTGTCTGAAGAACTAGAGCTATGTGATTCTTTCACTTCCTGAAAATAAAATTATTCAGTCATAATTTGCAGTTCTGAAATATATACACTGAAGAGCCAAAGAAACTGGTATAGGCATGCTTATTCAAATACAGAGATATGTAAACAGGCAGAATACAGCAATGTGGTTGGCAAGGCCTATATAAGACAACAAGTGTCTGGCACAGTTATTAGATTGGTTACTGTTGCTACAATGACAGGTTATTAAGATTTAATTGAGTTGAACATAGTGTTACAGTCAGCACATGAGAAATGTGTCACAGTATCTCCAAGGTAGCAATGAAATGGGGATTTTCCCATACTACCCTTCACAAGTGTACTATGAATATCAGGGATCCAGTAAAACATCAACTCTCCGACATCACTGTGGCCAGAAAAGATCCTGCAAGAACGGGACCAATGAGGACTGAAGAAAATCATTCAATGTGACAGAAGTGCAATCCTTCTGTAAATTGCTGCAGATTTCAATGCTGGACTATCGACAAGCGTCAGCATGCAAGCCATTCAATGAAACATCATCGATATGGGCTTTCAGAACTGAAGGGCCACATTTTTACCCTTGATGTCTGCATGACACAAAGCTTTATGACTTGCCTGGGCCTGTCAACACTGATATTGGACTGTTGATGACTAGAAACATGTTGCCTGGTTGGTCAAGTCTTGTTTCAAATGGTATGGAGTGGATGGACGTGTACAGGTATGGAGACAACCTCATGAATACATGGACCCTTCCTGTCAGCAGAGGACTGTTCAAGCTGGTGGAGGCTCTGTAATGATATGGGGACTGTGTAGTTGGAGTGATAAGGGTCCCCTGATATGTCTAGATATATGTAAGCATCCTGTCTGATCATCTGCATCCATTCATATCCATTATGGAAGGCATAGACTTGGTCAATTCCAGCACGACAATGTCACACCCCACATGTCCAGAATTGCTAAAGAGTGGCTCTAGAAACACTCTTCTGAGTTTAAACACTTCTGCTGGTCATCAAACTCTCCAGACATGAACATTATTGATTATACCTGGGATGCCTTGCAACATGCTGTTCAGAAGAGATCTCCCCTCTCTCTTACTCTTACAGATTTGTGGATAGCCCTGCAGGATTCATGGTGTCAATTCCCTCCAGCACTAGTTCAGACATTAGTTGAGTCCATGCCACATTATGTTGTGGCACTTCTGTGTGCTTGCAGGGGCCCTACACAATATTAGACAGGTGTTCCAGTTTCTTTGCCTCTTCAGTGTATGATTGCTAGTACTCAAATCATACTCAGAAAATGTACATTGAAAGATATTTGAAATAATTTGAGGATAATGTAATGTAATACGCTTTCTGGTGAAACTTCAGCACATGTGTGTGAAAGTTTAAAATCTTAAGTGTTTTCTATAAGGTAAAACAATTGTCTACCTTTTTTCTTAGTGCAATTCTCTAGGTAGACACAAATACAATTTCCTTAGGTCTCTAGACATGGAAATGTACAGAATAAATCTGGCTACTTACAGATATGCACAAAAGGTATGATACTGATATTCTTTTCTAGAATTTTTGAAAAAGCTATTCATTTAAGGCATGGTCCCTCTTTCTGAACTTTTAAATATCACAGTCTGGACTCTGTAATACTGTGCCAACAATTTACAGTGTATTCACATTGATTGACAGCACTTGAAACATACCCAAATTGTGAAAAATTATCATCTTGTATTTTTCATGAAAAATCAATAATATATTTCTGTCACATAAGGATTTTTGTTGTATAAATAAAACATATTATTACTGTTTTCATTGATTTCTATATAGAACAAAACATGAGATGCATGTTCCTTATGTACTTCCTGCAGAATGGACAAATACAAGAGAAAGGAACAATCATTTATAAGATTTTATATGGATCAATCTTGGATTATCAAAATGACATTAAATTTTATTTATTTGAAGAATGATGATTCATTCAAGGTTTCTTTCGGCAGCAAATCAATATACTTGATTGAGTATGCAATATAGCACTCTCCTATCATGTCCAAATTTGTGTGCGCATCATCAACAGCCACTGTGAAACCAGTAGCCACTCATCATCATAAATGAATGCAGACACATTATCAAATTGACCAAAACTACTAAAATGCATGCACTCTTTTACTAATGGGAATATTAAGCATTTACACTCCAAATTCCCCTTTAAGAACATTACCCCAAAAGAATTTTCAGTCTCTCTTTATGGTATTTGACAGCTCACATGCAACCAGTTTATGATTTCCTTTCCTCTGAACTCATAATTGTTTAAATAAGAACTTATATTTAGCATATATTTTGTAGGTAAATTTTCTTTTAGATTGCTGGTTTGCTCAAGAAAAGTAATCAATAATCAGGTTGTTATTCTTAAGTCTTTCCCATTGACATGTTGGCATCTTGAGGTGTTGAGTATTCTGCAAGATATTGGTATCACCCATGCACAGTGTTTTGACAATGTGATTTGTTGTCTTCATCGTGCACTACTTGAGACTGCTAATAGTATGAAATGGGTCTACTATTTACACTAATTGCCTCCCACCCTCTATGGTTAGTTCTGGGCATTCCATTCTCACTAGGAACATCCTGAGATGTTCTGTCTTCAGTCTGCTGCACCTAGTCATGAGCTGGTGTTCTGCTTTTGGTCCAGTGCACCTGACAGCAATCTGATGTTCTGTTCTTGGTTCAGTGCACTGTTGCTCTGTCTGGGATTTGTTCTCCATGTCCACATTCTCTGTTCTTCTATTTGTTGAATTCCTTTGCTTCCACCATTTAGTTTTAAGTAACTGCAGTGCAGAATTTCAGGTTTTGCTGAGTTGGTAGCCAATGTCATGATTCATGTGGTTTTTGAGCACCGTTATCTCTATTGACTCTCTTATAACACTGCCCCAGTATCTGGGGTCTGTGTCAGAACCCTCATCTTTTCATAGTTCGTGGAATGATTAAGTTCCTGACAATGCTCACTGAAAGCTGATTTAGTGGCCTGTCCTAGTTGGGCAAGCCCCCAATGTTATTGGCATCTGATGTCCACTGTCGTGGTTGTTTTTACAATGTGTGATATGCCACACTGGCAAGGAATATTATAAATTTCTGGTTTTTAAAAGTCCTAGTCATTTTTCACATTTCTAGTCCTATTTTGAGTAGGTGAACAGAACACATACTTAATGTCTCAGCTCTTGAGAATCCTGCTGATCTTGGCAGACATAGATCCCGCATTGGGCAGGTAAGCTGCAGTCCATCTTCACTTTGCTCTTCTTCTCTGTTATATGGCGAAAAGCCTTCTGAATATGTTTGATCATGCATCCATTTTTGCAGAAGACTGAGTGTAGATGCTCTATTTCTGATGTCAAACTACACTGAGGCCAAATGACCCATCTGCTCTCCTTTTGACAGGTAGATCCAGAAATGGCAGCTGACCATTCTTATCCAGTTTCTTAATGTATTTTGTATTTGGGCAGCATGAGTTAAGATGTTCCAGAAACTCACAGAGCCTCTCCTACCATGAGGCCAGATCACGAAGGTATTATCCACATACCTGAAGAAGCATGTGGGTTTATATCTAGCTGTCTCTTACGCTTCCTCTTCAAATTTCTCCATGAACAGATCGGCTATCACCAGTGACAGGGGCTGCCCATGCCTGCTCCTCCTGTCTGCTCGTAATACTGGCCCTCATAGAGAAAATATGTTGATGCCAGTATACACCTGAACAGGACCATCAGAGCATCATAAAATTCCTCTGAAATCAGTTCCAATGAGTCATTAAGTGGTACCTTTGTAAACAGGGATTCCACATCAAAACTAACCATTACATCAGATTCTGTGATAAGTGGCTGCTTCAGATAATGCAAGAAGTCTTCTGAGTTGTGGGTGTGGGGAACTCTAGTTATGACTCATTAATCATTTAGTCAGTCATTACATACAAGTATTCTGATGTTATACAGTGCGGACTTACTATGCCAAACAGTCATATAGGTTCAGCACTGTGGCAATCAAATGGCATGCTATTATACATTGGTAGAACACTGGGAAATTATAGTTGTTCCGCTAACAAGACTGAAAACAAAACACTTGTGTGACCCATACTTGAATACTCCTCAGATATGTGGCTGGACTAACAGGGGACTTTGTGTTTTCTGCCCGCTTCCGATATGAGTGTGTAATCTGCAAACATAGCCAAAATCATCAAAAGTCAGTCACCAAACAAGGGTTGTTATCCTAATAGTGGCAAGGTGTATCTGGTAGTAACTCATGTGATATACTGTGCAAGACTGAACTAGCGATTGCCTCACCTCATTCCCAGAAGAGTGGACATGATGTGTCATGTGTGTCCCTGGCTGTGATCACTGCTTCCAAGATGAAATGCTTCTGAGCTCCAACTGATACCCACCATTGACAGGGATTAGGGCGCTGCATATAGGGCATTTTGCTCATTCATGGCATGCATGTGTACAAATGCTTGAAGTGAGGAGGCTGTGATCAAACGTGGTGCCGTGATGAGGCGAGGGCAGAGGCCACCCAGTCTGGCGTGCTCACTGCACTGCTCTTGCGGCCATTTAAGTTTCAGCTTTGTGTGTTTGCATGCTGATGTTGCTCCTGACATACTCTCATCAGTTGATGGAACTAAACTCACATCACTTTACTTACGGTGTAGACATATATTCCTGGGTGGTAGTGTCTAATGATAACATCACTGCGATCCATAAGAGAAAATAGCTTGCTTTATGCAGTACAGTAACGTAAAATATGAAACTGTTTGGAGTTTCACAGGAAAACTATGTAACTATCAACTTTTGTTGGTCTTGTAATGAAAAATCACATTGCTGTTTCTTATGACACTATCTGTTTCATTGATTCAAATGTATATACGTGAAATTGACCACCTGAAAAATCAGAAATCTAACGGGAACAAAATTGTCTGCAAATTATTCTCTGTTATTATAATTACACTGAATCGACTCATTTCGGATCAAGTTTGCTTTGTCTCCCTAGCACCGCTCAGATGAATGGGTGTCGAAATACCTGACAGGTACGAGGGTGGCACTGAGGGTGTTATCAAACTGGGGAGTCTTACAGGGACCCTTTGCTGTTTTATTGATGCAAATGTCAACATTGCACTCCTCCATGGTCATGAGATATGAGGGCACAAAACAGGAGGGCTGAAAAAGCATAAACACCCTTTTCTGCTTTGGAAAATGTTCAAATTTCGTCGAACAGTTTTGAACGGTCGCCAG
The DNA here is from genome assembly GCF_021461385.2 of Schistocerca piceifrons. NCBI lineage: Eukaryota > Metazoa > Arthropoda > Insecta > Orthoptera > Acrididae > Schistocerca > Schistocerca piceifrons. The sequence goes on from NC_060149.1 coordinate 255,670,944, forward strand.
AAGTTGCACGTTGTATACCAGAGCAAAAACTGCGGCTTCGCTACACTCAAAATAGAATAGAATAGACTAGAATAGAATATTTTTATTAGCCTCTCAGTATTTTTCATACAACTGGCTTCGTCAAAGTTTACAGAGGGTTTTAGTTTTAGTACAATATTCAAATAGTTACAGAAAGGGGAGAAAAGGAACTAAAGACCGTTACTTCAGCATTATGTAAAACAATGTTTTATACAGTAATTAAATACACACATAAGAAAAGAATCACTGTAAATAACTAGCTTATATAATATCAAAACATTTTCTTCATAACTTAGGTAAAACATATATTTTGATGATTAGTTTCTAAGAATTCTTCAGTTGTAGAGAATTTGTTGTTTTTTAGCCAGGTTTGCAATGTATTCTTATATTTACTTAGTGGTACTGTACGAGCTGAGCATGCTAACTTGAAAAATTTTATGCTTAAGTACTTATAGTTATTATGGACTACAGTAAGTCTTGTGGAAGGCAAGTCCAGCAGGTGACTGTTTCTTGTACTGTGTGCATGCACATCACATCTCATGTTCAATTTTTTCAGACTTTCTCTGGCATATATTAAACAGTTATATATGTACATGCTTGGCACTGTCATTACGTCAAGAGATTTAAAATAATTTCTGCAGGACTTCTGGGTGCTAACCCTTCCATGCACCTGATTGCTTTCTTCTGCCATCTGAAAATACATTCAGCCCCTGGGGAGTTACCCCAAAGCAATATTCCATATTGCAGTTGGGAATGAAAAAAAGCATAGTATGAGTGGAGTAGCAATTGCTTGCTCACACTGTTTCTTAATTTATACAATAAGAAAAGTACTCATGCTAGTTTACTACATAGATAATTGGTGTGTCCTTCCCATGAGAGCTTTTGGTCTATGATTAGTCCAAGTAATTTCACTGTTTTGTTTTCATTTTTAGTTACTTTGAGATTAAATATTATTTCTTCTGTTTTTGTTGGATTTATGCACAGCTGGTTAGCCTGACACCAGTAATTAGCCATTTGCATCATTTCTCTATTTTTGTCCAGTACACTCTGTAAGTTCTCTCCTGTACTTATTAATGTCATATCGTCAGCATATAGTATGTTCTTACACGGTATGTAATTCGAGAAGTCATTAACATAGACAATGAACAGAAAAGGTCCAACAATAGAGCCTTGGGGTATTCCTCTTTCTATAGGGAGTATTTCTGACATCTGCTTATTTGCATATACAAGTTGTAATCTATTGCTTAGATAATATTTGAATAGACAGAGTGTATCATCTTCAATGACATAGTATTTTAACTTTTTGATGAGTATGTCATGTGACACCAAGTCAAATGCTTTACTTAGGACAGTAAGTGTTCCAGACATTGATACCCTTTTTTCATACCCTTCATAAACATTGCTCACCAAAGCTTCTACTGCTTTTACAGTTGATGGGTGTGACCTGAAGCCAAACTGTTAATCATTTAAAATTTTGTTGGTTTCAAAATACCTGTATATCTGCTTATGCACACAATTTTCTACTAACTTGGATATGATTGGTACTATTGAAATGGATCTGTAGTTATTTGGGAGGTTTCTTTCACCTTTTTTATGAGTCAGACCACTTTGTCCCTGTTGCTGACTGCACTGCGAACTCTCGTTTTCGCTTGCAAAATGTGTGGGAATCAACGCGCCACGGAAATGGTGGTTTCATTGACGCCCTGTATGCCACCTACCTAGGGCTTTTCGTGTCGATTCTGAGCGGTGGGTGTCTGAAATAATTTGCTCGGCCACACATAACAAAACGGTGTGACTTCAACGCTGGGTGTCGCGGTTATGAACCCCATCGCAAAGGTGTCAAAAGAAGGGTTGAAATGTAGCCAAGAAGGGGTGTAATGACTTTCCCATCATGTGACACGTCCACGATGGCGTTGGACAGAATTGTGGTGAGATTCAGCGCCAATGTGATATCATTAACCCACCTTACATTTCACACGAACTTCTGAGCTGTAGCCTATTTTTCGCGTGTGTTGCTGTTTGAAGTGTCGCCAAGCTCGAGGGTGACGTCGCAGGGGAGCCACGCTTTTGCACCATCACAGAGGAAGGTTGTAGGCACCTTTGAGCCAAATTTCAAACTTATGCGTCGCAATAGGAAATTCGGTGATACTTTTCTGCGCAGTGAAGAACCGCTTTTCAGGGCAGGAACTATGCATTATTCAGCCCCTTACGTATCCACCGTACATATATTTCACAGGTAAAATTAGGTAAAAATCAGTTCGCACAGTTGAGGACAAGTATTCGTACTTCCCAAGCTTTATCTGTGAATGGAACAGGAAGAAACCGTGGTACAATAAAATGTACTCTCCCTCACGCACATCACAGCTATTCGAAGAGTACAGATATAGAATACTTTCAAAAGAAGTGCGAAACTTGTAAATCCCTTCACCCATTTATTGTTGAAAACCAAGGTGCATGCTTTTAATAAACCTTCATCAAATATGCATAAATTTGTTTTGGAGATAAATCATACGGAACTTACAATTTTATGATTGTATAGAGTTCCACTTCATCCATTTGAACGAATCATGCACAACAAGACGACTTTAAAAAGCAATATAATCAAAATTATTCTGTATGTCAAACCGACACTGCATTTACAGTGTGCAACATAATTAAAATAAATCACTGGTGTATTTGTACTCTCTGTGCCAATCTAATAAATTTTTACTTAGCACTCTTAAATGCAATTACTCTTCTATCCCAGTAAAAAGCCACTTATTGTTACTTATTTAACAAAACTGCTAATTCATTGCTAATTGCTCCTGATGACGAAAACTATTTAATGAAATTTTCCAGTGGAATTGTTAAAGGACAGTTTCTTATTGAATTGAATTGAACTGAATTACCACCCTAATGACAAGTTTGTCCGCAGCTCGTGGTCTTGCGGTAGCGTTCTCCCGAGTTCGATTCCCGGCGGGGTCAGGGATTTTCTATGTCTCAAGATGACTCGCAAGCCGCCGAAGTGGCGTCAGCTAAAAAGGACTTGCAATTTCGGCGGCCGAACACCCCGCATGAGGTCTCCCAGCCAACAATGCCGTACGATCATTTCAATGACCAGCTGTAGTTTAACGTTGTTACCGAAACGTTCTTGGCCGACTTACTTAAAAATTGCAGAAAATTCTTGACAGTCTTACTTCAGATTTTTGACATTACTCTCATAAACGTTCGAACAGACAAAGATTTTAAAGAGATATGGTATATATACATAAAAATTATACATTTATGTGAAGACAAGTCGTAGTTTAGCGTTGTTGCCAAAAATCTCGAAACGTTTGTGACCGATTTACTTCAAATATTTACATGATGCTGTAATAAATATACACACGGGCATACAATTTACTTCAAATTTTGACACGATAACGAGATAAACTTTCGAACGGGCATAGGCTACACATTTTTAAGTGTACATGATACACATATACGGTATATACCATATACAGGGGAAAAGTTAGTAGCAAAAATCTCGGAGTGTTCTTGGTCTGTTTAGTTCAAATTTTTAACGATACTCTAATAAACGTTCAGGAGGAGGTAGGCTACATATTTTTAATATATATGGCACCGTATGTAATACATAAAGGGGAAACACTGTTAGCAAAAATATCAAAATGTTCTTAACCAATTTACTTCAGCTTTTTGCTCGATACCCTAATGAATGTCCGGACGGACGTAGGCTTGATATTTTCATGGTATATAAATTAACTGCCAAAAAAAATTAGTACACTCTGAAAGACGAAACCGATTTTGATACGATGACGACCTAGGGGATAGAAGGCGTACTGATATGGTTTCAAGGTCGTCCGCCAACAGATAACCAAAGTGCCATGTGTGCTGCAGAAGTGTAAAGCAAGCAGGCTACCATGCCGTGGAGATGCACTCGTGCTTCCTGTAGCCAACTGAGCGAGTTTGAAAGGGGTCAACTTGTGGTCTTCCGAGTGGCGGGATGGTCCTTACGTAGAACTAAGTTGGACGTGCTGCGTCACTTGTGCAACGATTCTGCCATCAGTGGCCACGCGAACATTCTCACACCCCTAGACGAGGTTCTGGACGTCAACGCAGCACAGGCGCGCGACAGGATCGTCGTGTTGTAACGGCAACAGTGGCAGATCGTACAGCTACTATAGCACAGATAAAGAGGGCTTTTGAGTCGAGACGGGTAACACGAACTGTTGCGAACCGGTTATTATCAGTGGGGCTACGTGCACGCACGCCTCTAGCCCTTCTTAGACTCACGCCACAGCATCGACGCGCAGGACTCTACTGGCGCCGTCAAATGATCACTTGGAAGATGGAAAGGAGCGCCGCGGTCTTCAGCGATGAAAGCAGATTCTGCCTGCAGACAAGCGATGGTCGTTTGTGCGTACGACGTAGACCTGGTGAGCACTGTCTAGTAGAGTGCATTCGTCCAAGATATGCAAACGCGATAAGCTACATCTCTCGTTCACCTTTGGTGTTTCTGGAGGGAACGCTAGCCAGCACTCGGTATGTGCAGAATGTTGTTAGATCCGTTCTTTTGCTGTTCTTGTAACAGAAAGGTGACGTGTTGTTCCAACAGGATATTGCTCACCCACACACTGTGCGTGAAACACAGTGTGCTCTGCTAGACTTGCAGCAGCTTCCCTTGCCATCATGATCTCCAGACTTAGCTCCAATGGAGCACATTTGGGATATGATGAGACGAGAAGTGACTCGTCAACCAACAACAGGTCGAGCAGGCGTGGCATAACGTAAGCCAGGACAGTATTTGCCATCTGTATGATCGACTGGATGCCGGAGTCGATATCTGGCACTTCAGAACCGCTTGTGCTTTTGATCTGTAAATGTAATCATTTCATGTACTCCAAATGCACTGTTGCAACAATAAATCATGAGTGGATTGGAAACTTCTAAAAGGCTGTAGGCTACTATTTTTTTTTCTCTGATAAACTTTCAGATCGACGTAGCAGAATTTCAAATCGTTTTACGATGCTCTAACAAATATTTAGACAGACATTGTCTGTAGATATAGTTTTTAAATATATGTAACATACAGATATATATTTTATATATAATGGGGAAATGTTGTTAGCAAAAATATCGAAAAGTTGTTGATCGTTTTACTTCAAATTGTTACACAATAATCTACTAACATTCAGACGGACACAGGCTATATTTTTTTTAAACAACAATTAACATTTTCATGTTAAAACCGTCTGCGAGAAAGAAAATTCTGTGCTGTGAAAATGTGCGGTTTCATTGTTGTTCTCGCAGTCAGTTTTACCTTAGATATCAGGGCACTGAAACCATTAGACAAATTGTTTCTTCCATACATAAATTTCTCCTGTCCGCGGTTCGTGGTCTTGCGGTAGCGTTCTCGCTTCCCGCGCATGGGGTCCCGGGTTCGATTCCCGGCGGAGACAGGGATTTTCTCTGCCTCGAGATTACAGAGTGTCGCAAGTCACCGTAGTGGCATTAAAGAACTTGTGGAGTGGCGGCCGAACCGCCCCGCGCATTGGTGCCATTATCATTATTATTTCTCCTGAAAGATAATTTTAAACAAAATTGTATACACAACAGTGTGCTGTTTTAAGAGGAAAGGGGAATGTTGTACATATGGCTTATCGACTTATGTCTAGAGTACTACTGTGGAATCTGAATCACCAGAAATTTTTCAGTCTTACCCGTCCACAGATTAAAACTATAAGAAATTTTGTTATTGAAGCTCACAGATTCTCCTGTACCCCTTATATTAATGATCTAAACCGATTTACCCATTCATTTAAATTGGCTTCATTTCCCAATAGCCGGCCGGTGTGGCCGAGCGGTTAGGTTAGGTTAATTGCCGGCACGGTAGCTCAGCGTGTTCGGTGAGAGGGTTAGCTGCCCTCTGTAATAAAATAAACTGAGTTAACCGATCAACGACGGACCAGGTGTCTTACGACTTCCGCCCCGAGCAGATGCACCGAACGAAATCGAACATGGCACGGTAGCTCAGCGTGTTCGGTCAGAGAGCTGGTTGGCCTCTGTAATAAAAAACTGAGTGGAAGGATCAACGAAAACGAACTTGACCGGATGTCATGTGACGTCCGCAACGACCAAACACATCGATAAAAAAAAAAAAAAAAAAAAAAAAAAAAAAAAAAAAAAAAAAAAAAAAAAAAACGGTTCTAGGCGCTTCAGTCTGCAACTGCGCCACCGCTACGGTCGCAGATTCGAATCCTGCCTTGGGCATGTGTGTGTGTGATGTCCTTAGGTTAGTTAGGTTTAAGTAGTTCTCAGTTCTAGGGGACTGATGACCTCAGATGTTAAGTTCCATAGTGCTCAGAGCCATTTGAACCATTCCCCCCACCCCCCCCCCCACCCCACCCCACCCCCCGCTCCCCAATAGAGGTTTCGTCTGCAATAACAAACTCAATGCTGAAGGTCAGATAGAGGGGGAGGGGGCAGAAAATGGACAGAGAGAGGGAGGAGAAGGGAATTCCGATGCATATGTAACAGTTACGAAGCATTGTCGGGTTCGTTAGTTTTGTGACAAAAACAAGCTGGTTAAGTGTAATACTCGCTGTTATCTGGACGACTTATTAAATCTGCAGACAGGAAGAGAGACCAGCAAGGTATCGGAAATAATTTCCATCAAATAATATGGAAACATTAATAAAAATAAAATTACTGCTGCAGGCTGTATGTCTTGACGTAGGTAGGACGTTGCTCCAGAACATTCACCTCAGAGATCACGCGGCCTGCCCACGATATAAATAGACGTTGCCTTACAGCACTTCTCACGTGTCTGACCCACCCAGTGCTTGCCGCATTTACTCCTGTAGCAGAATTCTGATAAAACGTTTCCAAACGTACAGCGAGTATAAACGGACAAATTGTCCGAGAGTAATGTCTCTCAACCTTCAGAGATATTAACATCTTGTTCTTTATTCCGATACATGACGCCACTTCTCCAGCATTCTTGACAGTGTCAAGTTCGAGAAAGAGCTATCACGTAACACATACACCAACATCAATACAACACCTGAAGACATTTTTATAGTTAAAGAAGACTGCCCACACAGTCAATTAAATACTACGTGGTTATAACTTAAGTGCAGCTACTCACAGAAGACCAGTGTGGGCTGCATTTATCGTATGACGTCAAAACTTGGTAGATCTGCTAATGTGTTAATACCGAACCGGTTTACGCTGGAAAAAATTAATTTCAGTTCTGGGCACCAGGTATTGTACATAGGTTGTATGACGGTATGACATCCACGGTGTCATTTGACAAGGAATAACAGTGAACAGTATGGCTATCGAGAAGAGACCGTGCGCTATTAGTGAAACTGTTTTATGTGAACGGCAGCAACTACAGTGCTACATTGAGAGAGTTCGGCCGATTGAAAGGTCTGAGGAGAGGCTTTATGTTATTAAATGGTTCGAAGAAGATGATAATGAAATTTGAAAACACGGGTGAGGTTTTTGTGGCACCTGGACGAGGAGGTCGACTTATACTGATGGAAGTTATTGCCGAGTTTACTGTTGCTGTAACTGAGCATGCAGTATGTGCCCCAGGTAGTGTTGGCGCTCGTGCAGTTTCAAGAGAACTGTCCATCCCATGGTCAACATTATGGAAAGTTTTATGGTCCGTTTTACACTGTTACTCGTACAAGGGCTTAGGCGATGCAGCAACTGAAACGTCACGATCCGCAGCAACGTTCTGAATTTGCTTTTTGGTTTATGGGCAAGGGGGGAGGTGGGGGGCGGAGGGAGCGGCTCGGATTGATGTTGATATGTGGCTGGGCAATATTCTATGGAGTGACGAGACACATTTTATAGAATAAGGTGCAGTGAATACACAGAACTGCGGAATATGGGGTACTGTTAAATCACGTGTTGTGCACGAAGAGCCATTGCACTTGCCATATGTGACTGTGTGGTGTGAACTCATAAGCACCTTTATTCTCGACCCATTCTTCTTTGAAGAGAATACGTCTAGAGAGCATGTCAGGTCTACCGTGACGTCTACACGTTATCAAGGAGGACAAGGAGGAGGGAATTAGTGATTACCTTCCCGTCGACAAAGAGGTCATTAGACACGGAGCACAAAGTCGGATCGGGAAAGGAAGGGGAAGGAAATCGGTCGTGCCCTTCAAAAGGAACAGTCCCGACATTTGCCTGAATCGATTTAGAGAAGTCATGGAATAAAATTAATCGGGATGGCCGGACGCGGGTTTGAACCGTCGTCTTCCCGGATGCGAGTCCTGAGTGCTAACCACTGCGCCACTTCGCTCGGTTACACGTTATCGAGACCTCCTTGTACAGCATGTCATTCCTGCCTTGGAAGAACGTAACTGTGTGGAAACCGCTGTTTTCATGCGAAATGGGGCAACACCTCATGACGCTCGCCTAGTGGGCCGCGCGGGATTAGCCGTGCGGTCTGAGGCGCTGCAGTCATGGATTGTGCGGCTGGTCCCAACGGAGGTTCGACGCCTCCCTCGGGCATGGGTGTGTGTGTTTGTCCTTAGGATAATTTAGGTTAAGTAGTGTGAAAGCTTAGGGACTGATGACCTTAGCAGTTAAGTCCCATAAGATTTCACACACATTTGAACATTCGCCTAGTGGAGGCCTACTTAATGCGACATTCCACGAACCTGTTATTTCCAAATGTTTTCCAGATACGTGACCTCCAAGATTACCTGATCTGGATCCATGTGACTTTTCGCAATGGGGATACCTAAAAGAATGCATTTACCAGAGACACGTTCGGTCTCTACCTGATCTGAAGGCTTGGAACACATTGCTAAGATTCCATCGGAACTGCTGCGAGTTAGTGTTGGTCACGTCGTCTTACGGATGGACCAAATCGTCGACTTTTCCGGTGCTCATACTGAACAAATTGTGTAAACGGCGCTTAATAATGAAATCAACATTATGCATTTCACACTTGTTTGAACTTTTCTGCTCATGTCCTGTTCCTAATCCATTACAATGGAAAGATTTCCACCTACTGTCCAAAAATGGAACTAATTATTTTTCCATCGTAAATCCGTTTCACATTAAGGCATTAGCATATGTACCAAGTTCCGCTGCCATACGATAATTACACCTCACAGTTTACCTCTGTCAGCAGCTGCATTTTAATCATAACCACTCCGTACCAATACCGAATACGTCTAGGTCTGCCATCAACCAAACACGAACATGCTGCTAAATTACAGAAATACATGAACTAACCCATCATCAGATCAGCGTAGTCTGTAGGTGCTTTCATGTACTCTTCATATAAGGGCCACAATGATGTAATCAAAGAGAAGAAATATCATTTTATGTATAATAAGAGAGCAAACAAAACATGAAACTTCTGATGTAAAAAAAGAGAAGAAATATCATTTTATGTATCATAAGAGAGCAAACAAAACATGAAACTTCAGCGTCGAAAGGATGACATCTCTTGGAATTGGAAACTTTCCCAAGTATATGGAGTGCAATACAGCGCAACATGTCGTCGTATAGTTATAAATTCTGCAGTCCATTTGGCATAGCTTCATGATAACGTGACAAACTAGGAAGATAAGGTCTGCCTTGGTTCAGGCCAAATCTGTTACGAATCAGCTCTCCCGGCCAATTTAAGTGTTGATTTGGAATGTTTTCCTCATTCATCTCCTTGAATGCTCGCCCTGGGTTAAATTTCACCTTGACAACGCAGCTTTCAAGACGTACTTGGTTCAATTTTTACTATGTCAGTCAGAATTCAGGAATAGACATGAAAACAATTCATCAGTCCATTTACATGATCGAATGTTAAGTTCTGTAACAATGAAAAAAGAACAGTACTACATATGGCATCAAAGTTTTTTAAACTTTACTGTTCTCCACAGCCGGCCGAAGTGGCCGAGCGGTTCTAGGCGCTACAGTCTGGAACCGCGCGGCCGCTACGGTCACAGGTTCGAATCCTACCTCGGGCATGGATGTGTGTGATGTCCTTAGGTTAGTTAGGTTTAAGTAGTTCTAAGTTCTAGGGGACTGATGACCACAGCAGTTAAGTCCCATAGTGCTCAGAGCCATTAGAACCATTTTTGTTCTTCACACTGAGGAGTATTAAGCAGTGACATTTGATGCGTTATTTTTGTTGATATAAACGGTGTTTGTTTTAACTTGCAAGAACTAAATATTTCGAAAAATACGCATGGTACGAAAAAATGTTCCATATGAAACGTTAATATTTTCAAAGGGGACACACGTTTGTGCTAAAGCTGTTCACCCCCTGCCCCAATGGGGATGAACTTTTTGTTTCCAAATGGAACCCCCGCCCCCCCCCCCAATCCCCTTTTTACTGCAGATTCGGAGTTTACACCAAGATATACCTATGGTGTACCCGAAACAATTTTTTTCCTTTGTGGCAGATGGTGCTGTAATCGACAAAATTTAATTTTTCCGGCGTTTGCAATTAAGAACCGACTCATTTGATTCAACATATACTTGGAATAAAAATTTAAACTTTTTATTCTAAACAGTTGATATTTTTGCTAAAAATTTAATTTATTTTTGCACATTTGATTGTACAATAAAACTTTTATATGTTTATACATATAAAGTCTGATAAATAAGCTACTTTTAACGTAACTTAGTTTTGTGTTCTTTTCGGGATTGATATCAGTGAGTCCCCACACCATCAGGACGCTTGGTTTCAGCGAGTCCCTCGAAACTCATCATCTACATCTACATCTACATCTACATTTATACTCCACAAGCCACCCAACGGTGTGTGGCGGAGGGCACTTTACGTGCCACTGTCATTACCTCCCTTTCCTGTTCCAGTCGCGTATGGTTCGCGGGAAGAACGACTGTCTGAAAGCCTCCGTGCGCGCTCGAATCTCTCTAATTTTACATTCGTGATCTCCTCGGGAGGTATAAGTAGGGGGAAGCAATATATTCGATACCTCATCCAGAAACGCACCCTCTCGAAACCTGGCGAGCAAGCTACACCGCGATGCAGAGCGCCTCTCTTGCAGAGTCTGCCACTTGAGTTTATTAAACATCTCCGTAACGCTATCACGGTTACCAAATAACCCTGTGACGAAACGCGCCGCTCTTCTTTGGATCTTCTCTATCTCCTCCGTCAAACCGAGCTGGTACGGATCCCACACTGATGAGCAATACTCAAGTATAGGTCGAACGAGTGTTTTGTAAGCCACCTCCTTTGTTGATGGACTACATTTTCTAAGCACTCTCCCAATGAATCTCAACCTGGTACCCGCCTTACCAACAATTAATTTTATATGATCATTCCACTTCAAATCGTTCCGCACGCATACTCCCAGATATTTTACAGAAGTAACTGCTACCAGGGTGATTTCGATGTGTTCTTCTGTCCAACCGCAGTAACTCTCGCACCGTGTGCTAAGCAGCTACAGCCGGAGTACAGTCCACAACCATTCCAAGGAAAAATGTTCAGGATACACACACAACACGTCGGGTGAAGTCTACGCAAGTCCCACCGCTCAGCGCCTCAACACGTCACGCGCCACACCGCTGTCTCTATAACCTCGTACCAAATTACTCGGCAACACTACTCTCTGGAGCCTTTTCTGCTGAATTCGAAGTGATTGATGTTTTATCTATAGAAGAGAACATGGAAATAATTCTAATTTATTGTGAGGCAGCAAGAAATTTGGCCGTTGCTGTCGCTCCTTATACCGAACGTTTTGCTGCTAGGGCCCCATCTTGAAAGACTATTTATCGTGTTGTAAAACAATTTACTATCGAATGAAGTGTGACGCCTATTAAAAGAGCTCGTAGAGCAACTGTTACGGGGAATAGCAACAATGAAACTGCAGTACAATTGTTGTACAAACAAATTTTCAAAACTAAACTTTTAATAAAAATATCAACGGTTTAGAACAAAAAGTTTAAATTTAAACGCAGATGTAATGTAGAATCAAATGAGTCGCTTCTTCATTGCAAAAACTTGAATTTTATCGATTACAGTGCCATCTACTACGAATGGAAGGAAGATATATTCGGTAAACCCTCGGTATATATTGGCGTAGAATCCGAATATGCAATGAAAATGAAAATTTGGGGGGGGGGGGGACAAGCTTTTGCACAATCAGACGTCCCCTTTCAAAATATTAAATCTTTATCTGCAACACTTTTTCGCATGATGCGAATTTTTTGAGATATTTAGTTGTTCCAAACTAAAACAAACACCCTATATAACAGTATTTCATCAATCGATCATGTTTCTTTTTTCTATTTCAGATTTGTAATTTTCAGTATCGATCTAACTGTTATTGGTAACTACACAGGGTGGTCAGAAACAGTCTGCAGAGCTTGTAAAGATGCTGAAGGGTAGGCTGTGTTGTGAAACATTGTTAAGAAAAAATTCGATACGTTGCGCCGTTATCGCGTTAACTAGCATTGAACTTAGCAGATCAGGCCGTTGCGCGCGCAAATTCAAGCGGCCCATCAGGGACGGTGTCGTCAAACGTGTGCTTCGGTTTTGTTTCCCAAAACCGAACAGGAGAGCGATACAAAAACTGGATATGCGACGGTAGTAAGGAGCCGAAGGCTGAAAAGTCTCGTGTGCCATCATCTACGCTATAACAGCTGACATTAACTTCATCTGGGGGCCGCTTGACTTAAGCGCGCAACAGCCTGATTGACTAACTTCAATGCTAATCAACTCCGAAACGGTACAATGCATCGAAAAGAATTATTTATCAGCACAATATTTCCTGCAACACCCTTAGAAGTTTTTCAGACTGTTTGTAATCTCCCTGTATATACACTCCTGGAAATTGAAATAAGAACACCGTGAATTCATTGTCCCAGGAAGGGGAAACTTTATTGACACATTCCTGGGGTCAGATACATCACATGATCACACTGACAGAACCACAGGCACATAGACACAGGCAACAGAGCATGCACAATGTCGGCACTAGTACAGTGTATATCCACCTTTCGCAGCAATGCAGGCTGCTATTCTCCCATGGAGACGATCGTAGAGATGCTGGATGTAGTCCTGTGGAACGGCTTGCCATGCCATTTCCACCTGGCGCCTCAGTTGGACCAGCGTTCGTGCTGGACGTGCAGACCGCGTGAGACGACGCTTCATCCAGTCCCAAACATGCTCAATGGGGGACAGATCCGGAGATCTTGCTGGCCAGGGTAGTTGACTTACACCTTCTAGAGCACGTTGGGTGGCACGGGATACATGCGGACGTGCATTGTCCTGTTGGAACAGCAAGTTCCCTTGCCTGTCTAGGAATGGTAGAACGATGGGTTCGATGACGGTTTGGATGTACCGTGCACTATTCAGTGTCCCCTCGACGATCACCAGTGGTGTACGGCCAGTGTAGGAGATCGCTCCCCACACCATGATGCCGGGTGTTGACCCTGTGTGCCTCGGTCGTATGCAGTCCTGATTGTGGCGCTCACCTGCACGGCGCCAAACACGCATACGACCATCATTGGCACCAAGGCAGAAGCGACTCTCATCGCTGAAGACGACACGTCTCCATTCGTCCCTCCATTCACGCCTGTCGCGACACCACTGGAGGCGAGCTGCACAATGTTGGGGCGTGAGCGGAAGACGGCCTAATGGTGTGCGGGACCGTAGCCCAGCTTCATGGAGACGGTTGCGAATGGTCCTCGCCGATACCCCAGGAGCAACAGTGTCCCTAATTTGCTGGGAAGTGGCGGTGCGGTCCCCTACGGCACTGCGTAGGATCCTACAGTCTTGGCGTGCATCCGAGCGTCGCTGCGGTTCGGTCCCAGGTCGACGGGCACGTGCACCTTCCGCCGACCACTGGCGACAACATCGATGTACTGTGGAGACCTCACGCCCCACGTGTTGAGCAATTCGGCGGTACGTCCACCCGGCCTCCCGCATGCCCACTATACGCCCTCGCTCAAAGTCCGTCTACTGCACATACGGTTCACGTCCACGCTGTCGCGGCATGCTACCAGTGTTAAAGATTGCGATGGAGCTCCGTATGCCACGGCAAACTGGCTGACACTGACGGCGGCGGTGCACAAATGCTGCGCAGCTAGCGCCATTCGACGGCCAACACCGCGGTTCCTGGTGTGTCCGCTGTGCCGTGCGTGTGATCATTGCTTGTACAGCCCTCTCGCAGTGTCCGGAGCAAGTATGGTGGGTCTGACACACCGGTGTCAATGTGTTCTTTTTTCCATTTCCAGGAGTGTAAATGAAAATACCTTTTGTGAATATTTTCTGTTTATTAAATCGTTGGATACTTTAAATCATAAATGTATGCAATTTCAGATTGTTTATTCAAAGAGGTGGCATCTATATTCCTATTAACAATAGGACATATGCTACTGAAAGGTGTTTACCTTTTTTAGGTATCAAAGACGTCGGCCTTAAAATTTTTGGATAACTGTTAAACGTTTGAGGTACAGTAAGTTTCTTGAACAGCCTGTCAAATTTAGTTGTTAGGGCACAACTCATTCTCGAACTTATCGAATCACTTACTTAAAAAAGTGGCAATTTTAGAATTTTGGCCCCTGTTGGATCAATTTCTGTGGACGTCCATGCCCCTGTCAAGCAGTTATGGAATGGTTTGCAGGGTACAGACGTAGACGTGTATGCAATTGGTTTATGGTGAAAACATAGGAATTAAAAAAGGTGTGACATAAAAGGAAACATATTTACAACATATTTCTTGCCGTGGCTGAGACCCTCGAAAGTGCTTGCTTGCCGTATTTCGCGCCTCTGCAGTAACGATGTAAACCCTTCGCATTCTAAGTAATGCAACGCGTGGCAAGGGCGGCAGCCCTGGCCCCCTCCCTAGCTCTCAGCTAAAGGAGGAAATAGAGCCTAGTCATGTGTTTTTCTTTTAAGAAAATGATTTAGAAGTCGATATTACACAGGTTTTTAACTGGGTCGGAAATGGATCTTTTTTATGACTACTTACAAGTCGCCATTCGTCTTCCAAAATATAAAAAAAATACTAACCCCCCTCGTTGTTTTTTTTCCCGAGATTCCTCCTTTAGAAACGTTTATTACAGCACCATTTACCTATATTAAAACTGTAATATGAACTAGGTTACCGATCGTGGTGGCAGCTGTGCTTACTGCAAAGGACCCGCATTCGAGAGGGGCAGAGGTCAGATTCACGTCTGCCCATTTGGATTTGCGTTGTTTTTTTAAACTGATGAAGGCGAATGTTGGGATTGTTCTTTAAAAACGATACAACAAGTTACCGTTACCGTCTTCATACAGTTTCAACTTTTGCTCTTTTTCTAATAACAATATCTCTGACTGATCTTTAAATCCCATTTTCTTTCCTTCAACGAGTGAGACCAAGCAAGGTGGAGCAGTATTAGGACACTAATCTCGAAAGCAGAAGGACAGCGGTTCAAATTCCCCCTTGGGTGTACAGAGATGTTCAGTGCTTGCCTTAAATTGTTTATGTCAAATACCGCAATAGTTCCTTTGAAAAGGACGCGGCCAAATTTTTCACCAAACCGAGCTTCTACTGCTTCTGTAATGGCTACGTCATCGCTGGGACACTAAACATTAATTTTCCCGTTTTCTTTTCCACGAATCAACTTACCAATTGATATAACGGCGCAACAACGAGCGGTGCAAGTTGCCTACTTCACAGGCAAGTATTTAGCAGCTTTCTATCTATCATGAGATTGTCGCCTGCACATTAGGGAATAGCATATAACACCGAAATGATTTTATTAATTTTTGTGGACTGATTACTGGCACACGAAATTTCTTAAAGAGTACACTAATGGTAAAAAGACATGCTAGTGTCCAAAATGTAAAAACAGTCAAGGAATGAGAGCACATTTCCTGAAAAGGATGTCGGACATATTACAGGACAAGGCAATCTTAAATCATTTGATATAGGACAGTGTCCAAAATATATAGTCAGAAAGCTACTGAAGCAGACTATACAATAACAAGGGCATAAAATCTCTTCCCAACATCAAATTACTTCATAAGGAACATTGTTAGCACACATGCTTGTCAAAGCTTCAGCTATTGGGGCCATACAACTAAGAAACAGACAACACAGTTGGCGGAAAGCTACTATGCCAAAACGATAATTTATAGCAGTGAATCCACCCAAGGCGTTTAGAAATTTCTTTCGGCCATAACGTGAATATCGAAACTGTACCCCCTTAGCTCCTTTCGATAAATACCCAATTGGATGAGATCAAAATAAAATAGGCCGCTCTACCCAAATTCAAATAAACTAAGCCAAAATAAAAAGAAAGAAGCAATTACATAAGGCTTAAAAGAGCAAAAACTTTCGTAAAAGTTGAAAATGAAATTGATTTAAAGTTGAAAATGAAATTGATTTATAACAACACACACACACACACACACACACACACACACACACAGACACACACACACACACACGCATTGTTGACTACAACTTGGTATGCTATCTATAAACTGTTAGAAGAGGTCTACTGGCAGTCGGTCACATTCTCAAAAAGAGTTGTGCAGAGTCTTTGGCGACGGATGACGAGCTGCAATTTCCTCCAAAGTGCATCCAGAGGTACAGGGTTGAACAAAAATACGGAAACAGCAAAAAATAAAACACATTACCATGCGTAATACGATGTAAGAAAATCTTTGGCATTCAAAATAGCTTCCATTCACCTTAGAATGGGGAGATACATATCCTGTATGGTTGTGAAGGAAATCTTATACCATTCTTCCTGCAAAATAGTCCCAAGTTCAGGCAACGACGATGGGGGTGCATAGCGATCTGGCATCCTCTCCTCCTAAGCAGACCATAATGGTTCAGTAAGATTCAGATCTCGTGAATGTGGTGGCCAGGCGAGATGCGATAATTCATCCTCGTGCTCACGAAACCAGTCCTGGACGATACGAAATGTGTGAACAGGCATCCTGTCATCTCGGAACACAAAGCATCCATTGTACTAGGGGATGAACCTGGTCAGCCAAAATGGTCACATAATCTTTGGCAGTAGAGCGATGTTGCAAAGTAACCATTGATCCCATTTAATACTATGATATGGCTACACAAATCATCGCCGAACCCACAGTACGGTTCACCCTTGGGACATAAGCTAGGACATAAGTTGGAAACAGTTGAAACAAGACTCATCCGACCAAATGACATTCTTCCATTGCTTCATAACCCAGGTTTTATGGCTTCGACACTAAGTTTTCCTCTTATTGGTATTTGCATCGCTGATGAATGATTTTGGCATTCCAGCCACACCAGCAGTTACCTGCTTATAAAGCTCCCTTCGTGTTGTTTTGATGCTGACAGGGTTCACGACTATGTTTTTCTGCTTTCCCTGTACGCGATATAAGTTTTCGGTATGTTACCTTGTGCAACACGACCACTTCTGCCACCTTGGTTATGGAAGCACCACCATACAAGCACCAACTATCTCCCCACGTTCGAATGCACTGAACTCCAGCATATTGCACTCACAACTGTACAGGACACTCTTCTGACCACTACTGACACAAAGTATTGATGAGATTGCACAGATGCCGTTCGTGGTCAAATATAACAGTGCGACCTGCAGACTTGGCTAGTCTGCATTTATGATCAAAAGTGTATTTCTCACGGAGTATCCATATTTTTGTCCACCCCCTGTATTCTCTGTAGGACTGAGAAGACCTCGTTGGTCAGTCACTACGTTGAGCATTTTTACCTGTGATAGTGTATCCACTACAGCAACTGGATTTAGAGTGGCACTATCGTACATGAAATGGAAATCTAAACCACCAGCACGCCTGAAGAGCAATATAATATAGTTGTATCACATCTCTGTAGTTATGTGCGCTATCAGCTTTCATCCTTTCCCTTCCCGTCATCTACAACGTAAAAAAATTACCCACCAGATGTGTCATGATAGGTCTACGGGAAACCACATCCGCCAGGAAGTTGCCCGGGACGGCAACGCAGCATTATCGCATTTTCCCCAATGCCCGTTTCCTACGTATAGGACTAACTTTTATTTGTACTGATATTGCACATTATAGTTGCCTATGTATCAAGCTGTAACTTTGATTGGGTGAATAATAATAAATCGTGGCATTTGTCGACAGGATCAAGTTCAGTGAGTCTTGTAACACATTGCTATCAGCATACAGATGCCGCTGAATACGTTCACATGCGATTATCAGCAAGTTACTCAATCTTCAACCGCAGGTAATCACTGCCGGACACACAACATTGAAACTAGAACTTCGGTACCCGCTATTTAGACGCACCTCGTACGTGCGTAACTTGCCTATGCACACAGCTTCACGCCGCACGGGTCCACTGATCAATACCTTTAACAGTTTCCCGTTAGCAGCTACAGACCAGGACACAGCTAATGCCGCAATACGGGCGATGCACATCTCCTTTGTTCCAGGAAAGAGCCAATACTAAACAGCAAACGTCGTGAGCGCTTCCAAGTGTAAAGGCTGGTTTACAGTAGAGCGAACGCGTGCAAACGAGCAACAACGAATGATAATTCTCTCATGTGTAAACGGTAGGTGAGCGCCAGCTAACTACACTACTGGCCATTAAAATTGCTACACCACGAAGATGACGTGCTCCAGAAGCGAAATTTAACCGACAGGAAGAAGATGCTGTGATATGCAAATGATTAGCTTTTCAGAGCGAAAGTTTCCAACCGATTTCTCATACACGAACAGCAGTTGATCGACGTTGTCTGGTGAAACGTTGTTGTGATGCCTCGTGTAAGGAGGAGAAATGGGTACCATCGCGTCTCCGACTTTGATAAACGTCGGATTGTAGCCTGTCGCGATTGCGATTTATCGTATCGCGGCATTGCTGCTCGCGTTGGTCGAGATCCAATGACTGTTAGCAGAATATGGAATCGGTGGGTTCAGGAGGGTAATACGGTACGCCATGCTGGATCCCAACGGCCCCGTATCACTAGCAGTCGAGATGAAAGGCATCTTATCCGCATGGCTGTAACAGATCGTGCAGCCACGTCTCGATCCCTGAGTCAACAGATGGGAACGTTTGCAAGACAACAACCATCTGCACGAACAGTTCGACGACGTTTGCAGCAGCATGGACTATCAGCTCGGAGACCATGGCTGCGGTTACCCTTGACGCTGCATCACAGACAGGAGCGCCTGCGATGGTGTATCAACGACGAACCTGGGTGCAATAATGGCAAAACGTCTTTTTTTTTTCGGATGAATCCAGGTTCTGTTTACAGCATCATGATGCTCGCATCCGTGTTTGGCGACATCGCGGTGAACGCACATTGGAAGCGTGTATTCATCATCGCCATACTGGCGTATCACCCGGCGTGATGGTATAGGGTGCCATTGGTTACACGTCTCGGTCACCTCTTGTTCTCATTGGCGGCTCTTTGAACAGTGGACGTTACATTTCAGATGTGTTACGACTCGTGGCTCTACCCTTCATTCGATCCTTGCGAAACCCTACATTTCAGCAGCATAATGATCGACCGCATGTTGCAGGTCCTGTACGGGCCTTTCTGGATACAGAAAATGTTCGACTGCTGCCCTGTCCAGCACATTCTCCAGATCTCTCGCCAATTGGGAACGTCTGTTCAATGGTGGCCGAGCAACTGGCTCTTCACAATACACCAGTCACTACTCTTGATGAACTGTGGTATCGTGTTGAAGCTGCATGGGCAGCTGTACCTGTACACGCCAGCCAAGCTGTGTATGACTCAATGCCCAGGCGTATCAAGGCCGTTATTACGGCCAGAGGTGGTTGTTCTGGGTACTGATTTCTCAGGATCTATGCACCCAAATTGCGTGAAAATGTAATCACATGTCAGTTCTAGTATAATATATTTGTCCAATGAATACCCGTTTATCATCTGCATTTCTTCTTGGTGTAGCAATTTTAATGGCCAGTAGTGTACATTCGGTCGTGTTCGGTTCGCATTCGAAATAATTCGCTCGAGTCTCGCTGGCTGTTGTTCTTTTAGCGAATCATCAATGGAAGTTCGTGACCCTTTCGCTTCGGCGTTAACCGTACAGAAAACTTTCGTCTGTTATCTCGCGCTGACAAGTAATGTCTCAGAATTTTTTATTCTGTTCCTAATATCGGTTGAGGTATTACATGTTATTCAGCCGACTTTCCCGCTTCGGTGACGCAAGTTGCAACCCTCTGCAGCTAGAGGGCTCCGCACTGTAGCGTGTAACATGCCGATGTGTGAGAAACGGCGTGCTGTAATCCAGTTTTTAACAGCAGAAAACGTCCACGCATGGAGCACTCTCTCCTTTAGCATGACAATGCCAGACTACACACGAGCCCTGCGACATCTATAACAATCCGTCGTGCAATTCCCTACTTCTGGAGCTTCCTTTGTGTCCTTTTGGTGCTGACAGGTCTCGCAAATGCAACATTCAGTTCGGCAGTGACGTTTCCACCTGTCGTCCTCTTATTTCTCGTCACAATCATATTCAATGAACGTCCGTCACAGTCACTCTACACACACTTTCGTCTGGGTCGTGACTTAGCGGATGATGTTTTTCCACTTTCCCTGTATGCGCTATAAATCTTCGATACGATGCCTCTTGAAAAACCAAAAACTTCAGCTACCTTGGCTATGGAGGCATCCACCATACGAGCACTAATAATTTTCTCATCTTCGAACGCACTGATCTCTGCCATAATGAACTCACAACTACACAGAACACGTCTGACACTTGCAGCATATTGAGGACGTTGCAGAGGTGTTTGTTAGTGGTCAAATCCAATAGTGCAACCTGCAGGCTTGGCCAGCATCTGCATGGGTTTCTCGCGGTGTTCCCATAATTTTGTCCCACCCTTGTACATCCCTGTAACTTCAAGTCGTTGAGTCAAACATAAAACCAAAAACACCGAGTCTGATGAACAACAACGCTCATGAATGGCACATATCACAATGCCGGAATGTGGTACTCATCGGGAGAAGTATGTGAAGTCTAGGGTGATTATCAAAACGTTATCCATCAAAATCTCTAAAACCTATCGTCCAGAAAACAACGAGTACCAGAGGGGACTGACAGTGCCGCTAGAAGTTTCGAAGCACTTCGTATTCGTCACCTGTCTAACAGCTCAGATTTGGGTATGTTTCACTTGTTTTATGCCTAAAGACAAACATCCACTAAAATTGTTTTGAAAGTGTGATCACGGTTACGTTCAAAAAGTTCAAATGTGTGTGAAATCTTATGGGACTTAACTGCTAAGGTCATCAGTCCCTAAGCTTACACACTACTTAACCTAAATTATCCTAAGGACAAACACACACACACCCATTACAGTTACGTTAGCGGCATACGTTTGATACGAGAAGAGTGTGGATTACCTTGATTCCTTGAGGAATAGATGTCGTTACATTTATGAAAATTGCTTTGTTAACAATCAGATTTTGTTAATATGTTTCGGCTATACAGCCATTTTCATTTTCCTGTCCTTTCCTACTGCGTACTGGCAATAGCTGAAATCGAGATGTTTTCAACAAAAATTCGTGAAATAATGTCCTCCCGTTTGTTCTTTAAGTGTTCGTAAAGGGCAGCGCCACATTCTATAAATATAAGGACAAAAATGAGGTAGTAAAATAAAAATAAACAAGCCACCATACGAAAGAAATTATTCATGATGTCAGGTCCAAGATATATAATAATGATAAAGTTCGTAACAATGGCGCCGACAGGGGCACATTTTCGTTCCACGTTCTTTAGTAGCATGTTGGCCACGTAGACTATATATGACACATACAGATTAACTCTTGGCAGCGACGGCTTATTCAAAAATAGACGGTGGAATGCAAACTCAGTCCGCTTTACTAGGGAAACACGCTCGGTTCATCTGAACACCACGTGAAATGAACATACCGAATCGTAATTTCTGCGTACAAATCTATATGTTGGTTCAGTAACAACATAACGTGACACGATATCTACAAATAATTTCAACATTTTCTTCACCTGAATTCCAGACATAACAAGTGAAACAGAACTAGATATTGATAAATGTGTAATATTTTCGCACAGCAGGAGACTTGCCTTTATTTTTTCTCCACTTACAGTAAAAGTAGAACCATTACTTCAAATTCATGAACAAGCATTTCAAGGACGAAATGAACGTCTATAATTTTTCAACAGCAATTTCATTGCAGCCTCAAAGAAATAGTACTTAGGTTTACGTAACAGTCTGCTGAAGTAATACAATCGCCCTAATACCACAAAACTATTCAATAATTTTAACCATTTTTTAAAATTAGAAACAGAATGTAGCATTTCGTTTCTCTCACACAAACAACTCTCACTGCCTCTTCTGTCGTTTATAGAATAAGAGCAGTACATGAGGACAATGGTAATACAAAGCTTATTTAACAGGTCTAGTAGTTAAAAGTTTCAGGCTATTATAATTAATGTATTGAGGAAACTATAACGCTACTGTACTGTACGTCTGAGAACAAATGAAATGCAGTGGGTTCCATGATAAACAACGTTTTTAAAAAAATTGACGATAAAAATATTTTTGGAACAAATAGCTAACTAGCGTAATTCAGTGCGTTATCTCATTCAGCATAAATCACAGAGCTTCAATGCAGAAATGATTTCTTCAAGGTGTACAGCTTTAAGAAACATAACTAAAAGAAAACGATAGCTCAAACATCTAAAAACAGGAGGGAATGAAGATTATGGCTTGACGTCACATCAACGAAGTTGTCATTATAGACGGAGCACAAACTTGAACAAGATAAGGATGGGGAAGTATGGAAAACATAAATCTGGATTGCTGGACGAGAACATAAACATTGCTCCTCCCGAATAAAAGTCCATTGTCTTAACTGTTGCAACACCTCGATCGGTCACAAAGGGGTAATGAGAAGTATAGAAATCATTTCATGTATGAGTGTTGACAATAAAATAAACACCTAAATTCCGACAATCAATAGCGATAAAATACTGGCACAAAACACGCGAACAGCACATGGGAAGAACGAGTCGGTAAGCATGTGTATCAGCTCTAATTTCTCGAATTTTCTAATCGTGGTCATTTCGCGAAATATATGTTGTCAGACTCTTCCCAGTATGTATTCTCTCGAAATTTCAATAGTAAATCTCTCCGTGATGCACAACGCCTCTAGCGTATGCCACTGAAGATTGTTGAGCATCTCTGCAATGCTCTTGCGCAGAATAAAAGATCCCATTAGTAGTGGGGCTATGTTCATACGAGTCCATTTTGTTAGTGCCGGTTGCCTACATCAGGGGCTAACTTATTGTTCTCCTTTGATTGATAGGTACTTAACCTATTGTTCTCCTTTGATTGACAGGTCATTAAACAATTGTTCTGTCAAGTGGTTTTCTATGTCACCGCACTTAACCTATTGTTCCCCCTGCCCCCTCCCCTTCCCCCAAACCCCACTCCCCTTGCTGCTACAGGTACCCTTTCAAATCTGAGTTATTGGAATAGGCCCCCTCTCACTTTTATCTATTTGATTGACTATTTAATTAACTTGATCATTAGTTAACCTCTTTGGTGGGTAAGTGCTATGCCCCCCCCCCCTGCAAAGCTCCTCTGGCGGAAGTTCAAATTCCATCAGGACAATGCACCATTACTTAACTAAATTGATCAATTAATTAACCTCTCTGGTGCGAAAATGCCACGCCCTGCTGGTGGGAAGTTCAAATTTCATCAGGACAATGCAGCCTCTACTAACCTAAGAAAATGGCGAGAAGATAGGTCACACTGACTACTCTTAATTAAATTAATCAATTAGTTAACCTCTCTGGTGGGAAAGTGCCACGCCTTCCTGTGACACCCCCTGGAGTGAAGTTCAAATTCCATCAGGACAGCCGGCCGCAGTGGCCGTGCGGTTCTGGCGCTGCAGTCCGGAACCGCGGGACTGCTACGGTCGCAGGTTCGACTCCTGCCTCGGGCATGGGTGTGTGTGATGTCCTTAGGTTAGTTAGGTTTAAGTAGTTCTAAGTTCTAGGGGACTTATGACCTAAGATGTTGAGTCCCATAGTGCTCAGAGCCATCAGGACAATGCAACATCTACTAACCTACGAAAATGGCGGGAAAAAAGGGCACCTCCACTAACCTAAGTCATCCAACCGCCACCTCTTCGTAGGAATTTGTGGAAAAAGAATCAGTTGATCGATCATTTGGAGGGTATTCGATTGCAATGTAGGGAACATTGTTTAAACAATTTAGACATAATGTGGAATATTGTTTATTTAAACAGTTTAGGGGATTCAAGACATTGTATGGAATATACGGAAATTGATGGAGAGGAAAGATCTCATAACAGGAAATTCAAGGGTATACTGTTTATTTATAAAAAGAAATCAGTTTGTGGCAGTTGGATTTCTCTTGCTCATCATTCCCTGCTGTTTGGAAACACATAGGTCTTGTAAGAAGTAATTACATGGAGCAAACATGATGCATAACCTAATGTTTGCCACTGTACTCTGGGTGTCTTAGCCTAATGGTTCAAATGGCTCTGAGCGCTATGGGACTCAACTGCTGAGGTCATTAGTCCCATAGAACTTAGAACTAGTTAAACCTAACTAACCTAAGGACATCACAAACATCCATGCCCGAGGCAGGATTCGAACCTGCGACCGTAGCGGTCTTGCGGTTCCAGACTGCAGCGCCTTTAACCGCACGGCCACTTCGGCTGGCCTTACCCTAATGTTTGGGCCGATGTCGGCACTTAACCTTTTGTTCGGTTCAGTGGTTTTCCATGTCACCCCCATTTCCTTAAAATATTCTACTGCCATTGATACCTAATTAAGTAATTAGTTATGTCCTCCCACCATTTTTTGGTACACTTTTCGAATTTCACATGCTTTTGAACGCCATATCTGGCGCATTCTTCTTAGCCACACACCCCCTTAAACATTTATACTGTGTTTTACATAAAAATTATGCAAATTAAGCTAGTGTTCTGCGATTAACCTGCTGTTCTGCTCCATGTCATCCACTCACGCACTCCCTCCCATTAACTATTGTACTGCTAACACCACATTGATATAAAATTTATGCAAATTAATTAAATCGGTATTCTTCACATGTATGAGGTAGATTTTCTTAATTCGCTGCATCCTATTGGGTGGTGAAATCGATGGAATGTAGCTTAAACAAAAGACTGCTAATAAAAAAAACATCCTGCCACTCGTTGCCCGACGCCAACGCCAACGCCAACGCCAACGCCGCCCCTGCCGTGAGCCACCATAAGATGATGCAAGCTAGCGCGAGCCATCGCTCTCACACCACTGCAGGTGAAAGTTGGGTATATTTTCGTTTATACAGTTAGAATTCTTCGAGTGTTATACTGACGTCACAGAACTCCAAGGCGCGCTCACGCTGGTCCCATACGCGATGACGCATAGCTGTGATACGGTCCAGCACCGAGAGAGATGTTCCAATGCTTCCCAGAATAGTACAGGTTGCATTGTTCCTCCCGCAACATGAACGACACGTCCAACAGTGCTTAGCTGCCCAGCATGACTGAAGCAACACCGCAAAGTGCACACATGTAGCTACAAACACTCGCAAGCGCATCTAATAATGTTCTCAATCTTATACTGATGTCACATGACTACTTAAAAAATAAGAGCCAAGTCGACCTCACTGAAATTGTATAGTGTCCCAGAAATAGTTAACACTCACTTTCTTGATGTCTCAGCTTGCATGCACGGAAATTCTTGCCCTAACAGAACCTGTTCACGAAAATAGCGTTTAATAACGCCGAATGCAGTCTTCATCACAGATCTAATGTGGTACCCAGTCCATTATGTGTTACCCTTCCCGCTTTCAGCACACACACATGAACGTTCCCTCCGCTGTGTAGAGGCTTTTATATACCAGCACAAAGGATGTGAATGAATCGAGCATTGTGATTGGCTCTTATGGAATTTACCCACCGAATCAGTGATGCCGCCAATCTTGAAGCACTGTCCGCCTTTTTTCCTTCTGCAGACGAGACTTTCAGCAGTTATTCTACACAGATCGCCATATTGCACTGGCAATTAAATCTTACAAACTACCACACATATCGTCAAATACTGAAAGACTCTTACTGAATTACACTGCTCTCCCACCAAGGACAGGAGCTTGGAAATTAGAACGTGAAGCCGACTTGCAAACAATCAATATATCACAGCGTACCCCACATAACGTCAAATACAGAGACTCCTACTCAATTACACTGTTCTCCCACCGAGGACAAGAGCTTGAATGTCTCCAACCCAGCAATATATTACCCCGTACCGTGTCGATGTAGTAAACATACAATTTGTATCCTGCCCCAAACAAAATCATCCATTTTACATCATTCGTACACATACCGCGAAGACAGACTGTACCGTATATATACTCCTCTCAGCACTAGATATTTTTTCGCTGCTGATGATCCCAAGTCATCCATCCCCAACGTGCGATCAGAGCACCCTCAGTGGACCGAAGTCCTTCTCAGAACTGTTCTACAAATTCGGGATCGTTTTCCCTCCGCACAAACACGTTAATGTTTGTGCTCCGAACCTGCTTCCTTGCTTGCTCGATTTTCTACACACATCTCCAGACTCGGGGATTACA
The DNA here is from genome assembly GCF_021461385.2 of Schistocerca piceifrons. NCBI lineage: Eukaryota > Metazoa > Arthropoda > Insecta > Orthoptera > Acrididae > Schistocerca > Schistocerca piceifrons. The sequence continues at coordinate 255,697,544 of NC_060149.1, forward strand.
AGAACACACGTATTTTCGCATGGTCCGCTACAATATTATACCATTTTCGCGGTACTTCTCGATATCAAGCACTAGGCAGCATCCTACAGATCGCTCATGCAACATAATTCCGAAGATATAGACTGGGAATTATTTCTATACAGACCCGCCCTCGGCACAAACACGTTAATGTTTCTGCTCTGAACCTGCTCCTTCGCTTGCTCGCTTTTCTACACACATCTCCAGACTCGGGGATTACAAGAACACACATATTTTTGCATGGTTCGCCATAATATTATACCATTTTCGCGGTACAACACTCATGCAGAAGGATAATATATTGTCTTAGACACCACATGTCAAACACAGTTTAGTCTGTTATCCATATCAGTAGAAAAAACCTGTGAGTAAAAATCCCAGATGACAGGACTGTCAGTCATACCCTATAAGTGGGAGTGTAACTGCACTACTATTTTGTGTGTGTTTGTGTGTGTGCGCGCGCGTGCACACTGCAACGTGTATACCCCCAGGGACAGGGGTGAGGGTATGTGATTTTTCGTATAAATGGTATTATTCACAATGCATATTACTGGAGGAAAATAATTTTAACTCATCAAGTTCCACTAGTGTAATTGCTTAAATAATAATAACAATAAAAAAGTATGACGATATAATGGTAAACATAGGATGATGCCAGGAGCCTACTGGCTGGTGGATAATGATACATGTTGGCCCTGAGTGAGAAAAAGAGAGAGAGAGAGAGAGAGAGAGAGAGAGAGAGAGAGAGAGAGAGGGGGGGGGGGGGGGGGGGGCAGGCAGACCTAACATACCGCACCATGCTGTTGTGATATGGAATGTAATGAATTTCTCTCTCTCTCTCTCTCTCTCTCTCTCTCTCTCTCTCTCTCTCTCTCTCACACACACACACACACACACACACACACACACATATTCTCTTTCTCTGTCTCTCTATATCTCCTTCCCTCTGCCCCCATAAATACGTTCACTCCATATATTTCTTCCCAAGGGATCTGTGAGCTCTCTCAGCCTTTAGCAAAGACCTCTAGGTCATTTTTTTAGGAGCAGGTGGTGCTGTGATTCTTGTAGTTTTCTCCTCTTTGTTATAGACTTATAGCCTTCTAGCAAAGTATCCAAGATACCTCCAGGCACTTTGATCTAGTGCTTATGCCACAAACAGTTTCAGCTACTTCATAAGTATTAATATTGATATCCTGTATAGCAATGTCGCATCTGAGTTTTACCATATTTTTGACATTTTTCACTAGGTTTGTCCATATTTTCCATTTTTCCCATATTCTATATGTGAATGTTCAAGTGTATGTATGCTGTTACTGCTCACACTGCGATACAACTGTGATACAGAGTCCAACCCAGCCGTGGTATCTGCAAACTACACTTCTTCTAAATGTCAACACACATAGCACTAAGTGCCACTCAGTTACATTATTCTGTGTGTGTGTCTGTGTATGATGGTGTTCCATGGGAACCCCAGCTGTGTGGGTGGGTTCAGAGTAACGCCTGAATGGTGGATCCCCCTGCATTAGCTCTAGGATATTGTTAATGGTCTGTCCGCAATGTGCTATGTCTGGGAATATTGTTTAGGGCAGATCTACCTATGTAAAGTCCAGGATAATGGTTGAGGTGGATTCATCTGCCCAAATTGCAGGATAACTCCACAACTAACACATGTAATTGTGGGTATTTTAGTATTTGCTTTGGCACATAGTGTTATGTGTGATGACATTTGGAAAAAGTATAGTTTGTTGATATCATAGCTGAGCTGGAGTCTGTATCAAAGTTGGATGGTAACGTAAGCAACAAGGACATATATCCACTTGTACATTTATTACAGAATATGGGAAAAAATTGGAAAACACTGAAAAATTTGATAAAAAGTGTCAAAAATGTCGTAAAATCCGAATATGGCATGGCTATACAGCATATCTGTACTAATACTTAGGAAATAGCTAAAATTTGTTTTGGCATAAGCACGAGATGACAGTGCCTCAAGTTATCTTCGACACTTTCCTTGAAAGCTACAAGCGAGAACTACTAAAACTACAGTAATATCTGCTCCCAAAAAATGACAGAGAGATCTGCAGTAAAGTTTGAAAGAGCTCATTGATCCTGTGGAAAAAAAATGAAGTTTGTTAGTTACACAGAGATGGGTGGAGAGACATGGCATCACACATACACTTACAAAAATAGAAAAAACTGTTAATACAGATGGAATAATTGGTAGAAGGGGGGCTGTAACAAGTATATAGAAGAATGGGAATGACAACAGCATACATGCTTCAATTGCAGAAAGGCGGTGTATTCTGGAGAGATACAGTGACAAGACGAATATTTCATTTTCCAACTAGTTTCGCGTGTGTGAGGAAATAGTGATTTTTTTTTAAATTCTGAATATCGTGGTATTTTCCCCCAGAACCCGTGAGTTGTGAGTCATACGTATTTGGAATCATATGGAATGTAAAGTGGCACAATTCCAGAACCAATACACATGCATAGCATACTGACATTACTATAGATGAAATCACCAGACATTTGCATTTTATCTCCATGAAATAAATTAGTACCTAACACTACCACTATTGCTCGGTGTCTGTCCAATTTTTGAAACCATTCATCCTACATTTAACCATTTTTTCGATTGTTCTCTCCAGCAGTATCAGTTGTGGCATATATACTGCTTTGAACACACATGAAATTGACTGTTTTGGAGGAGAGTGAACAAATGTTTGGAGGGAGGGAGGGGGGAGAGAAAGAGAGAGAGAGAGAGAGAGAGAGAGAGAGAGAGAGAGGTGGTTCAAGATGCAGTCAGCACAGAGACAGCCCAGATCACTATGTCATGGTGCAGTAGCTTAGATGTACCCCTCTTGATATCTCTATCTCAGGGTCATCCTTATCGGTATCAGTCAGCCAGTAAGTTCCTTTCACCATCCTATGTTTTGTATTTTAATGTCAAACTTTATTATTACTATTTAAGGAATTACACAAGTGGCTCTGGATGGCGTTAAAAATGATTTTTCCTCATTAGTATATATTTTGAGTAACACCGTGCATGCCAAAAAATTTGTTCCATACCACCCTGGTTTCGGGGGTATCCACATTGCAGAGTGCATTGCACCTCCCTACACACACACACACACACACACACACACACACACACACACACATCACACCTCTCTCTCTCTCTCTCTCTCTCTCTCTCTCTCTAAATAAATAAATAATATTGTAATTATACCCCCACACGTAGAGGCCATGAATGAAAGTCTTTACTCGTAGGTTTTTGCTGCTGTTATGGATAATCAACTAAACTGTGTTTGATGTATAGAGGTCTAGTACGTTATTTAACGTGGAAATCGATTATGCAAACTTGTGCTCATATAAAATGCTACAGAACGATTTATAACCACTCCTTGCTGAATGCTGTTGGTAACAACATTCATGTTTTTGTCAAATTTCTTTTTAAAACACATGTTGGAGACTTGTAGCATCTCCATACAGCCACATGTCTCTATTTCCAGATAATGCAAGCTGTCTCGGAGACATACTCTGTGCTATAGCAGCTGCCTGACATCTTTGGACAGTCTGTAAGGATCTAATGAGCCCTTTCTGGTGAAATAAAAATTGATGCACATTACCTTGTGTTACTATTATTATTTTTCATTTTCCTGTGAGAGCTCAGATTTCTCTTATTTTATTCTGATGGTCGTTTCTGACTATGGAGTTCGGCATCAAAGAAATATTTTTGCATTCGGAGGAGAAAGTTGATGATTGAAATTTTGTGAGAAGATCCCACCACAACAAGAAACGCCTTTGTTTCAATGATGTCCACCCCAAATCCTGTATCATGTCTGTGACACTCTCTCCCCTTCAAACTTTCTCGATATATTCCATTAATCCTTTCTGGTAAGGATCTCACACTGTGCAGCAGTATTCTGAAGGAGTTAACTGTCATATTTGTGGGTTCCTGTTAGATACAAAAGGGTAACCTCCAAGTACAAACCATTTTCATCTAATGGGGAAGTTCAGTGGCACAGCTCACAACGTATGCAACTTTAAATACAAACTGCCACGCCACATATCCACCTTTATTCACTATTTAAGTGGGTCTCATGCACAATTTCTCGTTCTGACCTTATCATCCTTGAAATTATTATTATTAGTATTATTATGGAAGTGGTGCCTAGCAGACTCTGAGCAAAGCCTGATGCTTACAGTGATGGATTCCGCACGAGCAAACACCTGCAAACGATGAGTGGCTATGAGATGCTCCAGGGAAGGGTGCAGCTTATGCACCTGTAGAGCTCGCCAACGCTCCAGAATTGCCTCAGCTACTGCTGGCGACCGCAGAGGTAAAAGTTTTCCAGAATGCCTTGTTTAAAGCCCATCTGGGCAAGTGTCCGTGGGCCTGACGCCAGGGCAGTGACAGGAAGATGGGAAAGTGGTCACTACCACACATGTCGTCATGTGTTCGCCAGCGGATAGATGGGAGAAGTCCTGGGCTGCAAATGGAAATGTGTGGCGGCCCCAGTATCTGAGAGGCAGAGGTCGAACTGAGACAGTAAGGTTTCGACAGCTCTGCCTCAGCCAGTAAGCACGGTGTCACCCCACAAGGGGTTAAGGGCGTTAAAATCTTCCAAAAAGTAGGAAAGGTTAAGGGAGTTGATCAATCAGTGCAGCTAATTCATTCAAAGGTACTGCACCATCTGGAGGAAGGTATACATTGCAGACAGTTATTTCCTGCGTCATGTTTATTCTGACAGCCACAGCTTCAAGAGGGGTTTGAAGGGGCACAGTTGCACTACAGACTGAGTTTAGGACATAAACGCAAACTCCACCTGCCAATCGATTATAGACGGTATGGTTCCTGTAATGTCCCTTATAGCCATGGAGGGCAGGGTTCCACATTGCCGGGAACCAGGTTTCCTGGAGGGCAATACCGAAAGCAGGTGTAAAGCTTTACAGTTGCCATAGCTCAGCCAGGTGGTGGGAACAACCGCCGCAATTCCACTGGAGGATGACATTGTGAGACTGGGAAGACATGGAACATTCAATGGGGCACTTTACGCCTCAGGGTCACCTGCTGCCACCGACTTATTGCCTGAGCAGTCTATATCTATTGTATCTGTGGGTCCGGCGAGATCTAGGTCCCCAGCAGACGCCAGAATCTCCACCTCATCCCCAGACGCAGAGTTTGTAGGTGGCGGTGGTGTGGGTGCCACCGCAATTTCTTTCGTCTTTGGGGTTTTCTTTTTGGACTTTTCTCGCTGTTCCTTGGATTTCTCTCGCTGGGAGGGCTTCACTCATTCAGTCTCTGGGACTGAGGAGGATCGTTAAGTCCTACAACCAGCTGCTTTAGGTTACTTCAGCTACTGGTGGACGTCATCTTTCCCACTAGCAGAAACCTGAGAAGGGAGTGACCCAAGAGATCCCTTCCTGGCGAGAGGAGCCAAAGAAGATGTACGTTTCTCCGACTCATAAGTGGGAACTCGTGTACCTGATGGATAGGGTGGCAGTGCTACCAAGGTAGGTGGTGCAGGAGCAACAGGGGGGGGGGGGGGGGGAGGGGAGAATTTCCCCTGGCTCTGAGAGCCGACTGGAATTCGCAGAGCTGATGGGGCTACAACTGTTCTTGTAGTGGCAGCGTTTGAGGAGGTCATAGCCACAGGATGTAGATGCTCACATTTTCTCTTAGCCTCAGTGTAGGTCAGTCGTTCCAGGGTCTTGTATTACATGATTTTCCTCTCTTTCTGTAAAATTCTGCACTCTGGCGAGCAAGATGAATGATGCTCTCCACAGTTGACATAGATGGGAGGTGGGGCACATGGAGTATTGGGATGTGATGATGTGATGGACGTCCACAATCTCGACATGTGACGCTGGAAGTACAGCGGGAAGACATATGGCTGAACTTCCAGCACTTAAAGCACCACATTGGGGGAGGGATATATGGCTTGAAATCACAGTGGTAGACCATCACCTTGATGTTCTCGGGTAAGGTGTCACTTTTGAAGGCCAAGACAAAGGCACCGGTGCCAACCTGATTATCCCGCAGACCCAGATGGATACGCTGCACAAAACGAACACCTCACCGCTCTAAATTGGCGTGCAGCTCGTCGTCAGACTGCAAAAGAAGGTACCTGTGGAATATAATACCCTGGCCTATATTTAAGCTCTTAGGTGGCGTGATGGTAACAGAAACATCCCCCAACTTGTTATAAGCAAGTAAAGCCCGTGATTGGGCAGATGAAGTTGTTTTTATCAAGACTGACCCAGAGCGCATTTTGGACAACCCCTCTACCTCCCCAAACTTGTCCTCTAAGTGCTCTACAAAAAATTGTGGCTTCATTGAAACAAAGGAATCCCCATCAGTTCTTGTCCATACGAGGTACTGGGTTGAACAAGATTCGCTGCCATCCTTGGCATGGCGTTCCTCCCATGGTGTGGCTAGAGAGGGGAATGATTTAGGTTTGTACTTCCTTGCATTCTACTGAGACTTAGAACGCTTAGAGACTACTGGTATTGGATCACCAGCAAGTGATGACATGGTATGCTTCACCGCACATCATCCGCTCTGGTGCCACCCACTCCAAGCAGGGGCCCTCCCCATGGGCGCCACCCAGCTACAGCAAAAGCCACCTGGCAGTATGGCCATTGACAGGAGTTCCGATTCCCCAGGGTGACAGGCATCTACTCCTTGGCATACGTGAGGAGTTAACGGCGCAGGCATCAGCAGAGCGATCCCTGTGTTGTCAGGGGGCTCCAACCAACAGGGTACATGGCGGCCCCACCACAATGGACTGGCTACCGTGCTGGATATCAGGTGCAGAGAAGTCCATGGCCATTGTGCGCGCAGAAAGCGACACTGCATAGTGCATAGTGGAAAACGCACCTAGGAAGGTGTCCTCGTGCAAGAGATGGAGATTGAGCAGGATTGCATTGCGATGACGAGAAAGCGGGCTACAGATCTCAAGGCACAATGCATCATGTAAGGTGTCCTTCTCCAACTGGCTCGCTCTTCGGGAAAATTTTGAAGAATAAAGGTCAAACCCTACAGGGGACCATCACATAAAGGCCGAAACGTGAGAGACTCGTTTTAGTCGCCTCTTACGACAGGCAGTAATACCTCGGGCCTATTCTTACGCCCACAGGGGGGCAACAACTGGACAACCAAAATTATAAATAAACAAAATAAATAAAACCAGAACTGCATAAAACTCTGTAGGGTGATGTAATCTCACTTATATTCTACACAGAACTTGAAGCTTATCATGAAATCCAAATGTGACTTGATGGCTCACTGCTTAAGAGCAAAGCTACAGATGCAAAGGACAGGCATTCGATCCCCGTCAGTCTTGGGATTTCTGTCACTTATCACCACTTTGAGCTCTGGCAGTGTTTTTTAGTGTGAAAATCATCGAGCTGTACCATGGTTCGGAATCCACATTAAAACTGTATGT